>NC_142696.1:10285326-10595543 GCF_029641045.1 Salvia hispanica | reverse complement strand
GGACATGGCATTGTGGTATGACGACGTTCAATTCGCAATGTGTGTATGTTGTGAGTTGACAAACATCTTAAATATGATTTCATTGATATGTCTATGGTAAGGTTGAATGGAATGGAGACACTATGGGCATGAACCTCACTTACAATATGCTACAATGTCATTGGCACATGCCCTCCGAACATACGATTAATGGAAGGAGGTTCGTATTTCTATTGTATCAATTCGTATTTGAATTACTACCATTGCATCACAATATTATACGTTCATTTTAGGTACGACTTGGAACTGCATGTGGTCCATAGGAACTCCCAAGGAAAATTGGCTGTAATTGCAATTTTATACGATTTAGGACATTCCGATTCTTTTCTCGACAAGGTTAGTGGTAAAGGGGCCATTTGCTTTTTTCTTTTGAGTTACAACTCATACACATTCGAACCACAACTTGTTTGTGGTTCGGATATTGAATTTTGGTTCATCTTTTGAAAAATGTTGAAGAAGTTGACGCGCTAACAAAAGAAAATTTTATCGTATGTAGATTTTGGCAAATATTAGTCATTTTCTAAAAGGTGAAGAAAAAATTGATTTGGGTGTTGTTAATCCATGGGACATCAATTTTGGAAGCAAAAAGTATTACATATATATGGATTCTCTCACAGTTCCTCCATGCACAGAAGGGGTTCTTTGGACATTGCTCGACAAGGTAAGTCTAGTAATTTTTTTTAAGATATCGGTCAATTCTTGATTTCCTAAACTAATATAAATCAAAGAAATAGAAAATGAAATAAACATAAGATGATGATCTTGCGCACATCATGTGTATTATCTATTGAAATTGAGTCATTTGTTTTGTAGGTTAGAACTACATCGAAAGAGCAAATTGCAGCACTGAAGAAAGTTGTACATGATGTGAGTAGTGTAAATTAATTCTGATATTGAGACACAATCATAAAGTTTTTATCTTGTGTAAGAAAGTTATGCTAAATTATTTTCTTAAAAGTAATTAATTTTGTCAATCTTTTATAATATATATTTTTTTTCTAATGCAGGATTTCGAAAATAATGCAAGACCACCTCAACCTCTCAATGATAGAATAGTATCAAAGTATTTCCAAGAAATTCCATGAGAAATTTAGCATACAATGTTTCATTCTATTTTGAAAACCATTTGATAGAATAGTATCAAACTATATGAGAAATTTAGCATACAATGTTTCATTCTATTTTGAAAACCATATACTAATTTTATTTATTTGAATATCAGTATTGATTTCAGCGTAACAAAGATTAACATTCGAATTAATATGAAATAATATGAAACAAGCAAAATCTCTATAAATAATCTTCACAAATCAATTTTTTTTAAAAAAATTCCAAAATTCAATCTCTATAAATGATCTTCACAAATCAATTTTATAAATCAAAATTCCAAAATTTTTTAAAGCCAAAGGAGAGTTTTGGAAAAATTCAAAAAAAATATCATTTTCTAGCATAAAATGAATAATCAACTTATCTTTGAATAATTAAGAAAGGCTGTAACATGTTTCTCCATCAACTAATTGCAGACAATTACAATTGGAATTTAATCCAGTAAAACCGAATAATAATTGGAATCTAACAGTTTTTGTGACAAAAATTAGTGAGCCAATTTAATGTTGATTTAAATTATTATAAAATAAAATTGTGCTCACTAAAGAGTCAATAGAGAAAAATGAGAAAGGAAAAAGAATGTCAAAATAAAAGAATGCCAAAAGTTACTGAATCTTCTATAAATACCAATTCTATTGATAACAATGTCTTGATCGTGGTGGAAGAAAGAGTGTTGCCGGTGATGATTGTCATGTGATGGCGTTGCTGCCTCAAAGTCGTAGCATTCTGTAAAACGTGGCTATCGACAACGAGTACACTACACATCGACATAAACTCCTAGCAGTGGCTGACAATAGTTCTACTCACGTGCAATGACGGACCCAGAAAACTGAACCCGTGGGGTCGGAAAAAAAATAAAAAAAATACATATCTATATATTATAATTAATACAATTAAATATTGCAAAATCCTTTATTAAATATGATAATTGATTACTATGCATATCCATATTTTTAAAATATAAAAACACATCACAAACTTTATACTATAATTAAATTGTTTACTTATTTTAAAGTATGTTTTTATTTTAAATTTGTGATATGTTATGTATTTTTATAATTTCATTATTTTAATCGTGCACTTGTTAACTTCTTATTATATCATTTAATTTTATTTGTGATTTTAAAAATATTACTGTTATTTTTAACTACAAATATTAATAAAACTCAAAATGAAATCTAATAATGAGTCATAGTACTAATTAACACATTTTTTTAATATTTTACATATTTTCACTTACACTATATATATGTATATCGACAAAACCAACTAAACAAAGCACAGGCATATTAATTAAGAAATAAAAATTAATAGAAAAAGAAGAAAGTAGGAGTAAATACACATTTATCAATACTACTCCCAAAAAGATTTCCTAGGTTTTCTAAAATAAACAAAAGTGCCGCCGCCTCAGCGCCTCTTATCTCCTCCTCTACCCTCTGTTCTCTGCCAAATTCTCTTCCTTGGAGACAAAAAAGCCATAGCGTGGGGTCGGAGCCGGAGCAGCCATGGGTCACCGGCCGATTTTGGGAGAATATCAGAGGCACTCACGGACCGGCGGTGGGGTCGGCCGACCCCACCCGACCCCACCTGGGTCGTGTAAGAGATGGTGAGAGTTGTATAGTGGACCAATAGGAAATGCTGGCAAATAGAGGAGGCAAAGCAAAAATCGAAGCTAGAAATATTAATGGTAATAGGGTCCCACATTCCACCAACTCATAGGAGTCTCGTTTTTCCATTTTAGTCCGTTCGTGAATAGAAGTTCCAGTTCACTTTTACTATAAATGGTAATAGAGTCACACATTCCACTAAGTCATACCACTCACATTTTATTTAAAACTAATATATATAAGTGAGATTCATATTTTACAAACTTTTTTCTGCCCACTTTTCTTAACATTCCTTTAAACCCATGCCGCCAAAAAATTGAGACTCCTAATAATAGAAGAAGGGAGTTAATTTCATTAAGATATTACTAATTAATAAAAATTAATTTAGATGAACTTTTTATTTAATTTGCTGAATTGTGTTATTTAGTTAGATTATCTTATTACATTATAGATCAGTTGATTCTAATTGCTTTTTCCTTTTTTTTTCTTTCTCTGCAATAAGAGCCAACAATAATGAATTTTGATAGTTGTTCATGTTTTCTCATTTTTTCACTAATCAATATACTTTTGTATATTTTTTGAATTTATATTTCGTACTGTAAAATATAATTGTTTACCACTTTATAAAATAAAATAGATCGTGTATCGCCATGATTGTTTACCCAAATATTTTATTATAAACTTTGAGATTTCATTCATTGTTATTTATACTCCTATTTATTATGAATATTTCTTTTCATTTCAATTAATTAATTAATAGCACATAATTAGTTTAAGAAAAAATAATTGACATGTAGCACAATTGTGATACTACTTTTGTGTGTAGAAAAATAGCAAAATTTAAAATTCAACATAGTTCCTCTTCTAATTTATACTTCATAATAAAATACATTAAGTGCGTGTTGCGTGTATATTTGTATATGCTGTGATCAATGTCGAACCATTCTTAAGGGTCGAACTAGAGACTAAATTAGGGTCCTTCATTTTTTTTAATCTTGTGGTTAGGATTAATTTACAATTAATTTAATTTTTTATTCAATAAAAACATGCTGAGGGGTATTTTCGGAAATCAGTTTATTAAGCTTCATAAAATACGTGAATCTCTTTCCTTCTCAATTCTACGATCTTCATACAATCTTCACGCAATCTTCATCAATTTTTACTCAATTTTCTTCAATTTTCTCGCAATGTACGTGAGCTATATAATCTGCATCAACATATTCTTCAATTTGCACCAACATCTTCTTCAATCTGCATCGATCTCCACGATCTATCTCAATCGCGATCTGCCGCAATCTGCAATTTCTTCAATTCACGTTCTACCTCCATCGTGTTTTGCTTCCTCAATTCACGATCGTTTTGCAATTGCTGCATCGTCGAACAATCACGATCTGCATCAAATTCTTGATCGATCTGCCTCAGTTTTCACAATTCCTTCAATTCACTATCTGCCTCAATTGTCATCCATGGAGTATTCCACACGTGAAATTCATCAGCATCTCGATGGAGTAGGAACGACACCGACAAATTCTGCGGTTGAAGATGGATATTCATCGACCTATAATGAAGAAGCTAGTATTGGATCAATTCTGGATGATCTACAATATCAAGGAGGCATTCTATTCGATACAGATTCAGATTCAGAGTTAGAAGGAGAAAGTAACGCAGTTGAAGGTTTGTAATTTTTAATTTTTTCATTCTATAGTGTAAACAGATTCATAATGAAGTAAAAGGTCGAATTAATGCGGTAACAAATACACTAATGAAGTATTTTTATCGTAATATGATATACTGACATGCTCTTTATTGTATGCGATAAATACGAATCATAATGAACTAATATTTGATTATAATGAAGTAGTAATACAACCGAATGAACTTATATGCTTGTTGAATGAATATGTTTTGTTTTGTTTTCATTTTCCAATAACTGTAGTTTGTATGCGATCAATACAGCACATAATAAACTAATTTCTAGTTATAATGAAGTTGTAATACAATCGAATGAACTTATATGCTTGTGGAATGAATATGTTTTGTTTTGTTTTCATTTTCCACTAACAGTAGTTTGTATGCGATCAATACGACATGTAATGAACTAAGTTCTGGTTATAATGAAGTTGTAATACAACCGATGAACTTATATGCTTGTTGAATGAATATGTTTTGTTTTGTTTTCATTTTCCACTAACAGTAGTAATTTGACAAAATAAAGTTAAAGCCATATTGTATAAACCTATGAAGTAGTTAATTGCCAAAATGAAATAATAAAACTTATTAATGAAGTAGCAGACTCTAAATATAAACTATCTATTTACTGCTGTTGTGTTGTTTCATATTCTTCAGATATTTGGCAGTACTTCATTCTCACAGTTTATTACTTCATTCGTAATCATTTACTTCATTACATAGGTCTTTTCCTCATATGTGCGAATGAGCATTATTATGGTATTTGCTTTTGCTTCAAAAGAAATGGAATTGTTGTACTAGATAACTCTGAAAATGGCGACGACAATGATCTCACAACCAATTGATTATAGGGACATTCCAGAGACACTGGTTTGTATTCTTCTAATATGATTGAATTTTATTACACTTACATATGAACTTGATACACAACTAAAAATAACATAAATTTTGTTTTATACACGTAGAGATCATATTTTTGTCACTTCCTCACCAACACTGGTCTTCATAAACAGTGCAAGAGTATATCCAATGCTAAAATACAGAGATTCAAAATGCCATGGAGAACTTCTAAAAATGTTGAAGACTGTGGAGTATTTCTAATGCGCCACATGGAGACATACAAGGGTGAGCGCGAAGGATGCTGGAACTGTGGTTTAAAAAAATCAAGTTCAGGTGTGCTGCAGAGCTTGAGGGCCAAATATTGCTCGGCATTGATGTTAGCAAATAATAGCCATAAAAGCTTCAACAACAAACACGTTACAACAACATTCTATGAGGAGGAAAGCAAACACGTTGTAATAGATGTTGAGAAGATGATTGCAACATATTTAAAGAAGAAATGAAGATTTTAGCGATTAAGTTTTGAAAAATACATACACCTGTTTTGAGCAATTGAAAATAAAGTACCACGCTTATTAATGTTGTTCATTATTAGATTTAAATACTGCATTGAGTAATAGATATAGTTCATTGTGTAATAAATTGGTAGAATGAAGTAATAAATTATAATAATGAAGTAAAAAACCATAATAATGAAGTGTCAGATTCTTATTATGAAGTATCTATTCACTGTGTTGTATGGATTTATTGTTTTAGGTTTAAATTTAACTGCTGTGTTGTTTGCACATACAAATGAACTAAATATTCTATTTGATGAAATAATAACCTCATGTGACGAGGTAATGCAAATTATCTGTTTTCATAATAACTATAACCTAGTTGGAATGAAGTAATAAAGTGTCAAAATGAAGTAGTTTACTACTGGAATGAAGTATCAAACCTATTGGAATGAAGTAATAAATTACAAACAAATAAATGTATAACATCATTCTTAGAAAATCAATATGCTAACAAAAGAATATTAATAAAACAACTCATCACTTATATTTGCTTCTTCTTCTCATCTGTATTATCACAATTCCTTGAATCATGCCGACCAACCACATGACATTTGGCACATCTACGACCAAGCTTGGACAAATCCTTTATTTCTTCATTTCTCACATCTACGACCAGGCTTGGACATATACTTTATTTGGCAAATAAAACAAGACACTTGTATAAAACATAAAAACTAACTGTTGTTAGTAAAAAATCATAACAAACACAAATCATTCCGGTATATAAATTGAAAATGAATAGATATTTACTTCATTCTAGTAGGATTTTACTTCATTCTAAAACATTATTACTTCATTGGACTACGGTTTTACTTCATTCTAGTATTTGATCAAACAAATGCTATATACATTCAAAAAACCAAGTTCCCTGTGTTTTCACTGTCTAGGAATTAATTAATAATGATCAGCTGCTGTAGTTTTGTTTGAGCAAGCATATTCAAATCCACTAGTCGAGCCGACTTGATCATCAAGCATAATAGATTCATCTTTACAAGAGCAAGCTTTCAAAAACAGTAGTCATGTCGGAAACCAAAATCAAAGCTTACAAAGTGATGAAGCAAAAAACATGATTGATAAGCTATATCATCATCTTCACTCTCTATGTTCACTTCATCTACATTGAAATCATAAACATTAGACTTAATATTCAGTCATTTTTTTATCGTACTAGAGGGCCAGAACAACTGACATAAATAACAAAAAAAACACACAACTTAATCATCAAACCTCTACATTCTTTGAAACATTTCTACGAACACATCAAAGACACAATTCCAAGCAACCATCTCTTACCTCTGATTACCTTTCTCTTCTACTATGTCTCTTCATGCTCGGATCACAATTGAACGCCTACGTTGACCTTCTTCCGCTTTGCTTCATGAACTAATTGAACAGAATCAGAAAACAAATTTGTCACACCTCAAACCTTATCACGTATGCACTTACTATAAATAAATTTTAAATTTTAAATAAATTAACCCACGCTTCAAGTACATAAAATGCACATATTATATCATTTCAAAAAACAACATTTATCAATTTCATATTTCAAACCATTCTAAACTGCAGTGGGACCCTCTCACCACTCTATATATTGTACATTTATCTATATGCAAAAATGATAAGGAGGAGAAGTTGCCAAAATGCGTCAGCCGCCGACCCTTATAATCACTGTAACTCACATTAACCCACGAATCATTGATATCTTATTCCTGAAAAATATTAGTGGTTTATATGAGCCACAACTCAGTGTATATAAACCTTACCTTTAATTCCACATACAAATATCAAATACATTCATTCACCAACATATATCACCGGAAGTAATAAATATCATAAACAATTTAATATTCATATGCATATGCCTCTACTTTCTTTTTATTATTCTGTGACACATCAAACCTGGTATCTGCCCGGGATTTCCATTGTATATGACCCGAAGGTCCCTTTTTTATCATTTGACCTTTCCACGAAGGCCCCTCTTTGCATTTTGACTTTCCACGAAGACCCCCCTTTGCATTTTTGACCTTTTCACGAAGGCCCCTCTTTGATTTGACCTTTCCACGAAGGTCCATCTTTGCATATTTTCTTTGACCCGTAGGTCCATTATTGTAACAGCCCGCCCTCCTAGGGTATAATAAATGCGGCGGCTGCTACCCAAAACCGACTCTAAAGAAGTAAACATAGGCTAGGGTTTCATTTAAAGAGTACTGACCAAAAGAATTGGAAGAGATATCAGAGTATTTAATGCAACAACTTAACCTAGAAGTTTAAAGGAAGGAAGATATCATAAATGACGATCAAAATATCTTAAGAGTACGACATAATATCCAAGACAAAGTCACAAGAAAAGGCTAAGGCCTCAATCCGAAGGCAAGATGCAAATATTCCAAAAGAAATTCTAAAGTGTATCAAAATTCAGCGGAAAACGACCAAGAGAAAGTATAGCTATGTATGAAGACACAACAACGCTTGAATTTCAACATATCCATATTAATTAATTAAACTGCTCAACACCCGCCACCGCTCGTCATCATTCAACCTGCACATAAGGAAAACACATGCAGGGCTGAGTATTTTGAAATACTCAGTGAGCTCGTTGCCAAAATATTTTATAGGTTATGCCACCCTTACCAAGTGAACTCGAGTTTTAAGCAGTTATAAGAGAATATCACGAGTATCACAAAATATATTTTCCATAGACTGGCCAGTCAAAATAACTCCCCATTTTCCTCATCAAAATAACAATCACAATCATTCCATGGTGCGACGAAAGTGTGGCCACACTTTTCGCCCACGAGACCGGCCGACTAGCAAGGACGGCTCCCGATCCCCTCGTGTACACAGCCTGGTAGGGTTTGCGGCCCATACTCAGACCCGAATTCGTATAAACATATCCATAGTCCTAGCCCAATGGAGCGAACTCACAAACTAGGCATCGGACGCACAATATCATAATAAAACAGACATAGGCATGGCATAACAGTTAAACCACCCTTATAACACCAATCAACATTTTTGACAAAATAAAAGAGAGTTTTTAAGAGTAAAGCCCACCTCGACTGCTTAGTTTTCAAGTAGTTTCGCTTTTCCGTTATCCGGCTTCGCAACCAAAGTTTCACCTTTTAAACACATAGGCACATATCACAAATTAGGTTCAATACTACTCTTACTCATGCATGTCTCAATTCTTTTTCCCTTTTCCCATTGATTTATCTTATAATTACTAATCAATCAAGATCATGTTTATCACACGCAAATATTTAACCATCAAACACACTCTACACGACACAACACACACACACCACACGACACGCACACACACTACACACACACATGCACACACACACACACACACATGAACATATTCCCACATCCCTTTTATCCCACTTTTACTCAACTAAGATGCATGAGGGTTCGAGAAGACCGATTAATCGGTTAGAAAGAAGAAGAAGATGAAGAAAAACTTATAATTAAACAAAGTACCTTTTTAGAGAAAAACGATCGGTAGAAAACAAGTATTAGCCTTGGTTCTTCAAAGTTCTTGAAGATAGCAAAATATTGGAGAGTAGAAGAAGAAAATTTGAGAGAGTTGGGGGGGTGGGGATGAAGGGGACGAAAATTTGGGGTCTATGGTTGGGGTCTTCTCTTATTTATAGCGTCCAACAAGATCTTTAGGTAATTAGAATAGAATATTTGGTAAGATCCCATTCTCCACAATTAAATAAATAAATATTGTGAAGTAGGGAAGAAGAATTAACAAAAATAGATCCTAGGGCAAATCTCCTAGTTTTCGAAAATTATGCTTCTAGGATGGCCAAGATTTTGTTATGGTATATTTTACGGAATAGAATAAAATATCACGGAGCAAAATAAAAATAAGAATTCTCCCAATTTGGAGTGAAAAGTGGCGTCTCCTATGCCTTTTAAATAAGGCATGGATTTTTAAATATTGACTAGAATAAGGTAAGGCAAGATCTCTTGAGGTATGGAATGATTTGGTAGAATAATTAAATTCTAGGTATGGAAGGAAATCAAATAAGGGATCAATTAAATAAGCAAAATAATATTTCCTTCCCTACATGGGTGATTTTCGAAAATCACCTAGGAAAATAAGGGGCTTGATTTTCCTCTTTTAAAATAAGAAAATAATTGGGTCTTGGATTTTAATTTGGGTAAATATCCCAAGGATTAAATTAAATTCGGAAGAAATAGAATTCCTCTTCAAAGGGGGTCTAGGGTTCGAAAATTACAAGAATTGGGTGGCAAGTATTTATGGAAATTTTCTCTAATATTCTCACTCACCCTTAACACAAATAATTTGCCACATAATCTCATAATTCAAGAAATCACATGCCACGTCACATAGTCATCAAATTTGACTTTTCAAACTTCCCGGTCAAAGAAACTCATGCAATAAATTCACTCATCGAACAATTCACATCTTCCACGTCCAATAATAAATTCTAGGGCTCTAAAATTAGGGTTCGGAAATTCGGGATGTTACAATTATCATTGTATATGACCCGTAGGTCTTTTTCCATTGTATATCAGATCCAGAGCAAGACTGTCACATATCCTCTTTAATTCCATGGTTCAAATAATTCCAATACCATGCATCAATCATATCCATTGCACTAATTACGTACCCATATATTTCATCAATAATAATTCCAATGCATATTCATTGCACAAATCACATATCCACAACATATTTCACCCTCAATATCAAATACTCCCTCCGTCCCGCTTAAGATGACATGTTTTCATTTTTAATTTGTCCCAACTAAGATGACACATTTCATTTTTTGTAAACTTTCTCTCTTCAATTAATACACATACACTCAACCACTTTTTCTCACCCCAATTAAAATATTCATCTTTCTTTCTCTCTATTTTAATACTTCCACCCACTTTTTCTCTCTCCAATTAAACACATTAACCAATTACTCCTAAAATCTCGTGCCGGCTAATGAATGTGTCATCTTAGCCGGGACGGAGGGAGTAACACATAACCATTGCAAGCTCATATCATATAATTCAAATATTCACTCCAATTTAGCACATAGCAATCAATCACATAAAATGTGTAAAATTAAAAGTGTGATTTATACACGCCTGATTATTGTAAGTGTTCTATCCGAACTCCTAACTCCTCTTCCTGTTCAACCTTGATCATATATAATATACCCAAATTAAAAATACTAAATATCATAACTATCTTCTATAATATAACATGCCTATAAAGAAATAATTTAAGAAATATAACTATTCCTACTACCCTTCTACCTTCGGACTTTTTTTTTTCTTCCTCTCAGACTCCAGGTTCTCGCTTCCCTTTTGTTTTCTTTAAATAAAGAAATATACTTCAAAGGCCTATATATGGTAAGTTCTAGTCGGTTATCAGAATAGGTTTCACACATTCATTTTACTATCTCTAAAATCCTTACGCGTATCAAACAAAAATAAAATATTATAATTGATGTAAGTAGATAAAACTCTAAGTAACTAAAAAAAGTACATTTAGTTGATTGGAACTACATCCTTTTATGTATGCACAACAAATAAATATTATGTGCATGACTTAGTAATTAGAAAAATACTCCTAATCTCACACGTACATATACATATATGCCTAATACATAATTCAATTATTTATAGTTTTAAGCTCAATTGCATGTAATTATGTAATACGTAATTGCTAATATCAAAAAAGTATATTTCTAAACACCATATTATATAGAAACCCACTCAATCTCTATAATTCTAATAAAAATGTATATCATGTAATTATAATAAAATATGTAATTATGCAATATGATGTATGATTTGGGTCACAGATGTCACAAAATTAATCGGCGTGCCTTCGTTCGACGAGTTGCGTGTTTCAACCATTTTTGAATGTGTGTCAGAATTGAATTTGTTGCTGCAGTTGTTGAACTCGACGGCTGTAGTTGTCGAACTCAGGAAACTTGATTTGGAGATTTGAAGATGGAGATGAATTTGTTGTTGATGTTGTTGAACTCGATGACTGTAGTTGTCGAACTCGTCAACTCGATTTGGAGATTTGAAGATGGAGATGAATTCGATGTTTTAGTTGTTGAACTCAACGACTGTTGTTATCAAATTCGGCAACTCGGTTTGGAAATTTGAAGATGAGATGAATCGGCTCTCGATTTGGAGATTCTGGGAAGAAGAAAATGCGTGAATGTGAATTAGAGTAAATTGTTTGGATGTGTTTAACCCTAAAATTTTTACCCCCAATGCAAATGACGTAAATACCCCGTATTGAAGTAATTTGTGCACGTAATGAACTGCGAAAATTAACTCTACAACATTTCATCTAATCCATCAAATTTAAGATCTAAGGGTCCAAATTTGGTCTCTAGTTCGGTCTTTAAGACTGGATTTGTAAATAATAGGACTCTGCACGCACAAATGTATCGGCATAAAGATTCACAAACATAGGTATAACAAATGTAAATAAAAAATAAGGTTAATGCTCGCAAAAGATAAGATGAAAATCGATGAAACTGTCAAGTAACACACAAACCCCCCACAAAAAAGGAACTGAAATTCATCATAAATTCATAATAAGATCAATACTTTGTTTCTAAACAAGGTCAGCTGTAAGAACTACTATAAACATCAACAGATTTTTTCCCACTAGAAAATATCATAGAATCATACGAAACACTTCAAGAATCTCATCACTGCAAATTTTGAAAATTAGGCTACTAATCTTCTCAGCCATCAACCTCACCTTTTCTTGCATTTGTGCTACGTTTTGTTGTATGCTGAGACGAATGAGCAGATGGGATCGGGATGGCCCTCGTTTCTCAGGTAGAAACAACGAACAACAGAGGATTTCAACTTCAGCAACAGCTCATTAAACTCTACATCAATATCAGATGCCAAATTAGTCATTTTCTCATTGGTTGTAAATGGACAATCAAGACAAGGAGAGACTTTGTTCGTAACATCAGAGGATATAAAATGTTGATATTGTATCAGAAAACCAGAATCATAACAAGTTTGTCCAAATCACTGGTGTGATTAAAGATAATGTTTATCACACAATCGAAAGATGCCAAATGAATATATCATAAAAAAAAGAGAAATCACAAGAAAACAAAAGATCACTCAAGGCCTGACCTCATTAAAATCTTTGTCTAAAGATAAAGAAGGAAAACATATCCAAATACAATCTCAACAAAAGTAAAATAAACTTGGAAGGAAGAAAATGACATAAATTCCAACTTTTTGTAATTTCTTCCTACTCCGAGTTTACGTAGTTTCAGTGTACACAGATTGCTTATGTTTGAAGTGTATAAAAAGATTACTAAAAGAGCAGTTTGCTATGGAAAGAGTTTGCAATTCGACCAATTTACATATGTTGTCTGGTAACTCCTTTAATTCTCGATTCCGGCTTGAGTCAAGTTGCCTCAACTGCACTAAATTTCCAATTTTTGTCTGATATGTTAAACCATATTTAGAGAAGAGTTTGCACGAAATAAAGCCTACATATGATTTTGAGGCCATCCTTTGACAGTCCGATGCATTGAAAATCCAATCATCTCAAGTGAATCTGCGTTTCCATTCCCACTGTAGTTGTTACCCTAAGACATTTCAAGCAATCACAAACTTGACAAAACCTCTGTCTCACGTCACGAGGAGTTGTGAAGACTACGATATTCTTGGACATGAGAAACCATTGAAAAATCACAAATCTGACAACTTCTCTCTTTATCATCATCCTTTCTAAGAAATACAGCAAAATCATGTACTATATCATGCATTATACACCATTCTATCTGCTCCCCGGACTCATTTATCTCAACGTCTTGAAATAAATAACCATTGCTAAATCGTTCAAGCACTCTCGCCCTTTGAGTTCCACATCACCACAACCCCTATTAAAGGTGGAAACCTATCCATCATCTTCATTTCCAGCTTTAATACAATTATTGATTCCATGTTCAGTCTTTTGCAAATGAATTAAGTTAACGTTCACTCCATAGTTGCATGATTTGATTTTTTGTCGTTTTATATATGTTGAAATCCGAGAGCACATTTTGAAACAATTTAATACACGTAAATAAATTTGACATCCATGATCCACAAAAAATATTATAAGTATATTAAATTAAATTTAAATTTCCTTTCCAAAAAAATAGATTCTTCATTTTTCGAAGCCTTAATCTATTAGTTAGAGAGCAAAAGTGTTACTAACTCTTTTGCACCTAATCGTCAAATTTAATATTAGATTTGTTTAAGGTTATATGAAATTATTATGATGTTGTCATTTACTTTAATAAATAAATTTCTACCGTGTAAAAAATGTTACTTGTATAAATCTATAGTTTAATAGTATATAATAATATACTAGTATACTTGAGTTGTTGTAGGAATACATTTGTATGTGCACATTTGTACGCAATAAGTGCATATATAAATATGCACATAGCACACACGAATGTATTTTTTCATGCAGTATATAATGAAAAGTATAATATAATTTGATTGAATTTGATGATTTATGTATGGAAGAGGGTTTCACCACCGTTGCTTCTTCTTCACCTTCATCTTTTTCGAACATATTTTTTACTAACACCACTCTCAATTATTTTCCATTCGAGGAATCTTTGAGATCGATTTGTTTCCCGTCGTTACAAGCTTCCTTCCTCAGATTCATGCATTCTACAACTGTTTCAAAGTTCTGTTTGAAACTGTAGTTTGTACTAAATGTAATAAAAGGCACTCCAACTGAGCTGCTAATCAACGCGAAAAATAACAGAGACACGCTTTTGGATGGCCGTCCTGCAAGAAGGGCAGTCTGTCATCCCATGCTTCTCATGGATCACGTTGCACTGAACGCATAGAACCTGATGCGCACATGGGATGAAAACCACAGAGATCTCATTAGTCAAGCACATGACGCACTCTCTCTCTCGTTTCACATATGGAGCCTCGCTGAAGTTCTCCTGAAAGACAGCCAGCCTTTTCGTCACGTTAAGAGCTGCTATCTTCGATATATCAGCAGCAGCGAGACTAAACTCCATGATCATTTTCTGAAGCCTCTTTATGTCTTCATCATATTTCTGCATCTTCTTTTCAGTTGTTTGCCTTATGTTTTCTGCTTCTATTTTCATCGAAGCCTCTTCTTCCTCTAGTTTCCTCCTCAACGAATCAATATTCTCTATAGCTTTGGATTTCTCCTTCTCCGCCTGCTTCCGCAAAGCCTGAATTTGTGGCATAAACATGGGTACATCAATCCATGAATATGGTTTATAAATAAATCCATAGTTAGGGTGTATCTATGTAACCCCAACGAAAAAACAACAAATGTGTATCTATGTAACGGTTGTACGATATCCAAATAATTTATAATTAAAGGACAATCAAAATCAAACATAAGAGGAGAGTTCGCGTTGTTTTTCTACTTAATCCGGAAAACAATTATGATTACTTTGTAGTCAAACCAACAAGCAATAAATATTCATAATTTTTCCACACATAAATCACCTACAATCAGTTCATGATAAATATATTTCCAGTGACAATCAAGAATGAAGCTACATGCAAAGAGAAACACACACAGAAATGAAATAACTAAATAAGAAACACAAAATAATTCCCACTTAATTAAACAAACCACACCAAAACCAACTAAAAACAAGACCACATAGAAGGGAAAGAAATTTAAACGCTCGAAAACACGCAAGACAACAAGAAGAGTAAAGAAAACAAAGAATCTGAGTAATTTTCATGAATTTACCAAAACAATACTCCCCCGTCCATAAAAAATAGGACACATTTACCATTTTTGGCCGTCCACAAAAAATAGAACACATTCATTTATGGAAAGTTTTCAACAAAATAATAATCATACACATCATTTTATTTACCACTTATGCCATTAGAATTAAAACTTCTCTTTTACACTAACACTCCTTCTCTTTTACTTTTTCTCATTCTCTCTTATTTTTTTCTCTTTCTCGCTTACTTTACCAATTCTACATTAAAACTCGTGTCATATACCAATTGCCCTATTTTTTGTGGACGGAGGGAGTAATTGATAAAGTTGGTGCAATGAAGAGCAGAGTAGAAATGCTAATAAGTTAAAACAAAATGGTGTGAAATGCAAATTGAAGGCTCCAATACACGAAAACACACACCTCTAAGCTCACTCTGTCGTCTCTCTCTTTCTCTGAAGAAGAGAAGAAAGGTGTATCGCTATACAATTGAGATGGTGTAGTTAATGTCCAACTCATTTTTGCATCATGATTCCTACCTTACCACTTTTGTATTTGAGAATTATATTTTCGAAAAGTTGTTGGTTTAGCTACTTGATGATTTTTTTTTCAGTAGTCTAACAACATACTCCCTCCGTCCCCGATTAGGAGTCATACTTTGACCGGGCACGGGTTTTAAGAAATGTAAAGAAAAATTGGTTGAAAAAGTTAGTGGAATGTGGGGTCCATTTTTTTAATATTGGTTTTATAATAAAATGTAGTGAATTGAGTTAGTGGAATGTGGGACCTACTTACTATTTATGGTAAAAATGAAGTGTGACTCTTAATTGGGGACAGACCGAAATGGAAAAGTGTGACTCTTAATCGGGAACGGAGGGAATATGTAGTTTGGAAACTGAACTTCCTGTAAACTAATTGATACAATGCTAAACTAATTGATACAAAAAAAAAAACAATTTATGCCATACCTTGAATTTATCCTTGTGGGCTCTAGCTTTTACTAGTCGATTGTCGATGACAAATTCTGCTTCCAATAATGACTGCAATTTCTTGAGGGTTTCCAGTTTTCTTTCCATAGCAGAAGATAGTGTTGTTTTCTACTTAATTCACAAAACAATTACGATTACTCATCCATCTTCCGGGCCAAAAAATTGAATAGTCGAACCAACTAGAAACAAATATTCATAATTTTTCCACACATAAATCAGTTCATGATAAATAAATATCCAATGATGATTAAGAAAGAAGCTAACTGCAAAGTTTCAAGAAGAACTCTTGCATAAAGTCCCTTCACTGAAACAGTCGTGTAAACCAAGATCCGAAACACACACAGAAATTAAATAAGAAACGCTAAATCAAAATAGAATGCCGACTTAACGAAACCTCACCAAAACCAACTCAATACAAGAACACACATTAGGGAAAAAATGTAAAAGCTCGACAAACGCAGAAAAAACAACAGCAAAGAAGACGAAGAATCTGAGTTTTTTTCATGAATTTACCAAGACGATAATCGATAAAGTTGGTGCACTTATAAAAAGGAGTGAATTGCAAAGTGATGGCTTAAACACGGGAAAACACACACCCTCTTTTTGCTATTTTCCGAGCACTCAACCGTCTGTCCGTCTCTCTCTCTCTGTGAAGAATCTCTCCGGACGAGAGAAAAAGTGGGTGGTGTACTTTTACACAGTACTCCTTCCGTCCCACATAATTTTACACAATTTAACTTGGCACGGGTTTTAAGAAATTTAATAGAAAGTGAGTTGAAAAAGTTGGTGGGACGTGAGTCCTACTTTTAAAATATTGGTTTTATAATAAAATGTGAGTAGGAATGAGTTAGTGGAATATGAGGTCCACTGAAAAAATGGTAAAAGGGAAATGAGTAAAATTATGTGAGACGGACTAAAATGGAATACTGGGTAAAATTATGTGGGACGGAGGGAGTATAATTAATGTCCAACTAATTCCTATCTTGCGCCACTTCCGAATTTGAAAATTTAACTCATATAAAAAATAAAAAAAAAATTGGCAGTATTACTCCCTCCGTCCCGCTTTAGAAGTCCCGGTTGATCAATTTTGGGCGTCCCGCTTTAGGAGTCCCGGTTGAGATAAATTAATAAAAAATGCTTACAAAGTGTTAAAAGTGGGTCCCAACAACCACTACAACTAATAAAAAAATGTTAAAAGTGGGTCCCAACATCCACTAAAACATTTATTTATTGGACACTCAACTAAAAGTGGGTCCCAACATCCACTACAATATTTATTTATTACACACTAAACACTTTTTTCTTAAAACATGTGTCCGACTCAACCGGGACTCCTAAAGCGGGACGAAGGGAGTATTAGATATAAATACAAAATTAATAAAAAATATAAAAAAGATAAATAATAGCAATAAGAGTATTATTAATAAAAAATAAGACTAATCTCATTTTGAAAGACTTTATTATAGATAGAACTAGTTTTTTTCTACGGACTAAAATGACAAAAATAAACTTTTATTTGGATGAATGAAATATTGTAAATAAGTTATTGTTTTAACTTTTTTCCATTCAATCAATTCTTTTAGTAGCCTATCAACATTGTATTCTTGGGTAACAAATGTAAATGTATTTTTTTATAAATAATTCTTTTATTTTCTACTGTTTGAGAAATCATACAAAAATACTAATATTAGTTGCACGAATCGATGATCGTGCCACTTTTGTTATTTTCGGAGCGCTCTCTCTTTCCACCTCTATCCCTCTCTCTCTCTCTCTGAAAAAGAGAAGAAGTAAGGTGTTATTAAAGTCCTACGCATTCCTATCTTGCGTCACTTCCAAATTAAAATTAAACTCATCCATCCCATAAAAAAAGGTTGGGAATATTATTTGTTATATTATGAAATTAATAAAAAGATAAAAAGATAAATAAAAGCAATAGGAGTATTATTAGTAAAAAAAATAAGGCTAATCTCATTCTTAAAAACATTCATATAAATAGATTAATTTTAGTGGACGGACAAAAATGACATAAATAAACTATTTTTTGAATGAAGAAAATATTATAAATAAGTTGTTGCTTTAACTTTTATTCGTTCAATAAATTTTTATTAGTAGTCTAACAACATTGTAATCTTGGCTAATAGATATAAATGTCAGCATAATAATTCTTTTATCACTTCCACGACTCGTTGATTGTGCCATTTCTGTTATTTTTGGAGCTCTCACTCGCCTCTCCCTCTTTCTAAAGAATCTCTCCGAAAAAGGGAATAAGTGAGTGTGTCTTGTTATACTCACATTCCTATCTTGCGTCACTTGAATTTGAAATTTAAACTCATCCATCCCATAAAAATATAAAGTTGAGAATATTATTAGTTATTCCGTCCGCGAATAGGAGTCACGTTTTATTATTTTAGTCCGTCCGCGAATAGGAGTCCCGGTTCACTTCTACATTAAATGGTACTCCCTACGTCCCACAAAAGATGTCACACTTTCCGTTTTAGTTTGTCCCACAAAAGATGTCACATTTCCTATTTTGGAAAAAGTTCCTTCTCACATCAATTATAAAATTATATTTTCTCTCTTCACTTAACACACAAAATAACATCTCCTAAAATCCCGTGCCATTTCCTAAGTGTGACATCTTCTCTGGGACGGAGGGGGTAATAAGGTGTCACCTTCTACTAACACATTCCTCTCACATTTCATTTAAAATTAATATATGCAAGTGGGACACTTATTTTGCTAACATTTTTCCACCCACTTTTCTTAATATTTCTTAAAACCCGTGCCGTTCATGAATGAGACTCCTATTGGCAGACGGAGGGAGTATGAAACAAAATTATTAAAAATATAAAAGAGATAGATAAAAGCAATAGGTCTATTATCAATAAAAAAAAAGTCTAATCTCATTTTAAGAAAACTTTATTATAAATAGAATTAATTTTAATGGACAGACTAAAATAACAAAATTAAACTATTTTTTGAATGAAGAAAATATTTTAAATAAGTTGTTGCTTTAACTTTTTTACATTCAATGAATTTTTTTTGGTAGCCTAAAAACATTGTATTCTTAGGTAACATATATAAATATCATTCTATTTTAAATAATTCTTTTATTTACCACAGTTTGAGAAATTATTACTAAAATACTAATATCGATTGCACGACTCATGATCAAGCCATTTTTGTTATTTTTCGATCTCTTATGTCTCTCTCTCTGAAGAATCTCTCTGAAAAAGAAAAGATGTGAGCGGTGTCTTGTTATACGATGAAGTAATGTTCAACACATCCCTATCTTGGGGCCACTTCTGAATTTAAAAATTAAATTCATTCATCCAATAAAAATTATTAAATGAGAATATTATTAGTTATAATATAAAATTAATAAAAATATAAAAGAGATAAACAAAAGCAATAGAACTATTATTATTAAAGACTAAGAGTCTAAGACTAATCTCATTTTAAAAAAAATTAATCATAATTAGAATTAATTTTATTAGGCGGACTATAATAACAAAAATAAACTATTTTTTAGATGAAAAAAATATTGTAAATAAGTTGTTACATTTACTTTTTTTTTTCATTTAGTGAATTCTTTTAGTAGCGTAACAATATTGTATTTTTGGGTAACAGATATAAATATCATTATTTTGAAATAATTTTTTATTTCCACTGTTTAAGAAATTATTACAAAAATACTAATATCAGTTGCACGACGACTCTCTGATCGCATGAGCTCTCACTTGCCTCTTTTTCTCTAAAGTATAAAAAGGGATAAAGAGGGTGGTGTCATGTTATACAATGTAATTAATTCCAACACTCCTACCTTGCGCAACTTCCGAATTTGAAAATTAAATTCATTAATCCCATAAAAAAAATGGGAATATTATTAGTTATAATACGAAATGAATAAAAATTTAAAAGAGACAAATAAAAGCAATAGGTCTATTATCAATAATAAAAAAAAGGCTAATCTCATTTTGAAAAACTTTATTTAAAATAGAATTAATTTTATTAGATGGACTAAAATAACAAAATTAAACAGATATTGACTATTTGTATAGGACTATCAAAAAAGAAAATATGATCTATTTTATGGGATGGATGAAGTATTTTTAAACTATGCCTAGATATTCAAGTATGGATCCCACATCAAAATATTAGGCAATGAGATGATAAAATATATTCTATTACCCGATAGTAATTTGAAATTCAAAACCGAAAACGGGTGGGTATACATAGCTCTTCAAGAAAGGATCAACCAATTCACGAATATGTTTAAAACTTTAAATACTCTACTATTACAAAACATATGACCTGTTCAAAGTCGAAATATCACTAGTTTGGACTTGGTTATGGTTAACCTTGACTTGTGATATATTCGAAAACTAAAAATAAAAAATGAGCTGACACGATCAATTTTTTTCCAAGTACGAAAATAAAATTGTGAAATCAAAATGAAGCAAAAATCCCTAAGTTTCAGTCTGGTATTACAAACTTATAAAAATTACAGCAGATCACTACTAATCAACAAACACATATGATAATTACTACTATGAAACATCTGCCAACTCAAACCATAATACCATTGAGTGATAATACACAACTCTTCTACAAAGTAATATTGGAAGAGGGAAATTTTGAAAATGATTTTGTAAATTTTTTCAAATCATAATAATAGTAAAGACTCGGATAAAAGGAAAAAGGAAAAAGGAAAAAAGGGAAAAAATAGCAAAGCATCAACAATCTTACGAATCCTCTTTCAAGGCACCTTGTGGGGTGGGTTTAGAAGCATTTTCTGTGCACGATTGATGGGCCGGACTCATCATATTCGGACTTGGAAATCCACATCTTTAATCACAAAAAACATGATTTAATCAATGAAGCTGAAATCTAAACAAGTTGATGGCACATTTGGGGAATATGTTCAATCGTTATAACCATACCTGCTGGAAGGTGCTGAGAGAAGCCAAGATGGAGCCTCCGATCCAGACACTGTACTTCCTCTCTGGTGGAGCCACCACCTTGATCTTCATGCTGCTCGGGGCAAGGGCTGTGATCTCCTTGCTCATACGGTCAGCAATGCCCGGGAACATGGTGGAGCCACCACTGAGGACGATGTTTCCATACAGATCCTTCCTGATATCAACATCACACTTCATGATGGAGTTGTACGTGGTTTCATGAATACCAGCAGCTTCCATTCCGATCATTGAGGGCTGGAAGAGGACCTCGGGGCATCTGAACCTTTCTGCTCCGATGGTGATCACCTGTCCATCAGGCAGCTCGTAGTTCTTCTCCACAGCAGAGCTCGTCTTAGCAGTCTCAAGCTCTTGTTCATAGTCGAGAGCAATGTAGGCAAGTTTCTCCTTAATGTCCCTTACAATTTCCCGCTCTGCTGTAGTCGTGAACATGTAGCCACGTTCTGTGAGGATCTTCATGAGGCTGTCGGTGAGATCACGTCCAGCCAAATCAAGACGCAGGATTGCGTGGGGGAGAGCATAACCTTCGTAGATCGGGACTGTGTGGCTGACACCATCCCCAGAGTCGAGAACAATACCTGCACAAAATAAAGAATTTGAGCATGGTTCAGATAGAGCAAACAATCGAGATATTCCAGTCTTATAATCATCAAATAATTTCTTCTCTTTCCTCACCCGTTGTACGTCCACTGGCATAGAGAGAGAGAACTGCCTGAATGGCAACATACATAGCAGGAGTGTTGAAGGTCTCAAACATGATCTGAGTCATCTTTTCACGATTGGCCTTTGGGTTGAGAGGGGCCTCAGTCAAGAGGATTGGGTGCTCTTCTGGGGCAACACGAAGCTCGTTGTAGAAGGTATGATGCCAAATCTTCTCCATATCATCCCAGTTGCTGACAATACCATGCTCAATCGGATACTTGAGGGTCAAAATACCTCTCTTGGACTGAGCCTCATCACCAACATAAGCATCTTTCTGGCCCATACCAACCATGACCCCAGTGTGACGAGGGCGCCCCACTATACTAGGGAAGACGGCTCTTGGGGCATCATCCCCAGCAAATCCAGCCTGATATATTTAGATCAACAACATAATTAGTTAAGACAATCAACTTAAAAACAAAAATTGAAATGGTAATCATCAATTAGGTTTGTTAAGTCAGGGAAATTGAGATTACCTTGACCATTCCGGTTCCATTGTCGCAAACGAGGGGCTGGATATCCTCTGCTTCTGCCATCACTTATTTTTATCTGAAGACAAGAAAGAATCACAAGATCATCAACATAGACATATATATGAAATCATGAATACCAAAAGCCCAAATTCAAGGGCAAAATTTCACTTCATATTCAATTACAATGCCATTCTCCGAACTAGAATACTTTCAAAGTTCAGACGAAACCTGATCAGTAGCCCTTGACGACACAAGATCCACAAACATAAACAAATATCAACAATGGAAAATCCTTAAGTATTTCCAATTTTGACTCAATTTAAATGACTTGGATTTTGACTCAAGAGCAGACCACAGGATTAAGCAGCCAATTTTTAATTACAATATACTACAGAACATCAATTAATCAAATAGTTAAATGGTACACTTACATTTCTCACCAAATTTTGGCTATAAATAGGAAATTTCAAAATATAGCAAGCTCAAACCAATAGCAAGATCCCAATCGAACACAAGCAAACAAATAAAGAACTTCAAACAAGAAGAGTCACTGGAAACACACGATCTTCACTTATAAAGACTCACACATGCATAGGCATCAATGATCTTCAAAACACACATCGTCAGATCCATCAAAACAATTGTCCATAAAAACAAAAATTAATACTAGATCTCACATAAAACAACAAATCGAGACTATCAAAAATCATAAAAGTGGAAATAACTCGACTAGATTCAAACATTTTTGTAAACAATAAGGATAAAAATCGAGTCTTTGTAACGAGAATCGCCAAGAACTAAGACAAAGATTGGACCTTTGAGGATTACCGGAGATGGGAGTCAAATTCTTTGGTGATTCTCTCCGAGAGACTCTCTCAGAGATGTGGACTGTCTCTGTTAGTTTTTCTCTTTGGTCTGAAATGAAAATAAAATCAAATGAAATGGAATGCAGACCCTATTATTTAAATGAAAGCTCAGCCTCACATTAAATGCAGATCAAATGAACCTCAAATTCAAGATTATGAGTTCTGAGCCATTGGATTCAAATGATTTGATTTTGTATATTGTGGTACGGTACCCACGACAGCATCGTCAATATAGCTGGCTGCCTTTTGCACGCAGTTTTAGACTTTTAGACTACTTTAATGACGGTTTTGCACGAATTATTTTAAATAAAAAATAGGAGTACTTAACTTCTTTAAAAAAAATTCTCAATTTTCCATTTTTATGGGATGAGTGAGCTTTGTTTTCAAATTAAAAACAGATAGGAATGTGTTAGGACTTTAATTACACCTTATAATAAGATATCGCCCGCACCTTCTCTTTTTTGATGAGATTCTACATATATATAGAGAGAGAGGGGCGAGTGAGAGCTCAGAAAATAGCTAAGTGGCACAATTAGCAAATCATGCAACCGATATTAGTAAATTTTGTAATAATTTATCAAACAGAAAGAAGTAAAAGAATTATTTAAAAAAGAATGATATGTTTCCCATAAGTACAATGTTGTAGGCTGCTAAATAATTTCATTCAACGAAAAAAAGTTAAAACAAAAATTTATTTAAGTACAGTCGTGCTCCATCCGTCCCAGTCGTACTCCATCCGTCCCAGATAACAATCCTATTGCTTTTATTTATTTCTTTTATATTTTTATTAATTCTATATCATAACTAATAATATTCTCAATGCTTTTATTATTATGGAATGGATGAGTTTAATTTTTAAATTCAAAAATGGCGCAAGATAGGAAGGTGTTGGACTTTAATTACACCGTATAACAAGATGCAGTCCAATTCTTCTTTTTTTCCGGAGAGATTCCTGAGAGAGAGAGAGAGGGGCTAGTCAGAGTGCAGAAAATAATAAAAGTAGCAGGATCAGCGAGCCATGCAGTTGATATTAGTAATATTTTAGTAATATTGTATATTTTCTCAATCTGTGAAATATAAAGGAATTTTTTAAAATAAATGATATTTATGTCTGTTACCTAATAATACAATATTCTTAGGCTACTGAAAAAATTCATTGCACGAAATAAAGTTAAAACAACAACTTATTTGCTAATTTATTTTCTTTAATTTTGTCTGTCTACTAAAATTTATACAATTTAGTATAAAGTTTATTAAAATGAAATTAGTCTTGTTCTTTTCAAATAATAATCCTTTTGCTTTTGTTTTATTTCTTATATATATTTATTAATTTAGTATTCATTGTACGCAATAACTTTAAAGCAACAACTTATATACAATATTTCCTTCATCCGAAAAAAGTTAATTTTCTATATTTTAATACTTCTTAAAATTAATTTTATTATTATTCAAGTTAACCAGTAATACAATGTTCTTTATTTTAGTCTTTTTCTTTAATAATAATAATCCTATCACTTTTATTTTTTTTTATATTTTTATTAATTTCATATCATAACTAATAATATTTCCAATTATTTTATTTTTATGGGATGAATGAGTTTAATTTTCAAATTCGGAAGTAGCGCAAGATAAGAAGGTGTTGGACTTTAATTACACCGTATAACAAGACACAACCCACTTCATCTATTTTTCGGCGAAATTCTTCAGAGAGCGAGAGGCTCATAGTGCAGAAAATAACAAAAGTGGCACGATCTATTTTTGTATAATATCTGAAACTGTGGAAAATAAAGGAATTATTTATATAAAAAATGATATTTATGTATGTTACCCAATAATATAATGTTCTTAGGCTACTGAAAGAACTCATTGCACGAAATATACTTCACAATTATGGTTATACAAATTCCAACTATAACACCCTAGCACAGTTTATACTTCGATAGAACGAGTCACATAAGTTTTGCACATGCGGCACAAGTGTAGATTACTAACACTAGGGTTGTCAATCCTAAATCCGTAACTCCCAAAAGCTCCTAAGACCCTTATAAAGTACTAACTCTCAATTAACAGTTTCGTTTTAAGGGAAATTAATTGTAGTGTCTATTAAGTGGACCTAACTACCAACCTCCTCTCACGACTATGAAGCAAGTTATATTAATTCATCACCGAATGTGTCACTCAAACGTGAAGCATTATCCAACAACTTAGGGAAGAAACGAAGTAAAAACAAAACATATATTAAATTGCAAAACGGAATTGTTACTAAAGTCGTTATTAACACATCCCTAGAATCCTATGAATTTAGTTACACATGATTGAATAAGCTAAAAACATAGATTGTTGGAAAAACAAAGTGAACATAAGAGCTAAAGCAATAAAACCCAAATGTTGAATCCTTGTAGCCTTGATCTTATCTGGATTCCTTCGTCAACCTCTTGCACAATGAAGAACTCTCAAATTTATGCTTTAGAATTAAATGGCAAAAAGAGGATCCTTAATGAAGAGGTTTGAGGGGGTATTTATAGGGGAAAATTCGAGCTCCAGCAAATAAGGTAAAAAGTGGCTAAGTTTGGTAAATCTTGGTGAGGAAGTAGGTCAATTCTGTGCGCCACGTTTTCGCAGCGGGCTGCTGCACCTTGGCCAGCGGTCGCTGCAGGTTGATCCGTAGCTTCTGCCTCTTGGATAGCGGTCATTGTGTGCTCCCCAGCGGTCGTTGGACGTGTTCTTCGTTTCAACACAACTTTCTGTTAGGTTTGGTATACTGAAAAGCATGTTTCGAGCAAGTTTCGCGCGAATAGAATCTTGCTTGTATACGTAAAACTCTACAATCCACTTTTAACCAGATTCAGTATTATTCGAGCAGTCTCGCACGAATAGAATCACTGTTATTATTACATTGTGTTTGCTTGTGCATTTATAAGATGTTTTACAAACATTTAAATGCATAAGAAGTAAACAAAGTCTAAGTCTTTTGCTTAGTAGACCGGTTGTGGGCGTCGTCCACTTTAAGGTAACACGGTCAGATCCATGCAATGCTTTGCAAAAGAAAAAGAAGAATTTCACAACCTAGATAGGCTTTGGCTACCTATCGTGAAAGGTTGCAATGTCAGTCCGCATATTTCTAAGCCTTACTGAAATAAGATGACATTGGTGTGGTATAGCACTGAACGGATCTAACAGCAAGACGTGTCTTTATGCTATCTACTGAAAGACTAGGTCTTGATAAAATACTATTTCTTAATCTACATATGTTAGCATTGAGCATACGGTATTGATTATGCACTACTTTGACTTATCAAATGGTGCAGGTTTTTCGCAACCCAATAATCCTGATATATTGGGTAGTGGTGATTAATATCTAGCGGTGCTAGGATTGCTATTATGTTGAAACGTGCGTGAGGTGAGTCTCGTTTGATAATGTCCTCAAGAGGAGTTTGAACAAGGTTTTATTATTCGGAAAACTGACCAGTTGGAGTTTTATTACTCTATGAATAATAAATAAATGTTTCTTGCTAAGTCCACTCTTAAAATTAATAAGATATTAATTAATTAAGTCCATAGCAGACATTAATTAATTAATGGACATTTATATCTTAAGCGCGGGAAATAAATAATAAACAACGGAAACCCGGATTACTTGTAATTTCAAATTTGGATGGGGAGAGTTCAATATTACTTCTGTAGTGGCTGCTCGTAATATTCCAATTATAACTTATATTAAATTGTGAGTTCAATTTAATTAGTAAAAAGTAAATTGGATGAGCCCATATCCAAAACCTTCCATAGATCCCTGTCTGGGCCCAAAACGAACTTAATATAAATAGGAGAATAAAGGAGACAGAATGGTCACAATTTTTATTCTCAAATTTTTCGAAAATTTCGAACTCTCCAGCTGTGGAGGATTTCGAATTCTTCACCTATTCCCAAAAGGATTTCTTCTGTCTTCTTTATTTAAGTCATAGTATTTTGATAAGATAAGCCCACCCTGATATCGAGATATAGTTCGGGAACCAGAGAGAAGATCCGTGGTCTAGTATCGAAGATCATCATCGTGGAGAAGGCGCAAGCAATCGACGATTCTTTGGAGAATCAAATCGGTAACTCTAAACCGTAGAAATCATGTTTTAGGATTTATATTTTCTAAGCATGAATTATTTGCATTCTAGCATGCAATTATCTGTTTAACATGTGAATTGATTAATTGCATAATCGGTCAAATAGATCCTACGTCTGATTTATTTGTTTTGTACAAGTCTTCCGCTGTGCAAGGGGCACCAAACCCCAACAATTGGTATCAGAGCCAATCTTTGGCTCTGATTATGTGGATTAATTTCATGTCATGTGAATTGCTTGAATGCATGAGTTTCTTCGTTGGTCTGTGTGGTTGCTTATTTTATCACAATTACGAAGAATGGTTATACGATGACGTTGCCGAATTGGCAAGCCACGCCGTCGAGAATAGCTATGATGTGTTGGAAAGTTTATTTTCCTTGTTAAATGGAATCAAAAACCAATCATTGCGTAATGATTACATATCTTGATTAGTTTGGGTTTGTTCATGAATCAATTGATTCATGTTTCTTGACCGTGGAGTCTGTTGCCGAAATTCCGCAAGAATTCATTAATTTTGAATTGTGAGAATACGATTCATGGCTGCGTTGGTGGCAACATCGCGATCACGATGAAGCTGTCTCACCTGATTCTTCACGGTGATCTCCAACCGGCTGATGCAGCGGCGCTGGCGGCTGCGGCAATGACACAGCTGCAGAAAGCACCGCGGGCTGCCCAGCAGATCGGCGGATGGGTGACTCCGTGCAGCGACACGGGGGGTTGCCGGCGGCGACAGCGGTTCGAGTGGGAGCACTTTTGTGGGCAGTTTCCAGGCTCGGAGGAAGCTGTTGTCGCAGCCACTGCGAAGGTGACGTCGCAGTAGCAACGATGGCGCAGCAACGGTAGCAACAGAGAGAGAAATCCAAAGGGCACACCGGAGATGCGAGTGGGGAGCCTGCCGGCCGCAGCTGCCCGGAATCGTGCATGGTTCGATCAAGATTCTTTCCAAATTTAGATTAGGGTATCCTTACCCTTGGAATTTATTTTGGAAATAATTCAAGATTATTTTGGAAATTAGATTTGAATATATCCTGTGGATTTTATATATTATACTCCCTCCGTCCCGGAGTATTAGACTCGCTTCTTTTGGGCACATGATTTAAGGAAATGATATTTAAATAGTTAAAGTGGAGAGAGTAAAGTATGAGAGAGGGAAAAAGTAGGGGAGAGAAGAGAGAAAAAAGTAGGTGGAGAATAAAATAAGATAGATGCTTTTTACTAAAAAAGGAAATGAGTCTAATATGTTGGGACATCCCAAAAAGGAAAGTTGGTCTAATACCTTGGGACGGAGGGAGTATTAAGATTTGATTTTGTATTAAATCATGGATTAATTATAGATTTTATCCTTATTTTATGGATTTGTAGGGATTTAATTCCTAGATGAATCCTAGTTAAATTAGGATAATGACAATCTAATTTTTTATCTATGTCCTAGATTTGTATGGATTTATTCCTAGACAAATCTTAGTTGGATTTAGATGATAAAAATATTATTTTATTCTTATCCTATGAGTTTATATGAATTTATTCATAGATAAATTCTAGATGGATTTGGATAGTGATAATATAATATTTTATTCTTATCTTATGGATTTGTATGGATTTGTTCCTTATTATAAATCTTGGATAGATTTGAACAATTATAATATAATATTATCGTATTCTATGGATTTATATGGATTTAATCCAAGATAAATCTTAGATGAATTAGGATAAACATTTATATTAATTTATTTTATCCTATGGATTTGAATAGATTTAATTCTATTAAGACAAATCTTAGATGGATTAAAATAAGTATTAATCCAAGTTATCCTTATCTTTTGGATGTATGTCCTAGATAGATTAGGATGTTAATGATATATAAGAAAATCCTTATTTAATTGGATTTAGATAAATTTGTTTATCTAAGAAATCCTAAGTAATGTTTGATATATTCATGATGTCTATTCTAAATAGAATTAAGATTTGTATAAATCTTGGTTGATTGGATTTTATTTATGTTAAGGATTATGATGGAAATGTTCCTATCTAGTACTATCCTAATACGTTTTAAATAATGATAATCCTAGATCAACATTATCTTGAATTGTAGGATTTGATTTTATCGAAATAAAATCTTGAATAATCCTAAATGGATTTAGATAGTTAACTCTATCTTCATAAATCCTAAATAAATTTGGATAATTATGATCCAATATAAAACTTAATTATTTAATTGATTCTCACTAGACTAGATTAAATAATTGTCGATAATTATACTGTGTGTTTAAATGCCATGCATTAAATGGATTTATCTGTTTATTTGGTGTTTATCTATTTTAAGTGGATTATCTGTTTTATCTGCTTATGTGATAATTATGCAAAAACCATATAAAAATATCTAAGTGATGATTACAACAAGTGCGTTGTATACGGTCTCCATCGGTTGGACTGCCAAATTTTATGAAGCTGATTTTTTAATATTATTGCCACCTGCAAAGTAGGGACAATAATCCTACGAAAACAGTAAGTTCATAAGGGCGGACTTTTCACATAATAAATAGAATGAACTAGAAAGTAGTTCCCAATATTATTGCCACCTGCAAAGTAGGGACAATAATCCTAAGGAACTACGAGTTTCAAGGTTCAATCAGAATTTATGAGATAGCTTGGTTTTGTTATCGGCACATGAACATTGTTATGGGAGTGTGTTGTAGAAATAAACTTCTCTAATGCTAAATCTGATGGTCGTGCTTAGGCAACATTAGGCGTATTAACCTCCAAAGGAGGATACAATTTAATGCGTCGGTGTTGTGACCAGTAAAATTGTCAAAATTTTAATGCGTATTAACCTCCAAAGGGGGATACAATTTATTAATTTTGCTGTTGTAAGATACATAATTGTTTCGTGGTTATTTGTGATTATGTATTGAGCATGAGTATGTGATAATAAGTTTCTTTGCCAAATCTTCATTATGTCATTTAATATTTGTCTGCGATCCTTAAAGAAAGAAAACTCGAATGCCTAAATTATGTAGACCGGAAACGAAAATGGATAAAATCCTCATCACTGAAAGCTTGGAGTTTATACTCAATGATTCATGTCCACCATTTCCTCGACATAATTCCACGAAGAATGTTCGAGAATGCATTATGCATGTACTTGACAAGCTCTTTGAGGAATAAGGTCAAGCTATTTTCCTTTAAGTGGCTCGACAAGTCTTGGTTAATGACGATGAAAGATGAATATCAATAGAATCTGTCAAGATGATTCGATTGGAATATCCTAGAGTGACATTTTGAGGATCTTTTGATCACTCAAATAGTTTCTGACACAAGTCATCGCCTAAAGTAACAAGAAATGACTATAAGAAGGTTTAACTGAAAAGTAGAAAATCTTCAGAATAATAGTCGTTGTGTTACTATTAGAGGAAAGTAACATAATAGATGACGAATTCATAAAGGCTGCATTTTTCTTTAGTCCTAGTTCATTTGAACAAAAGACTAGATATGGAAATGGGAGAGCCTGGATTGTCATCGAAGTTTGTTTAAAGCGAGAAAAGATGCTTTGTGAGTTGGATTGACCTATTTTATAGAAGGACAATGACTTACATGACAATGCAACTTCTAAGTAAGAGATCTTGATCCAGTTAGGTTTTTGTTGCAGTGGGAGCTATTAATGTTCAACTATTGTTTTATGGTTTATGCTTAAGGCATCATAGTATTAAAATAATAAAAGTGCGACAAGGTTGAGTATTCAAAAACACATCACCTTCTTAATCATTGAATGATAAAGTATTTATGGCTCTTAGCCTTAAGGCCAAGAAAATACTTAGAAATTGTTCGAACTGATCTAGACTATCAAGATTTTAACATTTCGTTAAATAGCTTGAGAGTTGGGAAAGTCTATTTGATGCACTATGAGTTAGAATCATTTGATTTTTCAAGAGATTCAGAATACTTATAGAAGTGCAACATAGAAAGACTAGCAAGTCTCAATGGTTTACACCATAAGGAGACGAGCAAAGGGTTATGATCAATAGTGGGAGTCTAATCACCATTAACGAATCCAAGCATTCATCTAATGAATGTGATAGTTATGTAAGAAGGAATCAAAGTCTTTCTAAGACAAGTTTGATTAAGAGATGAGTTGTACTCATTAAAATCTTATCATTGATGGGATAAACATTAAAGAAACTACCAACATCAGTACCTTCTGCAAAACACGAGTTGTGGACTAGAGCGTCTCTAGTCTAACACATCTTAAGGTGTAATATTGTTCCAACACGTGTTGGAAACGTGTTCAAGAAATTGGAGTTGAGTACTGAGGCATGTTTTAAGGTTTGTCCCAAATGATGTAAAGGTTATAAGTTCTGTAATCTTCAAAGATATAATTCTTGTATGAAGATCAAGAGATGAACTACAAGCCTAACAGCGTGATAACTCTCAAAATAAAGAGAGAGATATCGTATTTTTCACATTACCAAGAAGTCATACCATTAGAAACTTTTGCACTAATAAAATCAACTTCAGTACCTAAGGTTGTAAGAACCACATCGTAGAGGGAACGTTCCACTGGAACACAACAAGTTCTTGGGTCTAAGAGTGTCGTAAGACTCGGTCTTAGATTAACTTGAACATAATTCCTTTAACTACAATGTAGTATTGGTTAATTTGGATAATCATCTTTGAACAACTGATAGATTCCATATTACAATTTAAGATAGACAACATGTTTTACAAGACTTGCAAAAGTACCTATAGGCTGTGTCAGTCAGTGGGAGCTAGTATATTTGCAAGTGTAAACATGGATCTCAAAAGGCCAGACAATGACAATGGGTTATGCCCAAAGAGAATTATCATCTCGCTATCGTTTTGCCATGATTTATTCGATCCTATTGTCTATTAGAACTTACATAAATTAGAATGTATGTATTATGATTGTCAAGACAGCCTTCTATAAATAGAAGTCTTGAGGAAATCATCTACTAGAACATTCTAATAGATATGTAATTAAGGGCAAGAAACGCATGATTGGAAGCTCATATAGACCTTCGTGGTCTTAGACAAGCATCTAAATCATAGTATATGTGTTTTATCTAAATTGTCAAATATTTGGAATTTGACTTGTGTCCTTAACAGTGCTGTAAGCACAAGGAAGTTGAAAGTGCATTACATGTGGTATTATTGGTACAATACGATGATAAAATCTACAAAAGTTGCAAACAAATAAGATTGGCATCTGGCGTAGGAAACTGGTTGTCTACCCAGTTTAAGATAAATGATTTAAGAGAAACTAATTACATTCTTAGCATCTAAGTCCTTTTAAGATTGCTAGAAATAATGTTGAGATTCTCTTAGGAATCTTATATCCACACATTGCTTGGAACATTTAAGCATTAGAATTTCCATGCAAAGGTTTATACCTCTCAAGATGGAATTGTCTTGTCTCTAGTCAAGTGTCGTTTGACGCTTAGTGAGATCAAAAATTATGAGACTAGTTTCGGAGATAGTTGTCTCATGTATGCTATAATGTGTACTAAGTTTGAGATTAGTTGTGCTTATGCATAGCAAGTATATATCATATTAACCATGACAAAGGATTTTGATTAAGGTAATGAATATACCCTAGTGCTTGAGAAAGACTAGTAACTATATTCTAGTTTACCAGTCATTCATGTAATGTCCTTGGGGTTACACTGTCTTAGTTTTATGACTAATCAGTGATCGAGTAAGTCATCCTCTGAATATGTGTTTACCTTAGGAATATCTTCCTAATAGCTTTAATCGTAAGTTTGAGTACGCCTATGAGTATTTTTTTTTATTACTCTAGTAAAGGCTAACTCAAGGGACACACGAGTTTATTAAGCTAAGCAATCACATATGGGGATGAAATTAATTAAAGATCAAGTACGCAGCAAAGACATTATGGTGAAAAAGATATAATCAGAGAACAACCAAGCAGATTCTTCTTTCACCTTGTGAAATGAATGGTAGTTCGATATATCTAGCATCAATACCTGCTTTGTGTATAAGTGGGAGAGTTTTTGGCAGTGGGTATACTCGAGAGCATGTTTTGAGTATAAGTGGGAGATTGTTAGGTTTGGTATACTGAAAAGCATGTTTCGAGCAAGTTTCGCGTGAATAGAATCTTGCTTGTATACGTAAAATTCTACAATCCACTTTTAACCCGATTCAGTATTATTCGAGCAGTCTCGCACGAATAGAATCACTATTATTATTACATTGTATTTTCTTGTGCATTTATAAGATGTTTTACAAATATTTAAATGCATAAGAAGTAAACAAAGTCTAAGTCTTTTGCTTAGTAGACCGGTTGTGGGCGTCATCCACTTTAAGGTAACACGGTCAGATCTATGCAATGCTTTGCAAAAGAAAAAGAAGAATTTCACAACCTAGATAGGCTTTGTTTACCTATCGTGAAAGGTTGCAATGTCAGTCTGCATATTTCTAAGCCTTACTGAAATAAGATGACATTGGTGTGGTATAGCACTGAACGGATCTAACAGCAAGACGTATCTTTATGCTATCTACTGAAAGACTAGGTCTTGATAAAATACTATTTCTTAATCTACATATGTTAGCATTGAGCATACGGTATTGATTATGCACTACTTTGACTTATCAAATGGTGCGGGTTTTCGCAACCCAATAATCCTGATATATTGGGTAGTGGTGATTATTATCTAGCGGTGCTAGGATTGCTATTATGTTGAAACGTGCGCGAGGCGAGTCTCGTTTGATAATTTCCTCAAGAGGAGCTCGAACAAGGTTTTATTATTCGGAAAACTGGCCAGTTGGAGTTTTATTACTCTATGAATAATAAATAAATGTTTCTTGCTAAGTCCACTCTTGGAATTAATAAGATATTAATTAATTAAGTCCATAGCAGACATTAATTAATTAATGGACATTTATATCTTAAGCGCGGGAAATAAATAATAAACAACGGAAACCCGGATTACTTGTAATTTCGGATTTGGATGGGGAGAGTTCAATATTACTTCTGTAGTGGCTGCTCGTAATATTCCAATTATAACTTATATTAAATTGTGGGTTCAATTTAATTAGTAAAAAGTAAATTGGATGAGCCCATATCCAAAACCTTCCATAGATCCCTGTCTGGGCGCAAAAGGAACTTAATATAAATAGGAGAATAAAGGAGACATAATGATCACAAATTTTATTCTCAAATTTTTCAAAAATTTCGAACTCTCCAGCTGTGGAGGATTTCGAATTCTTCACCTATTCACAAAAGGATTTCTTCTGTCTTCTTTACTTAAGTCCTAGTATTTTGATAAGATCAGCCCACCCTGATATCGAGATACAGTTCGGGAACCAGAGAGAAGATCCGTGGTCTAGTATCGAAGATCATCATCGTGGAGAAGGCGCAAGCAATCGACGATTCTTTGGAGAATCAAATCGGTAACTCTAAACCGTAGAAATCATGTTTTAGGATTTATATTTTCTAAGCATGAATTATTTGCGTTCTAGCATGCAATTATCTGTTTAACATGTGAACTGATTAATCGCATAATCGGTCAAATAGATCCTACGTCTGATTTATTTGTTTTGTACAAATCTTCCGCTGTGCAAGGGGCACCAAACCCCAACACTTTCTCCGGAGCGGACCACTACTGGCTCAACAGTCGTTAGGCCCAGCGGTCACTGTATGGGTTGCAGCGGACCGCTGGGCGTCTCAAAAGCTCCAAATTTTCAACTTTGACTTTTTGCTGTCTTTTTAGACTGAAATATGCACATTTCACACAAAACACGTCAAAATACCAAAATAGATAAAATATGCAAAATATGGACATGAATTGTGATTTTGACCTTAAAAACAAACCAAATAAAGGCCTTAAAACAGTGCTAAATCCGAGCGTATCAGTTACCCAAATACAATGTTCTTAGGATACTAAAAAAAATTTAATGCATGGAATAAATATAAATCAAAACTTATTTACAATATTTCCTTCATTCAAAAAATAGTTTATTTTTTATTTTAGTCCATCCACTAAAATTAATTCTATTTATTCAAGTTTTTTAAAATAAAATTAGTCTTATTCTCTACTAATAATAATCCTATTGATGTTATTTATTTATTTTATATTTTTATTAATTTTGTATGATAACTAATAATAATCCCAATTATTTTACTTTTATGAATGGATGAGTTTAATTTTCAAATTCGGAACTGGCGCAAGATAGGAAGGTGTTAGACTTTAACTACACCGTATAACAATACCCCGCCCACTTCTTCTCTCTTTCAGAGAGATTCTTAAAGAGAGAGGTGAGCCAGAGCTCAGAAAATAACAAAAGTGGCATGATTAGCGAGTCATGCAACTGATACACTCAGATTTTGCACTGTTTTAAGGCCCTTATTTGGTCTGTTTTCAATGTCTAAATCGCAATTTATGTCCGTATTTTACATGTTTTTATCTATTTTGTTATTTTGACATGTTTTGTGAGAATTGTGCATATTAGAGCTTAAAAATATAGGAAAAAGTCGAATATGGAAGTCTGGAGCATTCAAGACGGCCAGCGACCCGCTGCATGTGTCGCAGCGACCGCTGGGCCCCGGCAACCACTACGCCTATAGCAGCCCGCTTCGGATAAAGTTGTGCTAAAAATCAGAAGACACCCAACGACCGCTCGAGAAGGTCCCGAAGCCACTGGAGTAATTTGCAGCGACCGCTACATCACATGCAGCGACCGCTACACAAGTGGGCAGAAGCTACGGACAACGCACAACGACCGCTGGCCAAGATGCAGCGGTCCGCTGCGAAAAGGCGGAGCACGAGTTGACCTATTTTCTCTCCAGATTTTACCAAAATTAGCCACCTTTTTCCTTCTACCAATAGGATTCGACCCATTCACTATATATACCCCCTCAAACCTCTTCATTACAGACACACTCATACATTACTTTACATGCTTTTTGCCTCACAATTCTAGAGCATAATATTTGAAAGTTCTTCGCTGTGCAAGAGGTTGAAGACTGATTCAAGTGAAGATCAAGGCTACAGGATTCTACCTTTGGGTTTTATCGCTTTAGTTCTTATATTTACTTTGTTTTCCCTTCAAACTATGTTTTTAGATTATTCTATCATGTGTAACTAAATTCATAGTCTTCAAGGGATGTGCTAGTAACGACTTTGGTTATGCTACAACTATTAGTATTTTTGTATAATTTCTAAAACAGTGAAATTTAAGAAATTATTCATAAAAGATGATATTTATGCTTGTTACCCAATAATACAATGTTCTAAGGCTACTAAAAAAATTCACTGCACGAAATAAAGTTAAAACAACAACTTATTCATAATATTTCCTTTGCGTCCACTAAAATTAATTCTATTTATAATAAAGTTTTTAAAAATGGAATTAGTCTAATTCATTACTAATAACAATCCAATTGCTTTTATTTATTTCTTTTATATTTTTATCAATTCCATATCATAACTAATAATATTCCCAATGCTTTTATTATTATGGAATGAGCGAGTTCAATTTTCAAATTCAGAAATGGCGCAAGATAGGAAGGTGTTGGACTTTAATTATACCGTATAACAAGACATAGCTCACTTATTCTCTTTTCCGGAGATATTCTTAAAGACAGAGAGGCAACTCAGAGCTTGGAAAATATCAAAAGTGGCACGATTAGCGAGTCGTGCAATTGGAATTAGTATTTTTGTATAATTTCTCAATTAATGGAAAATAAATTAATTATTTATAACAAATAATACAGATGTCAGTTACCCAAAATACAACGTTCTTAGGATACTAAAAAAAATTCAATGCACGAGATAAATTTAAATCAACAACTTATTTACAATATTTTTCCTTCATCCAAAGGATAGGTTATTTTCTTTATTTTAGTCCATCCACTAAAACTAACTCTATTTATATTCAAGTTTTTAACAATGAAATTCAATGCGCAAGATAGGAAGGTGTTGGACTTTAATTATACCGTATAACAAGACATAGCTCACTTATTCTCTTTTCCGGAGATATTCTTAAAGACAAAGAGGCAAGTCAGAGCTTGGAAAATATCAAAAGTGGCAAGATTAGTGAGTCGTGCAATTGGTATTAGTATTTTTGTATAATTTCTCAAACAATGGAAAATAAATTAATTATTTATAAAGAATAGTACAGATGTCAGTTACCCAAAATACAACGTTCTTAGGATACTAAAAAGAATTCAATGCACGAGATAAATTTAAATCGACAACTTATTTACAATATTTTTCCTTCATCCAAAAGATAGGTTATTTTCTTTATTTTAGTCCATCCACTAAAACTAACTCTATTTATATTCAAGTTTTTAACAATGAAATTAGTCTTATTCTCTACTAATTATAATCCTATTGCTGTTATTTATTTATTTTATATTTTTATTAATTTTGTATGATAACTAATAATAATTCTAATTATTGTACTTTTATGAATGGATGAGTTTAATTTTCAAATTCGGAACTGGGGCAAGATAGGAAGGTGTTAGACTTTAACTACACCGTATAACAATACCCCGCCCACTTCTTCTCTCTTTCGGAGAGATTCTTAAAGAGAGAGAGGTGAGCCAGAGTGATGAGTCTCGTTCTACGCCTTGGTTACTGGTCAGTATAACGTGCTTTATTGGATAATATCTGCAAAATAGTTGCTAAAGTGTGCAGGTTGAGGTACTAAATTAGGAGGAAAGGATCAGAAGGAATTGGCGTGAAAAAGCAGTAAAAAAGTGTGCAACTGGCCAGTATGGGTAGAAAAAGTGCAAACTGGCCAGGATGGATGGCACGGAACTGGACACGAGAAGGAAGGACTTGCTTGGAACAATCACCTACTAAAGAGGGGCAAAGTTGTCGTTTCGCATGAAGAGGCAACCCTAGAAATTAGGGCAAGCCACCCTATAAATAGGAGTTGAACATAAAGAGACTTTGGACTTATCACTTTTATCATCACTTTGAGAACACTTTGTGGGAGAATATCTCCATTAGCTCTAAGTTCCACTCTCTAAATGCAGCAGCCTGCCATGAAGATTCCGGCCACCAGCCGGCGGGGAGTCATCATGCCTGAATCATTCCAGCCGCCGTAGTCCAGTTCCAGTTTCAGAAGAAGCCATCAGCCATTTACATGCTTTCTTTTAATGCTTTCTTAGTTTAAGTATTTGTTTTACTTGCATTTGTCTCGGATTTTAGTAGTTAATCTGTTTGAAGCATCTTTTGGTTTGAATGTTTGAATGAAGTTAAGTTTTTATGGTTTTATTTGAGTTTCAGCTTTGTTATTGCTTTAAATCTCTCTAGTTAGCTAGATCTGGTAAACATGGTAGTTTTATGTTGATTTCTGTTGCTTAAGTGCTTGAATCTACCTAGCTTAGTTAGATCTAATCTTTCCTTAAGTGTTTACAAGTTTTAATCGATTTAAATCTCTCAAAAATGCATGGAATTCGTTTCTACTTATTTCTGTAACCTTGTCCTGTTGACCAGTATGCGTAAATTTCAGTTTTTCTTGCTTTCGTTCTCAATTTCAAGTTAAATATTGCATTTACGAATTTTTGAACTTGAGCATTCATCAATGGAGTTTGTTAGATCTGGTTAGTTTAGCTTGGTGAAGAAGAAAATGTCACAATCAAAGATATGTTGCTTTTGTTACTTTTTGCTTTTGTACTTGCACTTTTTTCAGCTTTTCTGCAAACCCAGCAGCCAGTCTGCCAGCATGTCCTTTGATTCCCTTTACTTTTTGTGTAGCCATTTTTAGTAAGTTTCGTCTAGTAGCTTCTCATATGCATAACTAGGTGTCCAACTTTCACATTCATGTACACATCCAATAGCATTAAGCATTTAGTTACCTACTGGTCAGTATAGGTAGAGTCTCATTTTAATTTTACGCCTAGGTAGAACTCAACCCCAAAAGCGTGGTAGCTAACCAACCCTTCCAAAATGTCTTTGCAATTGCACTTCGCCTACATCCATCTCTATGGGATCGACCCTTACTCCACTATACTAGCCAGTAGAAGTGGGTTGAGGTATTTTTGTTGACAAGAGGTTTTAGGCACAGACCCAACGACACAGCTAGGTCTAGGCACCCTCATGGCCAGTTGACACGCACACACAAGAGTCGCCGCCAATAAAAACCTCGTCTTGTCAAATGGCGCCATTGCCGGGGATGGATGGCGTATCATGTGCTTTTGTTAAGAATTTTGGTGTAAATATTGTAAATAAACTTTTTTTTATTTTTTGTGTTCTGCAGTTTAAAGACACCGAGTCCAACTGGCTAAGGAGAGAAGGGGTAGATCCAGTCACCACTCATTCAGGATTAACCACTGCCTTGCCTGTTGACTTGGATGCGAACATTGAGGAAGATTGCTGCACAACCATCAAGAGTGAATCAGAATCAATATCCGCAGCTGAAGAGGAGAATGCTGCCGAGATGGCTGAGGGTCTGGACCTCGCATCTGAGGCAGTAGGAGATAAGAGCCCAGCAGAGCTGATAAGAGAACCAGAGGAGGAACCCGCCAAGGCAGTAGAGAAGGCGGAGTCCGAAAAAGTGATGGAAACGGAACCACAAGTCCCTACTGCCCAGTCTGTGGCAGAAAAGTCAACCTTGACGAAACCCGAACCGGTAAAGTGGAAGTTGGTATTGAGGGATGAGCTGAAGGAGAAGCAGAGGCCGACGCGTGTATTGAAAAGATACCTCGGGCATGGGATGGCAAAGAAGACAGGGGAAACCACTGCATCTAAGGCAATGGAGATTTCGAGCGATGAAGATCAGGAGGATCCTACAAAACCTAGGGAGAATCCCGACTTGACTACTGCCCAGAAGGAAAGCCACTCAATTACAGAATCATAATCACCTACCGCTACTAGCCAGGAAGAAGGGACTCCTACAAAACCTGGGGAGAACCTATCTGAAGGGCCAAAAGAGGAGGTGGTCATTGAAGCCCGAGAGCGCCAGTCTACTGCCCAGGAAGAGATACCGGCACCAGAAACCGACGTACATGAAAAGCAAGACAAAGGGGAAAGATACAACCAAGAAGAAAGAAAGAAGAAAGGAAAGGGGCAGCAAAGCAAAAGGAGACAAAGAATCTCAAGGTGGTCTTAACGGTCATTATCATCAGTAAGCTGGAACGATGGCCCAAACTGATCAGGAGCAAAGACCCCTCTAATCATCGTCTGCGGCCCATGGAAAAGAGGAAAATCATTGGGACTTTCAAGAATCATAAGAAAAAGACAGTGAACACCCAGCACAGCAGCTACACAAGGCACCACCCCGAGGAGGAGCCGAAGGAAGCAATGACATACCCCCACACTGACCAGTTAGTTTTTCTTTTAGATTTTCGTAATTTTTAGTTTCTTTTCTATGTGTGTCAGTTTTATGTTTATGTGTTAATATGTTTGTGATAGCAACACTTAGCCTATTTCATAGTCTAAGTGTGAGAAGGCTGGGGTTTACACCATATATGTGTTTAGGTTGTTTATAAATTTTCATTCTATTATGTGATTTTTGTTGGTTAAGTATTATATCTTCTCCCACTTAGCCTATTGCATAATCTAAGTGTGAGAAGTTTTTGATATATAGTATGTTTTTGCATGTTTTTATTTCGTGTGAGCATGATTTATGTGCTTTAATGTTATTCTCCCACTTAGCCTATTGCATAGTCTAAGTGTGGGATGTTTTATTAATATAGTATGTTTTGCATATCTAGTTTTTGTTCTACTTTGTCTATGTGTTCTCTATGTTAGTTATTCTTCTCCCACTTAGCCTATTGCATAGTCTAAGTGTGAGAAGTTTTCATATGTAATATGTTTTCCATGTGTTATGTGTTTTATTTCTGTGTTTTCTGTGTTTCTACGTGTTTGATACTGGTCATCCTATTTTCCGCTTCACTGAGTTCGTTTGAAGGCATGCAAGGATGAAGTGGGAGGGGGACCTAATGGCCAGTATAACTGTATATATGTGTTGTCGCGTGTCGAGTCAGTCCCTAGTAAGTCAGTGTAGGTTAGGTTTTTTTTTAAGGATATGTGTTGAATGAACGGGCTTAAAACTCAACCGTTTCGAATTGATGGTGGGGGGGATTGATGGAAATAAAGCATGCTAAACAATGGAAACCGCCCCTCCCAGTAGATCCTAGTCAGTACATATGATGCGAGTATGAGAGAAAAGCCCAAACTTAAGGCCATATACGAAAGCCCTCTTAAATGGTGAGTTAGAAGCCTAAAAGTGGAACTACTTTCCGCTAAATATATCAAAAAAAAGAAGAGTGGCTGCCATATGATGTCTAGGGTGAAGTGACCGTGTGTAGCAAAATCCTAAGGGCAGTAGGAAACCCCCCCCCCACAAAAAAAAACCTATCCTTAGAACCTTATTTTCTAACCTGATCTATACCCCGAAATAACCCATCAGCCACTGGAACTGTGTGTGTGCAAGGCATAAGGCAAGGAGGCAACTGCCCAGGAGGACATACAAAAGGGACCAACTGAATAAAGAAAAGCAAAGCAAGAAGGAGAAAATCGATCTGGAAAAAAAATTCCAGATCCAAAAATAGAAGAAGGTATAAGGGTGGCAAAGCCACAGGAAAGAAAACCGAAGAAAATGGTCGCAGATACTTGACCAAAAAAAGAGAAAGGATGAAGAAGGAATAAGGGTGGCGAAGCCACAAAGGAGTCTACTGACCAGTTGGAGGCCAAATCATGAAAAACACAAGCCAAGCAAGAAGAGATGCCAAGCGCCCAAATACACACAGCCCCTCCGCATCAGAATAAAGTAGTGTTGTTTTAAACCATAGAGCCTTAGGAACATCCAGCCCAAATGTTACAAGCCCATGGCCCCGTTACAAGCCAATAAAGACCCTTAGGAGCTGCTCGTGAGATCTAAGTCCGAAGCATCTGTGGTTCAGCATTTTGAGAGAAACAGTCCTAACATCTCCGGTGAGGAATGAGTGACTGAGCGAATCTAGTGTTTGGCTGAGGGTTAAGGAAATCTTGACAAACGAACGTACTGGCTGGGAAGGAAAAGGGGGGCGGCGGATGTTCGAGGCTGCTTACAGCCGAATTGAACTCAAACTTGAAGGGAAGAATGGTTGAAAATATAGCCTATTCAATGTGTTTTCGTTTATGTGTAATTTTTCTTTTAGTGTTTTTTCTATTTGCGTCAAGGTTTTTAGAGTGTTGCGTCTTTTGTTCTTTTTAGTTTAGGTCGGTCAGGGGAGGTAACCAGGCTTGCGAACTCAACTCATTATTTTTATTTGGCTTGTTTCTTCATACTTGAGGACAAGTATGTGTTAAGTGTGAGCAGTTTGATGAGTCTCGTTCTACGCCTTGGTTACTGGTTAGTATAACGTGTTTTATTGGATAATATCTGCAAAATAGTTGCTAAAGTGTGCAGGTTGAGGTACTAAATCAGGAGGAAAGGATCAGAAGGAATTGACGTGAAAAAGCAGTAAAAAAGTGTGCAACTGGCCAGTATGGGCAGAAAAAGTGCAAACTGGCCAGGATGGATGACACGGAACTGGACACGAGAAGGAAGGACTTGCTTGGAACAATCACCTACTAAAGAGGGGCAGCGAAAGTGTAATTTGCAGCGACCGCTACATCACATGCAACGACCGCTACACAAATGGGCAGAAGCTACGGACAACGCACAACGACCGCTGGCCAAGGTGCAGCGGTCCGCTGCGAAAAAGCGGAGCACGAGTTGACCTATTTTCTCTCCAGATTTTACCAAAATTAGCCACCTTTTTCCTTCTACCAATAGGATTCGACCCATTCACTATATATACCCCCTCAAACCTCTTCATTACAGATACACTCATACATTACTTTACACGCTTTTTGCCTCATAATTCTAGAGCATAATATTTGAAAGTTCTTCGCTGTGCAAGAGGTTGAAGACTGATTCAAGTGAAGATCAAGGCTACAGGATTCTACCTTTAGGTTTATCGCTTTAGTTCTTATATTTACTTTGTTTTCCCTTCAAACTATGTTTTTAGATTATTCTATCATGTGTAACTAAATTCATAGTCTTCAAGGAATGTGTTAGTAACGACTTTGGTTATGCTACAACTATTAGTATTTTTGTATAATTTCTAAAACAGTGAAATTTAAGAAATTATTCATAAAAGATGATATTTATGCTTGTTACCCAATAATACAATGTTCTAAGGCTACTAAAAAAATTCACTGCACGAAACAAAGTTAAAACAACAACTTATTCATAATATTTCCTTTGTGTCCACTAAAATTAATTCTATTTATAATAAAGTTTTTAAAAATGAAATTAGTCTAATTCATTACTAATAACAATCCAATTGCTTTTATTTATTTCTTTTATATTTTTATTAATTCCATATCATAACTAATAATATTCCCAATGCTTTTATTATTATGGAATGGACGAGTTCAATTTTCAAATTCAGAAATGGCGAAATATAGGAAGGTGTTGGACTTTAATTATACCGTATAACAAGACATAGCTCACTTATTCTCTTTTCCGGAGATATTCTTAAAGACAGAGAGGCAAGTCAGAGCCTGGAAAATATCAAAAGTGGCACGATTAGTGAGTCGTGCAATTGGTATTAGTATTTTTGTATAATTTCTCAAACAATGAAAAATAAATTAATTATTTATAAAGAATAATACAGATGTCAGTTACCCAAAATACAACGTTCTTAGGATACTAAAAAAAATTCAATGCATGAGATAAATTTAAATCAACAACTTATTTACAATATTTTTCCTTCATCCAAAAGATAGGTTATTTTATTTATTTTAGTCCATCCACTAAAACTAACTCTATTTATATTCAAGTTTTTAACAATGAAATTAGTCTTATTCTATACTAATTATAATCCTATTGCTGTTATTTATTTATTTATTTTATATTTTTTCTTAATTTTGTATGATAACTGATAATAATCCCAATTATTTTACTTTTATGAATGGATGAGTTTAATTTTCAAATTCGGAACTGGCGCAAGATAGAAGGTGTTAGACTTAACTACACCGCATAACAATACCCCGCCCACTTCTTCTCTCTTTTGGAGAGAAGAGAGAGAGGTGAGTCAGAGCTCAGAAAATAACAAAAGTGGAAAGATTAGCGAGTCGTGCAACTCATATTAGCATTTTTTTTATAATTTCTCAAACATCGGAAAATAAATGATTTATTTATAAAAAGTCATATTTAAGTCTGTTATCCAATAATACAATGATCTTAGACTACTACAAAAATTCATTGCATGAAATAAAGTTAAAGCAACAACTTCTATAATATTTTACCTTCTCGTCTAGTAAAATATTCTAGTTGTAATAAAGTTTTGGGAAAAGAAATTAGTATTTTCCTTTAATAATAATATCCTATTGCTTTTATTTATTTATTTTATATTTTTATAAATTTGGTATCTTAACTAATAATATTTCCAATTATTTTATTTTATGGGACGAATGAGTTTAATTTTCAAATTCGGAAGTGGCGCAAGATAAGATGGCATTGGAATTTAATTAAATCGTATAACAAGACAACGCCCACTTCGTCTATTTTTGGGAGAAATTCTCCAGAGAGCGAGAGGCTAGTCAAAGTGCAGAAAATAACAAAAGTGGCACGATCAGTGAATCATACGTCTGATAATAGTATTTTTGTATAATATCTTAAACTGTGAAAAATAAAGGAAATATTTATTTAAAAAAATAAAATTTATGTTTGTTACCCAATAATATAATGTTCTTTGGCTACTGAAAGAATTCATTGCACGAAATAAAGTTAAAGCAACAACTTATTTACAGTACTTCCTTCCCGCACTAAAATTAATTCTATTTATAATAAAGCTTTTTTAAAAATGGTCTTACTCTTTACCAATAATATTCATGTTATTTATTTCTTTTATATTTTTATTAATTTTGTATCATAACTAATAATATTTCCAATTATTTTATTTTTATGGGATGAATGAGTTTAATTTTCAAATTTGGAATTGGCGCAAGATAGGAAGGTGTTGGAACACATTGCAGCGACCGCTGAAACAAATTGTAGTGACCACTAATCAAGAGGAAAAACCTACGGAACACATTGCAACGACCAATGATCAACGTGCAGCGGTCCGCTGGGGAGAGCGGCGCACAGATATGACATACTTTCTCTCCAAGATTTATCATACTATGCTGAATATTTGCCATAATTATGGGGCACGAAAATAAGGCTATAAATACCTGCTCAAGCTTCATCTAAAAGAGACCTTTTGATATGGATCCATGTATTTTGTGATCCATTTCCCAAGGATTTACCCAATTTGTAGGTGATTGATCTAATATTTTTGTGAAGTAGATTTTCTATTGTATCAATAATGGCAACCCAACAAGAATTTAGGAAACTAAGATGATTAAAGCAAGAAGTAACATTGGATAGGGTGGAAATTGAGATACATAGTCATTGATGAGGTAAGCTAAGACACTTACAACATACTAACATGCATCCATGGCTAGATCTTCAAGGAAACCACAAACCTTGAAGCATACCTCTACTTGATCCATACTTCACTAAGAATTGATGAACCAAGCAACCTAAATCTAGGAATTGGATAGGAAACCCTCTCAAAGAGGAACAAATCTCTCAAGCATATAATTCAGCAAAAACCTAAAGAAAAGAAATGACATTAAGAGGTATTTATACTATGGGTCCAAAAATAGAAGGTTGGCCCACAAAATCTAAAAATTCGGCATAATCACCCGGTCGGGCGTTTTTCACATGCCAAAATGCCCGGCCCGGGCGTTTTCCCTGTCCCCGGGCGATTTTCACAAGCGAATCCCCGGGCGATTTTCACAAGCGAAACGCCCGGTGGGGCGTTTTTCCCGAAGCTCCCGGCCTTCTCTGCGCGACTTCCGTAAAACCGCCATAACTCCCTCATTCGGACTCCGATTGGGATGTGCAAGATACCCACGTGAAGCTGTTTCCAAGACGAAGACAATGGTGGTAGTTTCATAGCTTTCAGATGTCATCTTAATAGGAAGATTTCCAGTTGAATCCAACTGGTCGGCCCTCGTTCTTCAGCACGATCCTCAACTTTGGCTCATCCGTCCTCCTAGGCTCCTCCCTCTTGGACTTTTGAATGAAAGTTGCGAGTCCATCCCGAAGCTGCCTCGTCATGGGTCCAACACGTGAGGTCGTATCATCCTCCCCTTCTTGGAAAGGATTTGTCCTCAAATCCGAACTCCCTACAACATCAAACGGACTCAAATCAGTGATGTTGAACGTGCAACTAACATTATACTCACTGGGCAAGTCGATCACGTAGGCGTTGTCGTTGACGCGTTCCAACACAAGAAAAGGCCCATCTCCTCTAGGGGCTAGCTTGCCCTTGGTCTTGTCGGGGAAACGAATCTTCCTAAGATGTACCCACACCCAATCGCCGGGTTCAAAAACCACCTTCTTGCGTCCCTTGTTCACGTGGCGGGCTACTTGCTCTCCCCTCTCTCGGATCCTCTCTTGCACTTGAGTATGCATCTCCTTCACGAACTTAGCCTTTTCCTCTCCCCCTACATCAAGCATAATTGACAAAGGCAAATCCACCGCGGACAAATCCAACGGGGTGAGGGGGTTAAATCCATATACAACTTCAAATGGAGACAATTTAGTAGTGGAATGAAAAGTCCTATTGTATGCAAATTAGTGAATAGGTAGACACTCCTCCCAAGACATATTATTCTCAAATACTAGAGCACGAAGGAGGGTTCCTAAGGACCTATTCACTACTTCCGTTTGTCCATCCGTTTGGGGATGAGCGGTAGTAGAAAAAAGAAGCTTGGTTCCAAGACTTCCCAAAAGGGTCTTCCAAAAGAAACTCAAGAATTTGACATCCCTATCACTTACAATTGTTTTTGGAATCCCATGCAATTTGACCACCTCCTTAAAAAACAAGTTTGCAATGAATTTAACATCATTCGTCTTCCTACATGGAATGAAATGAGCCATCTTGGAGAACCTATCTACCACTACCAAAATGCTATCATTCTTCCGAGAAGACATGGGTAGGCCTAGCACGAAATCCATGGAAATGTCCACCCAAGGTTGTGTAGGTATAGGTAAAGGAGTATAAAGCCCAAAGTTACTAGACTTAGACTTGGCTTGCCTACACTCTATGCATTGACCACAAAATTTCTCAACATGTTTCTTCATACAAGGCCAAGAGAAATGTTCACTCAAAATGTCAAAAGTTTTTGACACCCCAAAGTGCCCCATCAAGCCTCCCAAATGAGATTCCTTAATCAACAAGTCACGAAGAGAGCAATTAGGAATGCAAAGCTTATTCTCTTTATACAAGTAACCATCCATCCTATAATATTTATCAAAAGATCCTTTTTCACATGCTTCAAAAATAGTGGCAAATTCGTGATCATGTCTATATAAGTCCTTAATGAACTCAAAGCCAACATACTTTGAAGCACACACAACAAGCACTTGTTTTCTCACATGCATCACATGATTATCAATCAAGACATCATCACTTGAAAGAGCATGAGGCTTCCTAGAAAGGGCATCGGCAACAACATTTTCCTTCCCCTTCTTATATTTGATCACATAAGGGAAAGTTTCTAGAAAAGCACTCCACTTAGCATGTCTTTTATCAAGTTTATGTTGTCCCCCTAGGAACTTAATGGATTCATGGTCGGTGTGTATTACAAACTCCCTATGCATGAGGTAATGTTGCCAATTCTCTAAACACCTCACTATAGCATACAACTCCTTGTCATATGTGGGGTAGTTTAATTGGGCTTGGCCAAGCTTTTCGGAAAAATAGGCTATGGGCTTCCCCTCTTGCATGAGCACTCCTCCTACCTCCACTCCACTAGCATCACACTCTAGCTCAAAAGTCTTGTCAAAATTGGGAAGGGCTAACAAAGGAGCATGAGTAAGGTCATTTTTTAAGGTGTTAAAAGCTCTTTCTTGCTCCTCTCCCCACTTAAACTCCACATTCTTTTTCACAAGGTGATTAAGGGGAGATGCCTTAGTAGAAAAATCCCTCACAAACCTCCTATAGAAGCTTGCAAGACCATGGAAAGATCGAACTTCACTCACACTCTTGGGTGTAGGCCACTCCCTAATCGCCTTCACTTTCTCCTCATCTACTTTCACACCATCCCTCCCCACAACGAATCCAAGAAAAACAACCTCATCAACACAAAAAGTGCATTTGGATAACTTGGCATATAAGGCATGCATTCTCAACACTTCAAGCACATCCCTAAGATGATTATCATGCTCTTCTACACTCTTACTATAAATCAAGATATCATCAAAATACACCACTACAAATTTTCCAATGAAAGGACGAAGCACATGATTCATCAAACGCATGAAAGTGGAAGGAGCATTAGTCAATCCAAAAGGCATAACAAGCCATTCATATAAGCCAAATTTGGTTTTAAAAGCGGTTTTCCATTCATCCCCTTCTTTCATGCGAATTTGGTGGTACCCACTTGCTAAATCAATTTTGGAGAAACAATGAGAGCCACATAGATCCTCAAGCATATCATCTAACCTAGGTATAGGGTGCCTATACTTAATGGTGATCTTATTGATGGCTCTACAATCCACGCACATTCTCCAAGTTCCATCCTTCTTAGGTACCAAAATAACGGGGACGGCACAAGATGAGAGAGATTCTCGAATCAAACCTTTGGCAAGGAGTCCCTCGACTTGCCTTTGAAGTTCTTGAGTCTCCTTTGGGTTTGCTTTATATGCCGCCCGGTTGGGAAGAGAGGATCCCGGTACAAAATCAATTTGGTGCTCAATCCCTCTCACGGGTGGGAGCTTGTTTGGAAGCTCGTCCGGGAAGACATCCTTGAACCCTTGCAAAACGCTTTCAATCAACAAAGGACAAGGATTAGTGTTAGTATTTAAACATAAATCGTTCCGGACCATGAGGAGAATGGTTGAACGGCTTTTTAGTGCCCACCCAAGGTCGGGAGTCCTAGCTAACAAGCAACCTTTTCCCTCCCTTGCTTGTGGTTTTTCTTGTTTAGGTACTTTATTTTTACTCTCACCACCCCCACTCTCACTTGGCTTTTTTAGCTCACCCTCACTCACAAGCCTTTTCTCTCTATCCCTTTCCCTTTCCCTTTGTAGATGTTGGTGTGCCTCAAACACATCCTTAGGTAAGAGGGGCTTCAACCTAACCTTCAAACCATTCACCATGTAGAAATATTCATTGGTGAAACCATTCTTATACACCCTCCTATCAAACTCCCAAGGCCTTCCCAACAACACATGACAAGCCGTCATTGGAATGATATCACACATCACCTCATCCTCAAAGACACCATTCTTCAAAGGAACGAGACATTGATCCTTCACTTTTAGCTCCCCGGACTCCCCTAGCCATTGAAGCTTGTAAGGATTGGGGTGTTTGTCAACCTTCAACCTCAACTTGGCCACCAATTGTTCACTCACCACATTAGCACAACTACCTCCATCAATAATCACCAAACAAGTTTTAGAGTATACCTTGCAATTCATATGGAAGATGTTGCACCTTTGTTCTCTATGCTCCTCAAGATCGGGTTGTACATTGAGCATCCTTAGCATCACTAAGGATTTTGACCCCTCATCCTCTTCTTCTCCACTAGAATATGATATTCGTGGCTCTACACTCGCCTCCTTGTCTTCTACCACCACGTCTTCCTCATCCTCACTATGCACGCTACCATCTTGCCCAATAACCATGACTCTTTGGTTGGGGCACTCACGAGCATAGTGACCATAGCCCTTACACTTGAAGCATTGTACCTTGCTACTCTCCGTTGAGGAAGGGCTCTTGGTAACTTGTGGACTTGAGCTTGGAGATCCCTTGTATGGTGCTTTGCCTTGAGTAATAGGTGAGCTCTCCATCTTTTTGGAAGGGGTACTCCACTTGTTTCCTCCCATCCCGGTTTGACTAGAAGCCACTCTTGCCTTACTAAGAGCCACCTCTTTACCTTGCCTCTCAAAAGTCTCGGCAAAACTTAGTACTTCCCCCAATGTGATTCCCCTCAAAGCCTCAATTTGGACTTTATGCTTCAAGGACGTGTTGAGACCATGGATGAAACGGTCTTGAGTGGTTTCCTCCGATTCATTTACTCAAATCTTGTTCATCAAAGCAAGAAGTTCATAGTAGTAATCCATCACACTCATTGATCCTTGCCTTAGGTCTTGAAGCTCCCCACGAAGCTTGAGATAATAGGACCTCGGTACAAAGGACTCCTTCATGATTCGGCACAACTCATCCCATGATCGCACCTCTCCCATCCTAGATATCCTCCTCTTTCTCAACACATCATTCCACCAAGTGTTAGCATTACCCCTAAATTCGGCCAAAGCAATCTTCACCTTATCTCCCTCGGAATAGTTGTGGAGGGAAAAAATTTTCTCCACTTGAGATTCCCACTCCAAGTAGGCTTCGGGATCGAACTTTCCATGGAATTCGGGAAGGTTGTGTTTCAAGGTCTTGGACGGATCATCAAACCTTGGTCGGGGCTCCTCCTCATAATACCTATCCCTCCTAAATCTATCCCCATAAGGCTCCATCCCTCCATATTGATTTCCTCCTCCATAGCGACCATACCCCCCATTTCCTCCTCCCCCTCGCCTATTGACTCCATTCCCCCCCCCCCCCCCCCAAACCTTCCATTCTCCAAATTGTTAACCCTATCCCGAACATTCCCTCCTTGCCACCCTTCATTCTCCTCCTCTTCAACATTTTCCTCCGGGACCTCATTAGGCACAAAATTGCCCATAGGAGTGGGAGGCCTCGTCCCCCGCTCTCCCTTCCAAGTGTTGAACTCCTCAAATAAAGTGTTTTGGGCGGCAAGCATGCGGGCTTCGGATTCTTTTGATTGAGCAATGGATTCTTTTGCTCGCACATCCATTTGGATCATCATCTCTTGTTTGAATTCCTTCATCATACGGGCCATCATGCTCACAAGATCCCCATCGGGTATAGGGTGAGTCATGCTTGTTTCCTCCCCCTCCGCACTTGTCCCCGCCATTTTGTTGGACCGGGTGCGAGGAGGCATAGAGTAAGTACCTACAAATCAAACAAACACTAGGAACTAGTCCTAGAGGTTAGTAATAAAAGAAAGTAGAATTTAAGAAGATGAACTCAACCTTGATGTCCCAAACCCCCCTCAAATCACTCCCCAATAACTCTCGACGACGGCTTAGAATATTGTGAGAAAGGTGGATTCATTCACACTCACAACTCCAATTCCAAGATTTAAGTGCTTGAGGTGGATCAATCAAGGTATACTCCTTGGTCAACAAAATCAACCCTCACGAAGAAATGGACGGGCAAAAATCTCTCTTATGCGGGCCGCACCGAGCTGATTAAATCCGTTCTCCAAGGAGTCGATTGCTACTGGCTACAAGTGTTCCCCCTCCCCGGCACGGTCATTGACCGCATTATTAGAGTGACCCGACAATTCTTGTGGGGGTCAAAGCATAATCCAGTTGCATGGAAGACACTCTGCCTCCCACGAAAGGAAGGTGGATTTGGTCTGAGGAACCTTAAATCGTGGAACAAAGCATTGTTATCGAGGGTCTTATGGGACATCTTTTCTAAGAAGGACTCCCTATGGATCAAACGGATCCATAACATTTATATTGGGCAACGTTCCTTTTGGGACTGGAGTGCACGGGACCGGGACTCGCAACTGATAAAGACGCTGCATAGCATACGCGACGAAATGTTGCAACACCTGCCGAATACCGAGGTGGAGCTGTTATGGGGCACTTGGTTCCAATCCAAAGGAACATCAGAGGCATATGAGTGGTTCAGGCCGAAAGGTGAACAAAAATACTGGCCAAAGTTCGTGTGGAAGGGGTACATTCCACCAAAATATTCCTTCACCACATGGCAGGCAATACTCAGGAGATTGCCTACACGTGATCGGCTCAAATTCCTCGACATCAACCGTGTTTGCCCTCTTTGCAACATGGAACCCGAATCAACAAGCCACATCTTCTTCAAGTGCAGAAAGAGTAGAGTAACATGGGGGAAGATCAAGGCTTGGCTGGGAGTTTCAAGACCCCTCACAACAATCCAGAGCGCAATCAAGTGGATGGCTCGAGAAAACTTTGGGTCTGCCATCACCAAACGGGCCAAATGGGTAGCACTTGCGGCTACGGTTAGTCTCATCTGGAAGTCCAGAAATTTATTAGTTTTCCATAGTATTGTCTTTGATCCGAACCATCTTGTGTTCGAGATTAAAAGAGTCACATGTACTGTCCTCTATTCCTTGTACCCGGAGGACTCCGTTGTAATGGCTCTTGGTTGCTAAATGTCCTTAATAATATTCGGGCTGGGGCAATTGCCTTGGCAGGGTGCGTCTACCACTGCCATGGGTATATCCCAAGGTAGGATGGCCAATTATGTCTCGTGTGCCGACATTGCCTAACAAATCTTTCGAGTTTACCGTAGTGGTGTCCGAGGGTCTGCGAAAGGGACTCGGTGGCGCGACTTGAGTTCCCACCATGTTGGGGAACTACCGAGCATCGTCCGCACCACCGCCTGGCCACTCCCACCAGAGTGGTCCTCCTACATATATATTTGAACCAGGTTTTCCGATCTCACCAGTATGGCATATGTGGTTACGAACGATAAATTTCAATCAAAGGACGGGGCACCAATCACTCAAACAACGGCCTTTCCTCCCCCTTCCCCGTCTTCTTAGGGTACTCTTTTTCCTCTTGGGGATTTTTTCCAATGGGTTTTGCCCCGAGCGGTTTTAACGAGGCCCGCCCTCTCCGCTAGAGGGTTCACGTTTGTGGTTTCGGGGACAGACCCGGACTGCCCCCACACGGGTATGCCTGTGTTCCCCATGTAAATTCTACTTGGCAAGGACGCTTGTCTAAGCCCTAGGCTCTCTAGGTTTATGACTTTTGTTCCGTTCGCATTGTAAATTGGCTTAGTAAAAGCCCTTGGGTATACCCAAGTTGCAACTGTATTGTTTTGATCCCCACCCCGGCTCGCTAGCTTGACTAGTTGGCTGTATCCCTCGGGTATACCCGAGCTCTTATTGTACTTCTTTTTATTTTATTGGATTTATTTACACACCAAAAAAAAAAAGAAGACAAAGCCATAAACACATATTAGCAAGATGCAAGTCAAAGAAAAACAAACAAGGGGTGACACTTTTGCTGAAATTTGGCTGATCTTTATGATTTTTTTTGGTATTGATTCCCGCGCCCAATTTGGATGAATTTTGGTGGATAGATTCCCAAACAAGTCTAGATCAAGGGAAAAATGGCCATATATAGTCAGATTTGATGATTGGATATGTTTTGTATGGTTTTCCCCAACTATGCCAAAACAGGGCAATAATGTTAATCTCCACGGTTAACTAGGCAAACGAAGGAATTTTTTGATGAAATATTTCAGGTACGTAGGTCACATAACATAGATCATACACACCAAATTTCAGCTTAGTCTAAGCACGATTGATCAATCCGATCATCCCAACAAAACAGAGCAAAAACAAAGGACAAAAAGAAAATTAACCCAACCCAAAACAACAATAGATCAAACACCTAGTGGGTACTAGGCTCTAGATACCAAATGATATGGATCCATGTATTTTGTGATCCATTTCCTAAGGATTTACCCAATTTGTAGGTGATTGATCTAATATTTTTGTGAAGTAGATTTTCTATTGTATCAATAATGGCAACCCAACAAGAATTTAGGAAACTAAGATGATTAAAGCAAGAAGTAACATTGGATAGGGTGGAAATTGAGATACATAGTCATTGATGAGGTAAGCTAAGACACTTACAACATACTAACATGCATCCATGGCTAGATCTTCAAGGAAACCACAAACCTTGAAGCATACCTCTACTTGATCCATACTTCACTAAGAATTGATGAACCAAGCAACCTAAATCTAGGAATTGGATAGGAAACCCTCTCAAAGAGGAACAAATCTCTCAAGCATATAATTCAGCAAAAACCTAAAGAAAAGAAATGACATTAAGAGGTATTTATACTATGGGTCCAAAAATAGAAGGTTGGCCCACAAAATCTAAAAATTCGGCATAATCGCCCGGTCGGGCGTTTTTCACATGCCAAAATGCCCGGCCCGGGCGTTTTCCCTGTCCCCGGGCGATTTTCACAAGCGAAACGCCCGGTCGGGCGTTTTTCCCGAAGCTCCCAGCCTTCTCTGCGCGACTTCCGTAAAACCGCCATAACTCCCTCATTCGGACTCCGATTGGGATGTGCAAGATACCCACGCGAAGCTGTTTCCAAGACGAAGACAATGGTTGTAGTTTCATAGCTTTCAGATGTCATCTCAATAGGAAGATTTCCAGTTGAATCCAACTGGTCGGCTCTCGTTCTTCAGCACGATCCTCAACTTTGGCTCATCCGTCCTCCTAGGCTCCTCCCGCTTGGACTTTTGAATGAAAGTTGCGAGTCCATCCCGAAGCCGCCTCGTCATGGCTCTCGTCATGGGTCCAATACGTGAGGTCGTATCACCTTTTTGCTGCATAATTCTTGAGCAAGAATACTTTAGAGTTTTCCATTGTTCGCCAAGTCCAAGATAGGAAGGTCTTGGACTTAAACTACACTGTAGTTTCAAGGTATTACGTACCAGAATGAAGTAATAAACCTGCTAGAATGAAGTAAATTGGGCTTGTAATGAAGACCAAAATAATTTAAACATCAGTGAATTTCATAAAAAAAAACTAGATCCAATGGCCCTAAATTGGTCTATCGTTCGGTATATAAAATTAGTTCAACATTGATCACAACTCATTGTTTATATTCTCCGAGTTCGATATCCCGGTACTGATCTTTAGTTATACTATTTCTGCCTTGTATACTTGCAAGTAGTTGGAGTGCTAAAAAATAGTGCATCACCTACCGCATCAGATTCGAGCAAGAAGCCCCACTCTTTGAGTTGATCTCTGATCTGGTGGAGCATACACGTGCGACAGAGCATACACGATATCGTATAATAAGATGATGGTGGAGCAGTACGGGTTGATGGAGCGAATTTGTGGCAATTTCCCACTGCCGGCGGTGTGGGGGTTCAGGGAGATCAACGTCGCGCATCTGTGGGGCATGATCACGGATGTGGTGCAGGATCATCCGATCTGAAGATGAGGATGGCGGTGTAGGTGGTGACATGGAGGATGGTGGATAACATGGTGTTGCACTTGCTGTTTGTTGTGATTTTTAGAGTGCAATATAAGTACACAAAACAAGTAATAAATCCCTAAAAATACTACCTCTGCAAGTATACAGACGTGCAATGCAGTATAAAAGGTGTCGAACCCACATGAAGGAGATTAATTGCTAAAACTAGTAAACCTAACTAAAAAGCAGTAAATTAGTTTGATTTTGAGTTTTTATGATCAAGAGGCGAGTAAAGTACTAAACGAGAAGAAAAGAAAATGCAAGGGAAACACAATAGAGAGGAAAGACTACTCCTAGCTTGTTTCGGGTCGCTTGTTCACATGAATCCTAAAGTCTAATTACTTTCCATTATTTATCGGGATCGTGTTGATTTTACGCTCTCACGCAGCTGATCACTGATCATGGAATTTTACACCTAGGATAAGCTGATCACGTCTCCTAGGCTCTACTCACCAACCCCTCACTCCTACAGTCGCATAGTAAGCTCGAGATTGGCTTCTAAGAACGTTCAACACACAAGATCCACCCCAGACTATCCCCTGATCAGTTTTAGCCTAGGGTTACTGGGTCTAACGCAGTTTTTAAGCCAGGTGTGTGAAGGAATCGCTAGATCCAGGAAGAGCTGGAGGCAATGGACTAGCGAAGGAAAATGAAGGAAAGTGAGCAGAGTTGAAGAGAAAAAAATGGTTGGACGAAGGGAGTCAATAGCTGAGGACAACAAAGACTATTCATGCCTCGCTGGACCCACTTCTATGCTGGGGATTGGTACCCCTTGCACAGCGGAAGACATGCATACAAAAATAAATCAGATCTATAGATCTATTTGACCGATTATGGGATTAATTATCTACATGTTAAACAAATCAAATTGCATTCAAGAACACAAATAAATCATGTTTAAGGAATAAGAACCCTAATTCATGATTTCCTACAGTTTAGAATTACCGATCTGATTCTCCAAAGAATCATCGATTGCTTGCGCCTTCTCCACGAGATGATCTTCGTACTCAACCATAAATCTTCTAATCTGTATCCCGAACTCAGATTATGACCTTTGGGTGGGCAAAGCTTGTCAGAATCGAAAAGGGCTTGATTAGAAAGAAGACAGAATATCAGTTTTGTCAAAAACCGATTTTTTGTCCACTACCAGAGGGTAGCACGAAAATTAATGATTAAAAAAAAAAAAATTCAATTAAGTCTCCTTTCTAATCTCCTTTTATATTGAGTTAAGGTGGGCCAGATTAGGGATCCATGGAGGTTGGACTTGGGCCAAACCTGTTGGACTTTTACTAATTAAATTGAGCCCCAATTTAATATAAGTCCAAACAGAATATTATTATCATCCACTATAGTATAATAATATTGACTGCCCGTCCAATCCCAAATTACGAGTAATCCGGGCTTTTACCTCTTTAATTTATTATTTCCCGTGTTAAAGATATAAATATCCATTAATCAATTTAAGTCTGCTATTTGGCTTTAATTAATTAATATCTTTTTCCAAGAGTTGTCTAGTTCAAAATCTTTATTTATTATTCTGGAATAAATTCCAACCGGCCGGGTTTCTGAATAATAAAACCTTTTTCGAACACCTCTTGAGGATATTATCAAACTGGACTCACCCAGCACACGATTCATTGCAATAACAATACTAGCACCTCTAGACATTGATCACCACTACCCAAGATATCAGGATTCTTGGATTGCGAAAAATCCGCACCATTTGATAAATCAAAGTAGTGCATAATCAATATCGTATGCTCAATGTTATGTCAACAATGATTAAGAAATAACAATCACCGAGACTTCGTCTTTCGGTAAATAGCAAGAAAGAATTATCTCAACCGTTAGATCCTTCAGTGCTATACCACACCAGTGTCGTTTATTTCCTAAGGTAAGAAAATATGCGGACTGACACTGCAACCTTTCACGATAGGTAGCCAAGGCCTATCTAGGTTGTGAAATTCCATTTCTCTTCTACAAAGAACCGACTCCGTCACCTTCTGTGAACGTCGTTCACGACCAGTCTACTATATAGAAGAATTAGACTTATTTGCTTCTTATACATTTAAATGTTTGAGAAACATCTTATAAATGCACAAGCAAACATCAATGCGATAAAATTACTTCTTCTCGCTTTGGGTTAAAAGTGGATTGTAAAATTTACTGTTTACAAGCAATTCTATCCGTGCAACATGCTCGAAATATGCTTTTCAGTATACCAATCCTAACAATCTCCCACTTATACTTAAAATCATGCTTTCGAGTATACCCACTACCCACTGCCAAAACTCTCCCACTTATACTCTAAGCAGGTCTCGGATCATGATACATCGAACTACCATACTTTTCACCTCGTGTGTAAAACATGTTGCCATATAGGCATTTTGTGAATAATTCTGCCAGGTTGTTCTCTGATGATATCTTGGTAACCATAATGTCACGCTGCGCACTTTTTCCTTAATTAATTTCATACTTCCTCTCTATGTGATTGCTTAGCTTTATCAGATCGTGTTTCCCTCGAGTTAGACACATGTCTAGAGTAACCATAATAAAATATAATACTCATAGGCATACTCGGAATCACGGTCAAAGCTATTGGAAAGTTACTGAGATGAACAACTACCTTAGTAGTTTCCTATGAAACCACACTTGTAATTATCATAATAGAGCCTGTGATGTAATCACACTCCTTCAAGACTCAGTTTTCAACTCCTAACGTGAACACATAGTCAGAGGATAACTCGATCACCGATCAATAATAAAATCGAGTCGATGTAACCTAAAGGACATAACATAGATGTCTGGTAAACTAGAGCATACCGTTTAGCCTTCTTCAAGTACTATAGTATATTCTTTACCAATCCAATGTCCTTGGCCATGGTTAATATGATATCAAGCTTCTATGCCAACGGCAAAGCTAATATTTAACTCAATTCACATCATAGCATACATGAGACTTCCAATTACAGAACTTGTCTCATTCTTCTTGATCTCATTCAGTGTCGAAAAACACTTGACTAGAGACAAGATAATTCCATCCAGAGAAGTAAAAACTTTTCTTGGAATTTTCAATGCTAAAGTGTCTAAGTATGATGTAGATGTAGGATTCTTTAAGAAAACTTAACATTCTTTTTCTAGCAATCTAATGACTTAGATGCTTAGAATGTAACTAGTTTATCTTAAATCCATCATCATTAAACTGGGTAGACGACCAGTTTCCTACGCTAGATAACCCTTTGAGTTGTTTATCAACTTTTATAGATGTCATCATCGTAGAATACCAAGAATACCATATATAGTGCACTTTCAACTTTCTTGTACTTGTAGCACATAACCATTAAGATGTTCCATGTAGATGATCTCCTCAAGACTTCTACTTAAAGAAAACTGTCTTGACAATCATAATAGATACATCCTAATTTATGTAAGCTACAATAGACAATATGATACATATCGTCTTAGGCATAATGGCAAGCGAGAATATCATTCTTTCTGGGTATAACCCTTAGCCATTATTCTAGTCTTTCAAGATCCATGTTTACACTTGCAGATCCACTAGCTCCCACTGGCTAAAATAGTCTATGGGTAGTATCGCAAGTCTTGCAAACATTCTTGTCTATCTTAGATTATTATTCAGAATTTATAATCTTAGGTACAATTGTTGATTTTCTAAGTGCATAAGCATCTAGTGGTATGACTTCTTGGTTAAGATGGAAAATAGATATTCTCATTATCTTGAGAATTATCATGCTTGTTAGGCTTGTAGTTCTTCTCATAATCTTCATCAAAGAATCTAGTATTGATGTAAACAAACACTTATCTTGCCGTGAAGATTATAGAACCCGTACCTTTTCTATCAATTGGGACAATCTTAAAACATACCTCAGTACACAACTCCAATTACTTGGATACTTTTTCCAAAACATGTGTTGGAATAACTCCACACTTTGAGTTGTGCTGGACTAGACTTACCTCTAGTCCACAACTCGTGTGTTGTAGAAGGTACTGATGTTATGGTAGTTTCTTTAAGATATAACTCGTTGTTTCCAACGTATATCCCATCAATGATAAGGTGTTATTGAGTGAAACTGTTCCCATATCGAACTTGTCTTAGAGAGACTTCGATATCTTCTTATATGACTATTCCATTCTTTAGAAGAATGCTTGGAGTAGTCAACTAGGATTTAACTCCCACTACTGATCTGAACTCATTGCTCGTCTCCCATGGTGTAGACCATTGAGACTTGCTAGTCTTTCTATGTTGCATCTCTATAAGTATTATGAATCCCTTGAACCACCAACAAATTCTAACTTATAATGCATCAACCAGACTTACTTGACTTTCAAGCTATTTAACAAGCAAGTTGTTAAAATCTCAATAGCCACTTGAGTTAGACAAAAATCAGTTTGAACAATAATTAAGTACTTTCTTGGCCTTATAACTAAGTGCCATAAATACTTTATTATTCATTGTTTAAGAAGTTGAACTGTTGTTCAAAACTCAATCTTGTTGCATTTATATTGTTTAGGTACTATGATGCATAATTTGTTTTTCTATGGTACTATGATAGATATTCGAATCACATTTCTTAATAATGCACGCATTATAAAATGACATCGAACATCGCTTAATCATAAACAAGTTTAGAAACTGAATATAAATTCATTCTAAACAAGACTGTACCAATAAAACAAAACTCTAACATCAAAACAAAACAATTAAGTGAGCATAAATAAATAGCTCCCACTGCAACAATTACCCAACTGGATTAAGATCTCTCCTTTAGAAGTTACATTGTTATCAAAATCATTGTCCTTCTTTAGAAGAGGTCAATCCGACTTACAATGCATCTTCACTTTGCCTTTTGACCCCATTTATCTTGCCTTTCTTGCTTTCAGCAGGCATTGATGACAATTCAGCTCTTCATTATTTCCATTGCTAGTCTTCTATTCGATTGAAGTAAGACATAGGAAAGATGTAGCTTTAACGAATTTGTCATCCATCATGTTATTTTCCTCTATTAGTAATAAAGTGAATATCATGTAGAAGGTTTTAAGTAACAACCTTCATACTATCACTTCCTATACATTTGACGAAGAACTGAGTGTAGAAACTATTTGAATAACTGAATCAGAAGATTCCTCAAAATATTCTATCTCTCGTGGATATTCCAATAGAATCTGGACATCGTCCTTATTGGATATTCCTCTTTCATCAATATAAACCAAGACGTGTCTTACTACTTAAAAGATTAAAAGAAAGTAGTTTGACCTTCTATCTCAAAGAACTTGTCAAGTACATGCATAAAATGCATTCATGAACTTTCTTTATAGAATTTTGTCAAGGAAATAGAAGACATGAATTGGTGAATACAAACTTTAAGTTTTCAGCAGTGAGATTCTTATCCATTTACGTTTCCAGTCTATATAATTTTGGCCTTCGAGTTTGATTTCTTTAAGGTTCGCAGACATTATTAAGAATTTGGCTAAGAAGAAATAAAACTATTTATCACATACTATGCTTGATACATAATCGCAAATAACCACAAAACAAATTATGTATCTCGCAACTGCCAAAACCGAAATAAGTATGCCTCTAGGGAGGTCATACAAATTCGGATTCCAACAATTTCCTGGTCACAATATCGACGAATAGTCCAGAGACCACTAAGGTGGCATGGCCGCCAAATATTGCCTAAGCTTTTACCATAAATATTTGCATCTAGGAATTTCATTTCTGTTTTGATACTCCTTCTAGGGAAGGTCGTACGCCACTAACAAAATTCCATAGCTATCTCATAAATATGTTTAAACATACGAACTTGCAATTTCATAGGATTATGGCTCCCACTAGGGTGGGTCGCGATAATATTAGAAACATGCTTCTAGTTTAAACAATTTACTGTTAAGAAGTCTAATCTAATGAACTTGCTATTTCGTAGGATTATTGCTCCCACTAAGGTGGGTCGCGATAATATTAGAAACTGCTTCATATATAGACCAATTTATGGAGACCATATACAACACACTGTTGTAATTATCGCTTAGTCATTTTAAACATGGTTTTTGCATAATTATCAATTAAGCGGATAAGGCAGATAATCCACTTCAAGAAGATTAATACCAAATAAACAGATAAATCCATTTAATCCTTGGTAATTAATCACACTTGATAATTATTTAAATTATTTAATAAATCTAGGGAGATTTACTTAAATAATTAATCCCTTATCTTATCCAAAGTAGGAATTTCAGATTTGATAAGATCTTGGATAATGGTTATCCAAATTAATTAGGATTTATCTAGATAGAATAGAATCTATCTAAATCCTCTTAGGATTATTCTAGATTTTACATGAATAAAATCAAATCCTAAAATTCAAGATAAACTAATCTTAGATTATCATTATCTAAATCATACCAGGATATTTCAGGATGAAAACAAATTTCTCCAAATCCATAAGATGAAGATAAAACCCAATCATTCCAAGATTTAAAGAAATCTTAGATTATTTAGAATAAGAACCTAGAATATATCAAATCTATTAGGATTTATCTAGATAAAATTAATTTTATCAAAATCCAATTAGATATGGATTATCTTGAATTATATTTATCCATATTTATCTGGGATATTTACTAAATAGAAATAAATCTATTTATATCCATAAAAATAGGATAATCTAGAATTAATATTAATTAATTCAACTAGGATTTATCTAGATAGAACTAAATCTATCTTAAATCCAAAAGATAATTACAATATTGGATTAATAATTATCTAAATCTTCTAAGATATATTCTAGATAGATGTAAATCTAGCAATATCTATAAGATAGAGATAAACTTAATTATCTAATTCAACTAGGATATTTTCTAAATAGAATTAATTCTATAAATATCCACAAGAAAAAGATAAACATGGATTTTAACTATCCAAATCTACTAAGATATATTCTAGATAGATATAAATCTATCAATATTTATAAGATATGGATAAACATAATTAAAATTTATCTTAGTCTATCTAGGATTTATTCACATAGAATTAAATCTATATAAATCCATGACAATAAAATTAATTATTATCCAAATTTATCTAGGATTTGTCTAGATATAATTAAATATATCTAAATCCATAAAATAAGGATAAAATCCAAAATTAATTAATTATTTATCTAGTCTATCTTGGATTTATTCACATAGAATTAATCTATATAAATCCATAAGACAAAATAAAAAAAATTAATTATTATCATCCGAATTTATCTAGAATTTATCTAGATAGAATTTAATCTATCCAAATCCATAAAATAAGGATGAATTCCAACTAATCCAAGATTTAAGATATGTCAAATCTTATTCTAAATTATATCTTGAAAATTATTCAAAATTAATTCCTAGGAGTTGGGAAACTCTAACTAATTTTGAATGATTCTCCAAATTTAGTTCCTAGGGTTTAGGAAACCCTAACTAATTTTGAATGCTGCGTCGCTGCACGAGCCTGGGAAACGCCACCAACGGGCTCCCACTCGAAATTCGCCGCTGAAGGAAGCTGATCGGACCTTCTCATCCGCCTGGGTCAGTTTGCGCAGCCCAAGTCGTGAGATCAGCCAACGAGAGGCTCCCGCTGCAGTCCGCAATGCTGTTCACGTCTGCAGCCACTGCAGTCGCAGCTGCTGTGTTGCTGTCCGATCGCCTTCGTCACTGCTGCGTCGACGTTACTGTTGCGACGTCGTTGTCTCTGCAGCTGTCTGCGCTGCTATAGCGCCATCACCGTTGCTACTGCTGCGCCGTCGAGACAACCCAGCTTGGGCAGCCTTCTCTCCGGTCGCCGCTGCTGCCGCAACGGACTGCCGCTGCATCTCCTCACCGCCGGGAATCACCATTGCAACTCCCACGTCGCAAATAGATTCAACCAATGCCAATTCCATTCTCACGTACAAACACGACGAATTGAATATCATCATGCGGTGCGAATTCCCCATGTTATCCACCGATTCACGTATTAGCAAATTCATTAAAAACAGAAACATGCCACAAGTGAATCTAAACAATTCTTAATCATTACGCAATGGTTAATAATGATTAATAATATGGGAAATAAATGGAAAGAGAAAACAAAGCATATTCTCACCAAATTTCGCAGCGCATACATTCGCCGATCTTCGTCGTTCGATGTTCATTCAATTTAAAATAAACAACAAAACGCGCAGCGAATAAAATCATGCATTCAAGCAATTCCAATAACATGAAATTAATCCACATAATCAGAGCCAAATATTAGCTCTGATACCAATTGCTGGGGATTGGTGCCCCTTGCACAGCGGAAGACATGCATACACAAATAAATCAGATCTACAGATCTATTTGACCGATTATGGGATTAATTATCTACATGTTAAACAAATCAAATTGCATTCAAGAACACAAATAAATCATGTTTAAGGAATAAGAACCCTAATTCATGATTTCCTACAGTTTAGAACTACCGATCTGATTCTCCAAAGAATCGTCGATTGCTTGCGCCTTCTCCACGAGATGATCTTCGTACTCAACCATAAATCTTCTAATCTGTATCCCGAACTCAGATTATGACCTTTGGGTGGGCAAAGCTTGTCAGAATCGAAAAGGGCTTGATTAGAAAGAAGACAGAATATCAGTTTTGTCAAAAACCGATTTTTAGTCCACTCCCAGAGGGGAGCACGAAAATTAATGATTAAAAAAAAATAAAAATTCAATTAAGTCTCCTTTCTAATCTCCTTTTATATTGAGGTAAGGTGGGCCAGATTAGGGATCCATGGAGGTTGGACTTGGGGCAAACCTGTTGGACTTTTACTAATTAAATTGAGCCCCAATTTAATATAAGTCCAAACAGAATATTATTATCATCCCCTATAGTATAATAATATTGACTGCCTGTCTAATCCCAAATTACGAGTAATCCGGGCTTTTACCTCTTTAATTTATTATTTTCCGTGTTAAAGATATAAATATCCATTAATCAATTTAAGTCTGCTATTTGACTTTAATTAATTAATATCTTTTTCCAAGAGTTGTCTAGTTCAAAATCTTTATTTATTATTCTGGAATAAATTCCAACCGGCCGGGTTTCTGAATAATAAAACCTTTTTCGAACACCTCTTGAGGATATTATCAAACTGGACTCACCCAGCACACGATTCATTGCAATAACAATACTAGCACCTCTAGACATTGATCACCACTACCCAAGATATCAGGATTCTTGGATTGCGAAAAATCCGCACCATATGATAAATCAAAGTAGTGCATAATCAATATCGTATGCTCAATGTTATGTCAACAATGATTAAGAAATAACAATCACCGAGACTTCGTCTTTCGGTAAATAGCAAGAAAGACTTATCTCAACCGTTAGATCCTTTAGTGCTATACCACACCAGTGTCGTTTATTTCCTAAGGTAAGAAAATATGCGGACTGACACTGCAACCTTTTACGATAGGTAGCCAAGGCCTATCTAGGTTGTGAAATTCTATTTCTCTTCTACAAAGAACTGACTGCATCACCTTCTGTGAACGTCGTTCACGACCAGTCTACTATATAGAAGAATTAGACTCATTTGCTTCTTATACATTTAAATGTTTGAGAAACATCTTATAAATGCATAAGCAAACATCAATGCGATAAAATTACTTCTTCTCGCTTTGGGTTAAAAGTGGATTGTAAAATTTACTGTATACAAGCAATTCTATCCGTGCAACATGCTTGAAATATGCTTTTTAGTATACCAATCCTAACATTCTACGCCTATATATAGAGGAGCATGCAGCACACACCATATAGATGATTTTGCTCTCAGCTCACACACTCACACACACACTTAGGAAAAATGGGAATTCTGGGGTAGTTAAGGGTTTCTAGGGGTTCCTCTTCGGTGAAAGTTAGCGGTAACACCGTCCTCACGGAGGGCGAAGAAACAATCCGTTTACATTCAGTTTTTTGCACTTTTATTCCGTCGAACTTCAACGTTTTGGAAGTCTATTTGGTTGCTGGCTACTTATCGATTATCTATGCATTTAGTTTATGTCATGATGGTGTTTATCTTGTGCTGATTTACGTTGATTCTGTGTTTTGAGGTTTAATTTTGGAAGTTGAATGTTATTCTCTGTTTTGGATAAGTTATTCTCTGTTTTAGATAATTCTGTGCTTGATCTGGGAAATAGGTTGTGGATCTGTGTTGTTGTTGTTGATCGGTGGTTGTTTGGCGAATCTGTAGCTATAGATATACTTTTGGTCGGAGTTTGTTTCGGATGCTTGGATCCGGAGTGGATTTAGCATCCGAGGTTGGATCTGAACAGGGGAATCAAGTTGTGCATGGATTTCGAACTTTCTGCTCTCTTTTAATTTTACTTCGTCTAGTAGCCGTAGATCTGCCGTAGCTTAAATTGTTCTTCGTTTAATTGCTTAAATTCAGTCTGCTTTGTTTTCGATTCACGTTCCATCTCTATTTCTACTGAAATTTTTATGCAAATTCTTGGAGAAGATGATGTCGCTGTTAGTTAGTACTTTAGTTAGTTGTATTCCAGCTTTTCATCCGTACTTTACCTTTTCAGTAAATGGTCCCCACCGTCAGTTCATTTCCTAAGTCTAGGTAATTTAGGAAATAGTTTCTTAGATCTAGTGATTGTCTCGTTTTCCAGTTTATATGCATGATTTCTGTTCTGCCTAGATCTAGTCGTTAGCATAGCAGATTTCAACACCAAGTCTAGTTTAATTTCCTCAACCCAAATTGCGTGGCAGCAGCCAACCAAAAAAAATAGTCCCGAATCCTTGAGCATGTTTAATTGCGCATTCATCTCTGTGGGATCGATCCCTACTTCCCTGTGCTAAATTTTAGTATACGTGGTTGAGGGTTTTTGAAGATGTATTCTGTGTGTCTAACGACCGAGATTTTCCAACGATCCGTGAGTTCCTAGACCCTGTGATCTAGTGGATTCGCTGGACCTAGGAAGCTTGTTATTCCTTTCTGTGCACACAGTCTAAACAACAGCAGTAAGAGCTAGCTTCAAATGGCGCCGTCGCCGGGATGGATGGCGTTATTTGTTATTGCGTTTGAGGATTTGGTGTAAATAGTTTAATTTCTGTTATTTTGTTTTTCTTGACAGTTTATGAACACGGGCTTCCATTCTAGAAGTTGGGCTAGTTCATCTGGGTCAGGAAACACCCGATACAAGTGGCAAGTCAAGGAGTCTACGTCCACTGTCACTAACAGATCAGGGTTAAGGACAGTAGACCCGTTTCCGTTCGAATCAGAAAGTGAGAAGGAGTGGAACTCGTCAGGAGAAGAGGACCCGAATTCGTCCACAGAAACAGAGCATTCCGAGACTGAGGAAGAGGAAGACGTGAATATGGCACATTTAGTGGATCCCGATCCGGAGATAGGTTCACTCACCGCGCATCTAGACGGTGAGCCCGCCCATGCCATAGTCTCAAACCCGCGCTGGAGGTCTATTGATATCAAGAAAAATGTGCTCGGGGTTTTGCCCACATTCTCTGGACGAAGGAACGAATGTCCTTACGAATTCCTAAACGAGTTTAGTAAGCTGTGCAGCATTCAAAAGAGGCCCAACGAGGCGATTGAGGAGGACTACCATTTGCGTGCAGTCCCGTTTGCCCTTAAAGGGGAGGCTAATAATTGGCTGCTGAGGTTCCCACCAGACTCGATCAACACATGGAAGGACTTCAAGCTGGAGTTCTTGGATTATTTTTTCCCGTCCAACAAGACAAACGCCTTGAAGAAGGAGATCCAGGAGTGCAAGCAAGAATATGATGAGTCTCTGAGCTCTTATTGGTCCCGGTTCAAGGGACTGTTAGATGCTTGTCCGAACCATATGATGATTGAAGCAGAGACTTACTATCTGTTTTACGAAGGTGCAAACCCTGAATCAAAAGACTTGATGAATTCCTCGAGCGGGGGAAATTTTACCAAGAATAAAGCAAGTGAAGCCAGAGAAACTTTGGGAAGATTGATCGAGGCGAAGAAGACCTATGATAACTCGCGAAGCATTTTGAGGAGGGAATCGGCCAATGCAGTAACATAACAAGATGACAAGAAGGTGGAGTATAGAATAGATAAATTGGAGAAGGCACTGCTGAATGCAATTGAGAAGTACAACCCTCATGCTCCATCGGAAAATGAGAAACCCCCTGGTCCAGAGGAAAGACAACTTCAGCCTTATTATGGTCAACCTTGTGAAGGGGAATGCCAAGCCCAGGCAAATTCAATGGGAAGCTGGAATCCGGATGGAAGTTGGAACCCAGGGAGACAAAAGGAGGCCCCATGGAGGACTCACCCCAATTTTAGATGGACTGACAATGATCAAAGTCAGCCGCCCCCCCTGCATCTCAAAAATTATGCACACCCTCCAAAGAGGCAGTCCAACTGGTCAGGGAGAAATTAAGAGGGGCAACTGCAACTGGGGTACAGGAATCAGGACCATACTAATTGGGGAAACAGGAATAACCAAGGGAACTATCAGAATTCCCAACCAAATCACCAAGGGAATCAAGGGTCTAGCAGCCAGTACAATAACCACCAAGGAAATCAGGGGAACTATCGACAAACCCAAGGATAGAACCAAGGTCAAGGATCAAATTCTAATCAATTCAACTCCAGGCCACAAAGGAGTTTGGATGACATGGTCCACGACCTAGTGAATTCACAGCAGTTCATGTAGAATAACCTACATTCCAACAACGACGTGGTGCACAAGCTGCAAGACGCTCAGTCGGAACACAAAGCCGTCATGGACATGATGGCAAAACAGCTGTCCCAGATCGCTGGTTTCTTTGAATGAGATGAGGGGAAATAAAGGGAAACTTCCTGCCACGGTCAAGCCACCCGACCGAGCAAACATTAGTCATATCACCTTGAGATCCAGGAGAGGCTATGAAGGACCGACACTGAAGATCGACGAAGAAGTACCCGCACAGGCAAGTAAAGGGAAAGAGAGTCAGGTGTTTCAAGAAGATAGCCCTAGATCCAGGGAAGTGCCTGTTCAGGATGACCTCCAGAAAGGAGATTTAGGGGGATCTTTACCTCGAGCAGCTGATCCATTTTTCCTAGATCCAGAGCCTGAGTTAGTAAGTAAGGAAGGAAGCAGGGAAGCTGGCGAAACCCCGGCTGGGAGTTCCACAAATGCGGGGAAGCGAGCAAAGCCGTTTCCATACCGAGGGGAAGCAAAGAAAAAGAAAGATGATACAGAGGACCTCATGGAGATTTTTAGCAAGCTGGAAATCAACTTGCCCTTCTTGCAAGCCCTGAAGATGCCTGCCTTTAGCAAGTTCATCAAGGAATTCATAGCTGGGAAGACCAAGCCAGACGGGAAGATTGTGATCGGGGAGAATGTGTCTGCTGTGATACAAAAGAGAAGGATGCCGTCGAAATGCACAGACCCAGGTATGTTCACATTACCCATTTCTCTAGGGGATATCAAAGTCGAGCATGCTATGTGTGATCTAGGGGCGTCTATAAATGTTTTACCGCTTTCAATCTACAAGAAACTGACAGGGGTTAGGATGGTCGCCACCAAGGTGGTAATCCAGTTAGCAGATAGAACTTGCATCTGTCCTGAAGGTGTGTTAGAAAATGTCATAGTCAAGGTGCATGATTTTCTATACCCTGCTGATTTCTATGTTATCAAAATGAATGATAATGAGTCTGCTGAGTCTAGTGGCGTGCTTTTAGGGAGACCATTCTTGCGCACTGCTAAGACCATTATCGATGTCTTCGATGGAACAATTTTCTTGGATTATAATGGGGAAAAATATACATTTAGCATAGATGAGGGAATGAAAAGGCCATTGGATGTTGAGAATTTGTATGCTATAGATGTTATTAACCCCTTGGTCCAAGAATATCTTGAGACATAATTGATACAAGAACAAATTGACAACTCGGAGTTGAGCCATTTAATTGACCGAGAAGTTGTAGGGTGGTGTGCAGCAATGAACACAACAAAATTGACAGATGAGGAACTAACAGAGGCCATCATGGAGTTTTGCGAAAATCCCGAGACAGCTAGATCAAGGGGATCAACCCATGTGGCTAGTCTGGAGAATTCTCCTGAGTCTGGGAAGAAAACATTACCTGATATTGCAGAAAAAAATTCCTTGCCCCAGGAAACGAATAACACAAGGAAGGAACTGAAGACACTCCCACCAGGCCTCAAGTATGCTTACTTGGAGGAGGATGAGGCATTCCCAGTGATAGTCAACAGTAACTTGACTGAGGAGCAGGAGAAGGAATTGTTGGAAGTGATCAGGCGGAACAAGAAAGCAATAGGGTGGACCCTCTCTGATTTAGTAGGTATCAGTCCTGATCTCTGCATGCACCACATCCGCTTAGAAGAAGGTGTGAAGGCTCACCGAGACGCACAACGGAAACTGAATCCGAACATGCGAGAGAAAGTTCTGAAGGAGGTGTTAAAATTGCTCTCTCTAAGGATCATCTACTCCATTCCGGACAATGAGTGGGTCAGTCCTGTCCATATGGTGCTAGAGCTGCCCAAGGTTTACCGAACCGGCGGTTAAAACCAAAACCATAACCGGCGGTTACGGTTCCGAACCGAAACCACGAAAAATATGCTAGAACCGAAACCGTGAATTTTAGAACCGTGGTTCGGTTCAGGTTCCAAATTTTTCGAACCGAAACCGCGACCGAACCGCCGGTTCCGGACGGTTCCGAACCGGCGGTTTCACGGTTCCGAACCGCCAACGCAATGATAAATTTAAACATAGTTAATCCTTATATTAAAACTATACTCCATTAAATAAAACATTGCTGAATGATCCGGTTTATGAGTTTTATACTCTTATATAAATAACTTTCATTTTTAGATTTGGTAATATCCGTAGAAACAATAATGTGGGACAAAATTTTGTATCAAAAATAACTTTATAATACTATTTGGTAAAATTGGATGGTAAAAACATAAGATAAAAGATAATAAAATAAAAATAACTAAATTACAAGATGGAGTCTATGTTGTATGGTTTATGGTAATAACTTTATAATACTATTTCCGATTTTATTAATTAATACATTTTTTTACGTATGGAATCTATGGAGTATGGATAATTATTAATAAATATTTATCCAACATTTTAAAATAAACTTAGAAGAATTGATTACTTTAAATAAAGTATAATAAATTAACATTGGTTAATGTTGTAGTCTTCAAAATTGATTAGTTGAGTCTTCAAAATTGATTGGTTGACGGTGGGCGATGGCTGCACTATTCAAAATTGATTGCATAAAACACCATTTCTTTTATTTTTATTTATTTATTCTTAAATGTTAATTTTAAATTCAAATTGGATCTCATTTATCTCTATTTTTATCTATATTAAATACTCCTCTCTATCCTTACTTACACTCACCTCATTTTAGTGTTAAAAACTCAATTTAAACTATCCATTACCTTGTTCTAATTTATTTTATAATTTCAAACTATATGGCAAAAAAAATTAACAGAAAAAACCGTGAAACCGAACCTAAACCGCTACGAACCGTCCAAAAACCGGCGGTTCCGAACTGAAACCGAAACCGCCGGTTTTTGAACCAAAACTGAAACCGTGAAACAGCCTCACGGTTCGATTCCGGTTCCAATTTCCCAAAACCGGAACCGGCGGTTCCGAACCGAAACCGCCGGTTCATGAACCGTGGACAGGTTTATATGGTGCCCAAAATTTCTGGAATACAGGTTGTTAAGAATGACAAGAACGAGTTGGTGCCCACTAGGCTGGTGACGGGGTGGAGGATGTGCATTGATTACAGGAAGCTGAATGAGGCCACGAAGAAGGATCACTTCCCTCTGCCTTTCATTGATCAGATGTTAGAAAGATTGTCTGACAAACAGTATTTTTGCTTCCTTGATGGATACAGTGGCTATTTCCAGATCTTCGTTAACCCGGAGGACCAAGGGAAGACCACGTTCACGTGCCCTTTTGGTACGTATGCATACCGAAGAATGCCGTTTGGGTTGTGTAACGTACCAGGAACGTTCCAGCGGTGTATGATGAGTATCTTTTCGGATTTGCTTGTAGTATGCATTGAGATATTCATGGATGATTTTACCGTATACGGGAATTCGTTCGACACTTGTTTGGACATCCTTGACCTAGTATTAAAAAGATGCCAGGAGAAACACTTAGTTTTGAACTTCGAAAAATGCCACTTCATGGTGACTGAAGGTATTGTCTTGGGTCACGTGGTTTCTGAAAGAGGAATACAGGTGGACAAGGCAAAGGTAGATGTGATATCGAAGTTACCTTACCCCATGAACCAAAAAGAAGTTAGAGGCTTCTTGGGTCACGCGGGATTTTATAGGAGGTTTATCAAGGATTTCGTGAAAATCGCGCAACCGCTCACTCATTTGTTGCACAACGATGTGGAATTCGTCTTTGAAGAAGGATGCAAGAAGGCCTTTCAGTTGCTTAAGGACAGACTCGTGTCAGCACCAATAATCAGGGCGCCAGACTGGAATCACCCCTTCGAGAAAATGTGCGACGCGAGTGATTTCGCTGTGGGAGCTGTCCTAGGGCAGAAGATAGACGGAAAAAGTTATGTGATCTTCTATGCATCCAAGACTCTAAATCAAGCTCAGAAGAACTATGATACCACGGAGAAGGAAATGTTGGCTGTCGTTTACTCGTTCGAAAAATTTCGACCTTATCTTCTTGGGTCGAGGGTTATAGCCTTCACAGATCACGCAGCAATAAAGTACTTACTGGCTAAGAAAGGGTCTAAGCCCAGGTTAATCCGTTGGGTGTTGCTTTTGCAGGAGTTTGATTGGGAAGTGAGAGACAAAAGAGAAACGGAGAATAGAGTAGCCGATCACTTGAGCAGAATTCGTCAAGGGGAAACGGAAGAGGCCATACCCGATGCTTTTCCTGAAGAGCATTTGTATTATCTAGGGGACTTTCCTAGACGGATCAGTTGGTTGGCAGTTTTGGCATTAACCGGTCTAGGAGATTCCAACAAGGGGAAGCGAACGCTTAACGCAGAACCATGGTTTGCTGACTTAGCGAACTACTTGGTCACGGAAGAGGTGCCAAGTTCAGACGAAGTTTCCCGGGCCCAGAAGATGAAAATTAAAAGCAAAAGCCAAATATTACTTTTGGGACGATCCTTACTTATGAAAGATGTGTTCGGATCAAGAGATTAGACGCTGCATTCCCGATTGGGAACAAAGAGATGTGCTAATTCATTGCCACACCTTGGCGTGTGGAGGTCACTTTGGACCAAGGAAGACAGCAAGGAAAGTATTGGACAGCGGTTTCTACTGGCCAACGCTTAACAAAGATGCCTTCGACTTTTGTCAGTGTTGCGAGAGGTGCCAACGGACAGGAGGAATTTCAAGGAGGGACGAGATGCCCCAGGTCCTGGTGATTGTCTGCGAAATCTTCGACATGTGGGGAATGGACTTCATGGGACCGTTTCCATCATCCTGTGGGAACACATATATATTGGTTGCAGTAGACTATGTGTCTAAATGGATAGAAGCTAAGGCCACCACGACATGTGAATCGAAGGAGGTGGCAAAATTTCTGAAGGCCAATATCTTCAACAGATACGGAGTTCCTCGAGCCATCGTCTCAGACCAAGGAACACATTTCTGTAATCGCACCATCGAGGCTCTGATGAAGAAATATGGTGTTCACCACAGGGTATCTACCCCGTACCACCCTCAGTCTAACGGCCAAGCAGAAATTTCTAATCGCGAGATCAAGGCAATATTGGAGAAGACAGTTAATCTGTCAAGGAAACACTGGAGTAAGAGGCTCGATGATGCATTATGGGCCTACAGAACTGCTTTCAAGACTCCTATCGGAATGTCGCCTTATAGACTGGTGTTTGGCAAAATGTGCTACTTGCCCGTGGGTATAGAGCACAAGGCGTACTGGGCAGTCAAGGAGATGAGTATGAAGCCTTCGGCTTGTGAAGAAGAAATGAAGTTGCAGTTACAAGAACTGGAGGAGCTAAGGCTAGAGTCTTATGAGTTTGCTATGTGGTATAAGGAAAGGACAAAGTTATGGCATGACAAAAATCTCTGGGTCAAGGAACTCCATGTGGGACAGAAGGTGCTCCTTTTCCAATCCCGGCTCAAGCTGATACCAGGGAAGTTGAAGTCTAAGTGGATCGGTCCATATACCATCGTCGGCCTCCGTGCAAATGGAGCAGTAGAGATCCAGGGAAGTGCCTCTAACTCTGTCCCTTTTCTTGTTAATGGTCATAGAGTGAAAGTCTATAGGGATAATTCTGAGTTGTGTGTAGTGGAGGAAGTGCCACTACGCGCACTCCCTATTATCACCTAGTCAGACAAGGAGATATTCTCGATGAATTCCTAGGTCAGGTAAATTGGTTGACATTTTATATGTATACACTGAGCCAGGGGATCTCGGGAATACTCAAAAGGAGTGTGTAAATAGTTTGATTGCGTTTTTTTCAATATAGGAAAATAAAAAAAAATGTATATAAATTTTAAATCTTCCAAAAATATTTTCGAAGCACCAGACTCCATGGGAAAACCATTGTCTTATATTCTATCCTTGACCTAGGATTCTGGCGTCTTCAATTTCTTTTTAAGTGTAAAGTCATGGTCAGGGAAATCAGCTAGGGAAGGAGAGCTTGGAGAAGGAAGTCAAGGAGGGATGGAGATAATTTGAATTTCAAATTGGCTGATATTTATGGGAGGTGTATGGTTGTTTACATCAAGCCTGCAACCGCACCATCTTTTCACCAGAATCGACGAAACTGCATTTTCTCTTCCTTTTCTCTACTTTGTTTCTCTCTCAAGAAACACAAACCCTAACCAATTTTGACCAAGTTTTATTTTTGATTTCAGATTTACAGCAATGGATCCAACTCAAGCCACCAGAAGTTCGCAGCCATCGGTGTACGACGCGTTTCTGTTGGCGGAATTGACGCAAAAATTAGGAAGCATCGAGAAGGCGAAAGAAGTTTACGCTCTGTTCTCCGCCAGCCTGATGACATCCGCGGCGGCCATGCCACCACCGACGATCCTAGCGGATTCAACGGCACAACCTGCAGTTCCCCACGAAGAAAGGCCTCAAGATTCAACCAGGGTACCAGACTCTGGTTCTCAACAAGCAGAAACCGCTTCACAGGAAGCGGATAAAGAAGAGGCGACGAATGAACTGCCAGCGGATGGTGAGCGGAATAATGGTGAAACGGAGATGGAGGCCGAACGACAAGGTGATGGAAACCCTAACTCTGAAGGTGAGAAAAAGGGGGAAACCCCTGTTCGAGAGGAGGTTACTGAGGGGAAAACCCCTGTTATGGAAGAAAATGTGGAGGGGGATACCCCTATTGTGGAAAGGATTGCTTTGGGGGAAACCCATGTTCACGAAGAAGTTGCTGAGGGGGAAACCCCTGTTTTAAAGTGATGGCTGAGGGGGAAACCCCTATGGAAACTGGGGATGAAACCCCAAAGGATTTCAGGGGTGTGACCCCTGAACCCATGGAGGAGGGGGCGACCCCGAGTGATGTCAGGGAGGAAACCCTTATTTATATTGAGGGGGCGACCCCGATGGTGGATGATGTGGGGGAAACCCTGGAAAAGCTTTTGGAAGAAACAAACCTAGATACTATTGGAGTACCGGAGCCCGTTGAGGAAGGGCTAGATCTGATTGTGGACTTGGTGGACGACCAGGAGGAAGACGAACCCCGGGTGGACGAGAGAGCAGAGAGGAGAAGGGCCAGGAGGAGTCTGCTTGACGAAGTGGATGACTTGGTCTATTCCGAGAAGGAGGAGTTCCCTGCCCGAGGGACAGAAGCTGAAGTGGCAGAGTATCGTCGCCTGGCCAAGGAAAGGGCAAGGAAAGGAAAGGAAGCTGCGACCCAGTCAAAACGGTCAAGGAAAGCTCCCTCCGTCGAGGAGGTTGAGGAGACCCTTTCCCCAATAACCGATGTTCCCTCGACCGATGAACAAGACAAGCCTAATCCTGGGTCCAATTATGAACTTGGAGAATCTAAAGAGGAGTTTATCCAAGGACATCCGGAGGTGTGGTTGACTAAGGAACTGCTGGAGTCGATGAAGCATTTCGACGATCAGAAATGGGCCACAGTGTACAAAGAGAGGTGCAGTGCTGGAAAGATGGCTAAGTCCGGCAAGCAGTACAGCTCCGAGGAACTTATGATGATTGCATGTGATGAAGACTTCCGCGCATGTATCTATTCAATCGGTTTTGAGTGGTTATTGAGGCACAGCCAGGAGAAGGTGCCGGTGGATTTAGCACGGGAGTTTTTCTCAACATTCCGATTAAAGAACACTTCTGACCTCGACGCGGACTCCATCACATTCAGGCTTTTTAATGAGGAACATGAAATGAGCATCCGAGAGTGTTCCTTGAGGATGGGGTTGTTTACCAAGGCTGAGGACGATGAAGGCATATGGAATGAGAGGATGGTTGGCGTACCGAAGAACACGTCAGGATTCAAAGTACAAGCAGCATGGGAACTAGTCACCCACTCCAAGGCAGGGGCGTTTAAGTCCAGCTACTCTAAGGCCTCTCACATCGAGGACCGAATCCTCCGTTTTGCTTAGACGTTTATCAGCTACAACCTAATGGGACCTGCAAATTCAGCTCTGACAACTACCGACCTTTATTTCACTTGGTGCATGGCAAAAGGCATTAAAAATGAGGTTTCTCGGTGCGCGCACAGAAGAAATTTAACAGGTTCCCTTGGTCCAGCAAATCCTCTAGATCACGCGGTCTAGGAACTCGTTGGTCGTCAGAAAATCCTGGTCGTCGGACACACAACACTCTTTCAAAAAAAACCCTCAACCACTTTACTAAACCTAGTATAGGGAAGTAGGGATCGATCCCACAGAGATGGATGCCTAATAATCATGTTCAAGGATTTGGACTGGTTTTTGGGGTTGGCTGCTGCCACGCATTTTTTTCTTGGGTTGAGGAAAATAAACTTAACTTGGGAATTTAAAAACTGCTACGCTAACAGCTAGATTTAGGCGAAACAACAAAGCATGCACGAAAACTACCCGATCTATCACTAGATCTAAGAAACTACTCTAATTACCTAGACCTGGGAAACAAACTGACCGTGGGGACCATGACTGAAAAAGCAGAGTACGGACGAAAAGCTGGCAAAACAACTAACTCTGGTACTAACGAACAGCGACATCATCTTTTTCAACCAAATTGCGTAAAAACTCAGAATAAAATCACATGAACCAAATCGGAACAGAGCAGACTGAATCTAAACCATTTAAAAGAGTAAAAATGAAGAACTAAACAGATCTATAGATGCTAGACGAAGTAAAACAGAAAGCAAGCGGAAAACTCAAAATCCATGCACAACTCAACCTCCTCGCTTCAGATCCAACCTCAGATGCTAAATCCACTCCGGATCCAAGCGTCCGACACAAACTCCAACCAACAGAAACATTTCATAACTTCAGATTTTAACGACAACCTCCAATAAATCAACAAACTACAGATCTATCACCAAATTCCCAGTTCGAGTACCACAGCATCAAAATAAAAGCAGAGATCGACATTAAACTTGTTAAAATAAACTCTCAGTAGCAAGATCTACGTAAATCAACTTGAAACATCACAAATAAACGCAAACCAACAGAAGCTAAAGGATAACAAGTAACATCAACAGCCAAGTCGACTCCCAAAAGTGAAGTTCGACCGCAAAAGTGCAAAAACAACTGAAATTTAAAGAGATTGTATCTTCACCCACACGCGGACGGTGTTGCAACTGAAACTTTCCAAAGAAATGCACCCCTTCGGAACCCAAACTACTCCAGATCTCCCATTCCCAAGTGTGTGTTATGTGTGTGTGAGCTAAGAGTGAGCGAAAAAAAAGTGATATTTTGTGCTTTGCATGCTCTTCTATTTATAGGCATTGGAGTGGGGCCCAGCGAGGTATAGATAGACTTTGTTGCCATCAGCTACTGACTTCCTCCGTCACGCCTTCTTTTCCTTTGAATTCTGCTCATTTCACTTCATTCCTTCGCTGGATTGTTCCCTTCAGCATTCCCTTGATCTAGTGATTCTATCACACACCTGGCTTAGGAAACGTGTTAGACCTAGCAAAATGTAACGCTTTTCACCATATAACCGATGCATGAAATTAGCCTTATCAAACTGCTCACACTTAAACCATACTTGTCCTCAAGTATAAAGACAAGAAAGAAAAGAAAAAGAATAAGGCGAATTTCAAGCAAGGTTATCCCCTGACCGACTCCTTGGACTCTAGACAGACTCCTAGACCTAGACACAATTAAAAACTTAAAAAGTTTAAGAAAAACATACAAACACATAAACACATATGCATGAGATGGTTTCAAATTTTAGGCAACCGTCCCCACAAGATTAAGGTCAATTCAATAGGTTGCACTCCTCCAAATAGGCCTTTTCCCTTCCTCTACCTAGCCAATCTGTCAGCTTGTCAAGATAGCCCTTTTTCTTACCCAATTGTTGGATTCACTCGATCACTCATTCCTCACCAGGGATGTTAGGATCGATTTTCTCTTAAGTTATTGCCATACCACTGAAGCGTCGGGTTATGAGAGATCCTCCTTTTCCTGGGTCAGGCTATTACTGTTCCTACCCTTTAGGCAACTTCCCCCTGGACTTCGTCCAGCTTATTCCTCCTTATATATACTTTTTATTTTCTCCCCCCCTTTTTTTTTTTTTTTTCTCTGGACTTTGTCCAGCTTATTCCTCCATTTCCTCCTCTCTTCTGGACTTCGTCCAGCTTATAACACCTTACCCTGGACTTCGTCCAGCTTATACCTTCATAACCCAATTTCCCATTTTTCTCCTGCACAACTCTTCTCCCTAAGCATTTAGTGGTAGCCCTTAAACATGTGTTAGCTCGAAGTTAGTTAAGGCTTATAACTCGCTATTATGGTAGCGCTTCACAACTAAGTAAGCAAGGGCATCCTCCATCGTTCTCACTTCACTCAGATTGACTTGGTTTATTAAAGGAAAAAGCTTCTAAGTTGAAATGCCTCCTACTTTCAGTTACTCTCACTAAGGGGATCATGCCGTATTATATTCACTGGCTCATGCGACAAAACTTAGACCTACAGACTCTTAACATGCAGACAAAATAATGCATTGACTCCTCTCCCCCTCCCACTTCACTCAAGCTTGTCCCCAAGCCATCGTCGTGAAGGGGGGAAACAGAGAGATCAATGCAAAACAACAAAACTGGTTATAAAAACAAAAACTTCTCACACTTAGACCAAGCATTGGGCTAAGTGGGAGAAAAGCACAATAAAACAGAAAATACAAACTTCTCACACTTAGACCAAGCATTGGGCTAAGTGGGAGAAAACACAGACAATTATAAAACTCACATAGGTAACAGAAATAATAATAAAAAAAAACTGAAAGCATGAAAATTAAAAGTTACTTGGTCATGAGGTGGTGATTCACTTCTGGGGCTGGCTCCCTCGAGAGCCAGACTGGGGTGGGATTCCGGGTCTGGTCATCCGTATTTTCTTCCTTGCTAGCTGCTCCAACTCTTCCTCCTCCTGTGCTGATTGTTCGGGTACTGGCTTCCTCACTATAGACTTTGATTTAGATGGGCCTGGAACTTGTTTGCGAAAGGGCGGGGAGATCAACTGCTTGAGCGATTGCTGCGGTTGCCTGACGGAGGGACTGCTTTGAATGGGCTGCTTGACTTCACTGCTGGACCCAGGAGTTACCTTCGACTGGGTCAAGGGGAGCGTCTGCTGCAGCCACTTCAACATTTTAATCGAAAGCTCCACCGCTTCCGTCATTCGCTCATTTTGTTTGGCGCACTTCACCGCCAAATCTGCAATGTTTCCCCTCAGGGTCTTCACTTCCTCCCGATTCCCATTCAATTCCTTTCTGATCCCACCAAGTTCCTTTATCATTTCCCTCCTCATTAACTGCATCTCCTTCTTCACATCCTGGACTTCCTTACGTAGCTCTTCAACCTCTTCACTTGGCATGGCTTCCTCGGCTTCCTTAGGCTCTGCTTTTACCTTGTCTTCTAACGAGTAAAAGAGGGTCTTAGCGCCATGAGTCTGCAGCAACCCCTTGTTGAAAAAATAATCAACACTGAACACTTCCGGGGGTTCGCACATGACTACCAACGGAGCGGCCTTGGAAATCTTCATTTCTATGTTTCGTTGGATGTAGGCGCCGAGGAGGTGATAGGTATACATATGACGCGTAGGGTTGCTTGTCATTTGGTGGCATGCCTGAGCCAGCCAATAGCCTAGGTGCACCTTCACGCCTTTCGCCATGCACCATGTGAAGTAGAGGTTGGTAGTTGTAAGAGCTGAATTAGCGGTACCCATCAAGTTGTAACTGACAAACGTATGAGCAAAGCGGAGAATTCGGTCTTCAATGTGGGAGGCTTTGGAGTAGCTGGACTTAAACGTTCCCGCCATGGGGCGCGTGATCAGTTCCCATGCCGTTTGCACCTTGAAACCGGGCGTGTTCTTCGGCACTCCAATCATCCTTTCATTGCATGCCCCCTCTTCATCCTCGACTTGGGTAAACAACCCCATTCGCAGAGACCATTCCCGGATGCTCATCTCATATTCTTCATTAAAAAGCCTGAACGTAATTGAATCCGCGTCGAGATTAGTGGTGTTCTTCAAACGAAAGGTGGAGAAAAACTCCCTTGCTAGATCCATGGGCACCCTCTCCTGGCTGTGCTGTAATAACCACTAAAACCCTATCGAATAGATACAAGCGCGGAATTCCTTGTCACATGCAATCATTTTAAGCTCCCTTGAGCTGTACTGCTTCCCATATTTGGCCATCTTCCCAGCGCTACATCTTTCCTTGTATACTGCGGTCCTCTTCTGATCGTCGAACTGCCTCATCTCTTCTAACAACTCTTTAGTCAGCCAGACTTCCGGACGTCCTGGAATAGGCTCTTCTTCAGCTTCTCCAGATTCATAATCGGGCTCAGGGATGGGCTCGTCCTGTTCCTCGATAGAGGGATCCTCAGTTATAGGGGAAAGGGTCTCCTCGACCTCCTTGACGGAGGGAGCTTTCCTTGACCGAGTAGATGAGGTCGCCGCTGCCTCTCCTTTTCTCGCTCTTTCCTCTGCCTCCGCAGCATCAGGAACTAAGTCATCGACTTCATCGAGGAGACTCCTCCTAGCGCGCCTCCTTTCTGCCCTCTCATCTATCTTAGGTTCATCTTCATCCTGGTCACCCACCAGGTCCACAATCAATTTCAGCCCTCCCTCGGGCTCCGGTACTCCAGTCGCAAGTAGATCTGCTTCTTCCATCAGCTTTTCCGGGGTTTCCCCTTCACGTTCCACTATCGGGGTCGCCCCCTCAATATAAATAGAGTTCTCCCCCCAGACACCACTTAGGGTCGCCCCCTCTTCCACGAACTCAGGGGTCGCACCCCTGAAATCAATTGGGGTCTCATCCCCAGTTTCCAAAGGGGTTTCCCCCTCAATCATACTGTCCACAATAGGGGTTGCCCCCTCCACAACTTCATCTAAAACAGGAGTTTCCCCCTTACCATCTTCTTTTCCCTCAAGACTAGGGTTCTCATCACCGTGCTTTTCTGTCTCATCATCTGTTCCGCCGTTTTTTGGTCTATCCTCCTCCGGCCGTTCGTGTACCGCCTCCTGTTTCTCCGCCTCCTGTGAAGCGGTTTCTGCGCGTTGAGATGCAGACTCTTGCGGTCTTTCTTCACAAAGATTCGCCGGTTGTGCTGCCGAGTCTGCCGGAGTCGTCAGTGGTGGTACGACCGGCGCGGACGTCATCAGGCTAGCGGCGAACAGGGCATACACTCCTTTTGCTTTCTCGACGCTCCCCAATTTCTGCGTCAATTCCGCCAATAGGGCTGGGTCGTATACCGTGCTTTGTAAACATCCGGTGAGTTGTGTTGAATCCATCACTGTAGATCTGAAATTGATAGAAAATCTGGTCGAATTTGGTTTAGGGTTTGTTTTTTTTAGAGAGCGAATGAAAGTAGAGAGAAGGGAGAGTAAATTCAGATTTTCGTCGATTTGGGATTATTGGAGAGAGAGAGAGACGACGGTTGCTTTTCTGATGAAAGGATGGTGTAGTTGCAGGCATGATGTAAGCAACCGTACAACTTCTATAATTATCGGCAGATTTGAAATTCAAATTTTTTTCTCCGTCCCTCCTTGACCTCTTCCTTCAAGTTTCCCCTGATTTCTTCCTTCAGATTCTCCTCCAGATGACTCCCTAGACCATGACCCTACATAAAAAAAATTGAAGGTTCCAGACTCCTAGGTCAAGGTGCATTAGTGCTGGTATGATCGCACCCATCAATAGCCCCGCACTTTATTCTTTCATAGCGTACGCTCCCGTGCGCAGGTTCTGATCCCCCACCCTCCAGACGGGTATAACTTTTGATAGGGAAGGAGTTACGGGACCCACAGCATATCAGCGCGAAGCTCTCTCCGAGCCCCACGTTCTGAGCTACGGGTACAGCCCGTGGCTACTCCGGGAAGCAAAAAGAGGCCGTTTCGAGCCATTTCGAACACTTTTAGTTCGCAGCTACTGTTTTTCGGCACGTTTAAGATTGTGGGACCCGCTCGTCACCAGCTCGTGGAGATTGTCGTACTTTTTGTCCTCGTACTCGACAACAGCTAATCGAGTGTCGGACCACATCAAGACCAACTGAACGGAAAAAAAAAATGAACGCACTCGCAAAAAAAGGGGTGCAACACAAGGACTTCCCAGGGGGTCACCCATCCTAGTACTACTCTCGCCCAAGCACGCTTAACTACGGAGTTCTGATGGGATCCGGTGCATTAGGGCTGGTATGATCGCACCCATCAATAGCCTCGCAGTTTATTCTTTCATAGCGTACGCTCCCGTGCGCAGGTTCTGATCCCCCACCCTTCACACAGGCATAACTTTTGATCCGGAAGGAGTTACGGGACCCACAGCATATCACCGCGAAGCTCTCGCCGAGCCCCACGTTCTGAGCTACGTGTACAGCCCGTGGCTACTCCGGGAAGCAAAAAGAGGCCGTTTCGAGCCATTTCGAACACTTTTAGTTCGCAGCTACTGTTTTTCGGCACGTTTAAGATTGTGGGACCCGCTCGTCACCGGCTCGTGGAGTTTGTCGTACTTTTTGTCCTCGTACTCGACAACAGCTAATCGAGTGTCGGACCACATCAAGACCAACTGAACGGAAAAAAAAATGAACGCACTCGCAAAAAAAGGGGTGCAACACGAGGACTTCCAGGGGGTCACCCATCCTAGTACTACTCTCGCCCAAGCACGCTTAACTTCGGAGTTCTGATGGGATCCGATGCATTAGAGCTGGTATGATCGCACCCATCAATAGCCCCGCACTTTATTCTTTCATAGCGTACGCTCCCGTGCGCAGGTTCTGATCCCCCACCCTCCAGACGGGTATAACTTTTGATCGGGAAGGAGTTACGGGACCCACAACATATCACCGCGAAGCTCTCGCCGAGCCCCACGTTCTGAGCTACGGGTACAGCCCGTGGCTACTCCGGGAAGCAAAAAGAGGCCGTTTCGAGCCATTTCGAACACTTTTAGTTCGCAGCTACTGTTTTTCGGCACGTTTAAGATTGTGGGACCCGCTCGTCACCGGCTCGTGGAGATTGTCGTACTTTTTGTCCTCGTACTCGACAACAGCTAATCGAGTGTCGGACCACATCATGACCAACTGAACAGGAAAAAAAAATGAACGCACTCGCAAAAAATGGAGTGCAACACGAGGACTTCCCAGGGGGTCACCCATCCTAGTACTACTCTCGCCCAAGCACGCTTAACTTCGGAGTTCTGATGGGATCCGGTGCATTAGGGCTGGTTTGATCGCACCCATCAATAGCCTCGCACTTTATTCTTTCATAGCGTACGCTCCCGTGCGCAGGTTCCGATCCCCCACCCTTCACACAGGCATAACTTTTGATCCGGAAGGAGTTACGGGACCCACAGCATATCACCGCGAAGCTCTCGCCGAGCCCCACGTTCTGAGCTACGTGTACAGCCCGTGGCTACTCCGGGAAGCAAAAAGAGGCCGTTTCGAGCCATTTCGAACACTTTTAGTTCGCAGCTAATGTTTTTCGGCACGTTTAAGATTGTGGGACCCGCTCGTCACCGGCTCGTGGAGTTTGTCGTACTTTTTGTCCTCGTACTCGACAACAGCTAATCGAGTGTCGGACCACATCAAGACCAACTGAACGGAAAAAAAAAATGAACGCACTCGCAAAAAAAAGGGTGCAACACGAGGACTTCCCAGGGGGTCACCCATCCTAGTACTACTCTCGCCCAAGCACGCTTAACTTCGAAGTTCTGATGGGATCCGGTGCATTAGAGCTGGTATGATCACACCCATCAATAGCCCCGCACTTTATTCTTTCATAGCGTACGCTCCCGTGCGCAGGTTCTGATCCCCCACCCTCCAGACGAGTATAACTTTTGATCGGGAAGGAGTTACGGGACCCACAACATATCACCGCGAAGCTCTCGCCGAGCCCCACGTTCTGAGCTACGGGTACAGCCCGTGGCTACTCCGGGAAGCAAAAAGAGGCCGTTTCGAGCCATTTCGAACACTTTTAGTTCGCAGCTACTGTTTTTCGGCACGTTTAAGATTGTGGGACCCGCTCGTCACCGGCTCGTGGAGATTGTCGTACTTTTTGTCCTCGTACTCGACAACAGCTAATCGAGTGTCGGACCACATCAAGACCAACTGAACGGAAAAAAAAAATGAACGCACTCGCAAAAAAAGGGGTGCAACACAAGGACTTCCCAGGGGGTCACCCATCCTAGTACTACTCTCGCCCAAGCACGCTTAACTTAGGAGTTCTGATGGGATCCGGTGCATTAGGGCTGGTATGATCGCACCCATCAATAGCCTCGCACTTTATTCTTTCATAGCGTACGCTCCCGTGCGCAGGTTCTGATCCCCCACCCTTCACACAGGCATAACTTTTGATCCGGAAGGAGTTACGGGACCCACAGCATATCACCGCGAAGCTCTCGCCGAGCCCCACGTTCTGAGCTACGTGTACAGCCCGTGGCTACTCCGGGAAGCAAAAAGAGGCCGTTTCGAGCCATTTCGAACACTTTTAGTTCGCAGCTACTGTTTTTCGGCACGTTTAAGATTGTGGGACCCGCTCGTCACCGGCTCGTGGAGTTTGTCGTACTTTTTGTCCTCGTACTCGACAACAGCTAATCGAGTGTCGGACCACATCAAGACCAACTGAACGGAAAAAAAAAATGAACGCACTCGCAAAAAAAAGGGTGCTACACGAGGACTTCCCAGGGGGTCACCCATCCTAGTACTACTCTCGCCCAAGCACGCTTAACTTCGGAGTTCTGATGGAATCCGGTGCATTAGAGCTGGTATGATCGCACCCATCAATAGCCCCGCACTTTATTCTTTCATAGCGTACGCTCCCGTGCGCAGGTTCTGATCCCCCACCCTCCAGACGGGTATATCTTTTGATCGGGAAGGAGTTACGGGACCCACAACATATCACCGCGAAGCTCTCGCCGAGCCCAACGTTCTGAGCTACGGGTACAGCCCGTGGCTACTCCGGGAAGCAAAAAGAGGCAGTTTCGAGCCATTTCGAACACTTTTAGTTCGCAGCTACTGTTTTTCGGCACGTTTAAGATTGTGGGACCCGCTCGTCACCGGCTCGTGGAGATTGTCGTACTTTTTGTCCTCGTACTCGACAACAGCTAATCGAGTGTCGGACCACATCAAGACCAACTGAACGGAAAAAAAAAATGAACGCACTGACAAAAAAGGAGTGCAACACGAGGACTTCCCAGGGGGTCACCCATCCTAGTACTACTCTCGCCCAAGCACACTTAACTTCGGAGTTCTGATGGGATCCGGTGCATTAGGGCTGGTATGATCGCACCCATCAAAAGCCTCGCACTTTATTCTTTCATAGCGTACGCTCCCGTGCGCAGGTTCTGATCCCCCACCCTTCACACAGACATAACTTTTGATCCAGAAGGAGTTACGGGACCCACAGCATATCACCGCGAAGCTCTCGCCGAGCCCCACGTTCTGAGCTACGTGTACAACCCGTGGCTACTCCGGGAAGCAAAAAGAGGCCGTTTCGAGCCATTTCGAACACTTTTAGTTCGCAGCTACTGTTTTTCGGCACGTTTAAGATTGTGGGACCCGCTCGTCACCGGCTCGTGGAGTTTGTCGTACTTTTTGTCCTCGTACTCGACAACAGCTAATCGAGTGTCGGACCACATCAAGACCAACTGAACGGAAAAAAAAAATGAACGCACTCGCAAAAAAAAGGGTGCAACACGAGGACTTCCCAGCGGGTCACCCATCCTAGTACTACTCTCGCCCAAGCACGCTTAACTTCGGAGTTCTGATGGGATCCGGTGCATTAGAGCTGGTATGATCGCACCCATCAATAGCCCCGCACTTTATTCTTTCATAGCGTACGCTCCCGTGCGCAGGTTCTAATCCCCCACCCTCCAGACGGGTATAACTTTTGATCGGGAAGGACTTACGGGACCCACAACATATCACCGCGAAGCTCTCGCCGAGCCCCACGTTCTGAGCTACGGGTACAGCCCGTGGCTACTCCGGGAAGCAAAAAGAGGCCGTTTCGAGCCATTTCGAACACTTTTAGTTCGCAGCTACTGTTTTTCGGCACGTTTAAGATTGTGGGACCCGCTCGTCACCGGCTCGTGGAGATTGTCGTACTTTTTGTCCTCGTACTCGACAACAGCTAATCGAGTGTCGGACCACATCAAGACCAACTGAACGGAAAAAAAAATGAACCCACTCGCAAAAAAAGGGGTGCAACACGAGGACTTCCCAGGGGGTCACCCATCCTAGTACTACTCTCGCCCAAGCACGCTTAACTTCGGAGTTCTGATAGGATCCGATGCATTAGAGCTGGTATGATCGCACCCATCAATAGCCCCGCACTTTATTCTTTCATAGCGTACGCTCCCGTGCGCAGGTTCTGATCCCCCACCCTCCAGACGGGTATAACTTTTGATCGGGAAGGAGTTACGGGACCCACAACATATCACCGCGAAGCTCTCGCCGAGCCCCACGTTCTGAGCTACGGGTACAGCCCGTGGCTACTCCGGGAAGCAAAAAGAGGCCGTTTCGAGCCATTTCGAACACTTTTAGTTCGCAGCTACTGTTTTTCGGCACGTTTAAGATTGTGGGACCCGCTCGTCACCGGCTCGTGGAGATTGTCGTACTTTTTGTCCTCGTACTCGACAACAGCTAATCGAGTGTCGGACCACATCATGACCAACTGAACAGGAAAAAAAAATGAACGCACTCGCAAAAAATGGAGTGCAACACGAGGACTTCCCAGGGGGTCACCCATCCTAGTACTACTCTCGCCCAAGCACGCTTAACTTCGGAGTTCTGATGGGATCCGGTGCATTAGGGCTGGTTTGATCGCACCCATCAATAGCCTCGCACTTTATTCTTTCATAGCGTACGCTCCCATGCGCAGGTTCTGATCCCCCACCCTTCACACAGGCATAACTTTTGATCCGGAAGGAGTTACGGGACCCACAGCATATCACCGCGAAGCTCTCGCCGAGCCCCACGTTCTGAGCTACGTGTACAGGCCGTGGCTACTCCGGGAAGCAAAAAGAGGCCGTTTCGAGCCATTTCGAACACTTTTAGTTCGCAGCTAATGTTTTTCGGCACGTTTAAGATTGTGGGACCCGCTCGTCACCGGCTCGTGGAGTTTGTCGTACTTTTTGTCCTCGTACTCGACAACAGCTAATCGAGTGTCGGACCACATCAAGACCAACTGAACGGAAAAAAAAAATGAACGCACTCGCAAAAAAAAGGGTGCAACACGAGGACTTCCCAGGGGGTCACCCATCCTAGTACTACTCTCGCCCAAGCACGCTTAACTTCGAAGTTCTGATGGGATCCGGTGCATTAGAGCTGGTATGATCGCACCCATCAATAGCCCCGCACTTTATTCTTTCATAGCGTACGCTCCCGTGCGCAGGTTCTGATCCCCCACCCTCCAGACGAGTATAACTTTTGATCGGGAAGGAGTTACGGGACCCACAACATATCACCGCGAAGCTCTCGCCGAGCCCCACGTTCTGAGCTACGGGTACAGCCCGTGGCTACTCCGGGAAGCAAAAAGAGGCCGTTTCGAGCCATTTCGAACACTTTTAGTTCGCAGCTACTGTTTTTCGGCACGTTTAAGATTGTGGGACCCGCTCGTCACCGGCTCGTGGAGATTGTCGTACTTTTTGTCCTCGTACTCGACAACAGCTAATCGAGTGTCGGACCACATCAAGACCAACTGAACGGAAAAAAAAAATGAACGCACTCGCAAAAAAAAGGGTGCAACACGAGGACTTCCCAGGGGGTCACCCATCCTAGTACTATACTCGCCCAAGCACGCTTAACTTCGGAGTTCTGATGGGATCCGGTGCATTAGAGCTGGTATGATCGCACCCATCAATATCCCCGCACTTTATTCTTTCATAGCGTACGCTCCCGTGCGCAGGTTCTGATCCCCCACCCTCCAGACGGGTATAACTTTTGATCGGGAAGGACTTACGGGACCCACAACATATCACCGCGAAGCTCTCGCCGAGCCCCACGTTCTGAGCTACGGGTACAGCCCGAGGCTACTCCGGGAAGCAAAAAGAGGCCGTTTCGAGCCATTTCGAACACTTTTAGTTCGCAGCTACTGTTTTTCGGCACGTTTAAGATTGTGGGACCCGCTCGTCACCGGCTCGTGGAGATTGTCGTACTTTTTGTCCTCGTACTCGACAACAGCTAATCGAGTGTCGGACCACATCAAGACCAACTGAACGGAAAAAAAAATGAACCCACTCGCAAAAAAAGGGGTGCAACACGAGGACTTCCCAGGGGGTCACCCATCCTAGTACTACTCTCGCCCAAGCACGCTTAACTTCGGAGTTCTGATAGGATCCGATGCATTAGAGCTGGTATGATCGCACCCATCAATAGCCCCGCACTTTATTCTTTCATAGCGTACGCTCCCGTGCGCAGGTTCTGATCCCCCACCCTCCAGACGGGTATAACTTTTGATCGGGAAGGAGTTACGGGACCCACAACATATCACCGCGAAGCTCTCGCCGAGCCCCACGTTCTGAGCTACGGGTACAGCCCGTGGCTACTCCGGGAAGCAAAAAGAGGCCGTTTCGAGCCATTTCGAACACTTTTAGTTCGCAGCTACTGTTTTTCGGCACGTTTAAGATTGTGGGACCCGCTCGTCACCGGCTCGTGGAGATTGTCGTACTTTTTGTCCTCGTACTCGACAACAGCTAATCGAGTGTCGGACCACATCATGACCAACTGAACAGGAAAAAAAAATGAACGCACTCGCAAAAAATGGAGTGCAACACGAGGACTTCCCAGGGGGTCACCCATCCTAGTACTACTCTCGCCCAAGCACGCTTAACTTCGGAGTTCTGATGGGATCCGGTGCATTAGGGCTGGTTTGATCGCACCCATCAATAGCCTCGCACTTTATTCTTTCATAGCGTACGCTCCCGTGCGCAGGTTCTGATCCCCCACCCTTCACACAGGCATAACTTTTGATCCGGAAGGAGTTACGGGACCCACAGCATATCACCGCGAAGCTCTCGCCGAGCCCCACGTTCTGAGCTACGTGTACAGCCCGTGGCTACTCCGGGAAGCAAAAAGAGGCCGTTTCGAGCCATTTCGAACACTTTTAGTTCGCAGCTAATGTTTTTCGGCACGTTTAAGATTGTGGGACCCGCTCGTCACCGGCTCGTGGAGTTTGTCGTACTTTTTGTCCTCGTACTCGACAACAGCTAATCGAGTGTCGGACCACATCAAGACCAACTGAACGGAAAAAAAAAATGAACGCACTCGCAAAAAAAAGGGTGCAACACGAGGACTTCCCAGGGGGTCACCCATCCTAGTACTACTCTCGCCCAAGCACGCTTAACTTCGAAGTTCTGATGGGATCCGGTGCATTAGAGCTGGTATGATCGCACCCATCAATAGCCCCGCACTTTTTTCTTTCATAGCGTACGCTCCCGTGCGCAGGTTCTGATCCCCCACCCTCCAGACGAGTATAACTTTTGATCGGGAAGGAGTTACGGGACCCACAACATATCACCGCGAAGCTCTCGCCGAGCCCCACGTTCTGAGCTACGGGTACAGCCCGTGGCTACTCCGGGAAGCAAAAAGAGGCCGTTTCGAGCCATTTCGAACACTTTTAGTTCGCAGCTACTTTTTTTCGGCACGTTTAAGATTGTGGGACCCGCTCGTCACCGGCTCGTGGAGATTGTCGTACTTTTTGTCCTCGTACTCGACAACAGCTAATCGAGTGTCGGACCACATCAAGACCAACTGAACGGAAAAAAAAAATGAACGCACTCGCAAAAAAAGGGGTGCAACACAAGGACTTCCCAGGGGGTCACCCATCCTAGTACTACTCTCGCCCAAGCACGCTTAACTTCGGAGTTCTGATGGGATCCGGTGCATTAGCGCTGGTATGATCGCACCCATCAATAGCCTCGCACTTTATTCTTTCATAGCGTACGCTCCCGTGCGCAGGTTCTGATCCCCCACCCTTCACACAGGCATAACTTTTGATCCGGAAGGAGTTACGGGACCCACAGCATATCACCGCGAAGCTCTCGCCGAGCCCCACGTTCTGAGCTACGTGTACAGCCCGTGGCTACTCCGGGAAGCAAAAAGAGGCCGTTTCGAGCCATTTCGAACACTTTTAGTTCGCAGCTACTGTTTTTCGGCACGTTTAAGATTGTGGGACCCGCTCGTCACCGGCTCGTGGAGTTTGTCGTACTTTTTGTCCTCGTACTCGACAACAGCTAATCGAGTGTCGGACCACATCAAGACCAACTGAACGGAAAAAAAAAATGAACGCACTCGCAAAAAAAAGGGTGCTACACGAGGACTTCCCAGGGGGTCACCCATCCTAGTACTACTCTCGCCCAAGCACGCTTAACTTCGGAGTTCTGATGGAATCCGGTGCATTAGAGCTGGTATGATCGCACCCATCAATAGCCCCGCACTTTATTCTTTCATAGCGTACGCTCCCGTGCGCAGGTTCTGATCCCCCACCCTCCAGACGGGTATATCTTTTGATCGGGAAGGAGTTACGGGACCCACAACATATCACCGCGAAGCTCTCGCCGAGCCCAACGTTCTGAGCTACGGGTACAGCCCGTGGCTACTCCGGGAAGCAAAAAGAGGCAGTTTCGAGCCATTTCGAACACTTTTAGTTCGCAGCTACTGTTTTTCGGCACGTTTAAGATTGTGGGACCCGCTCGTCACCGGCTCGTGGAGATTGTCGTACTTTTTGTCCTCGTACTCGACAACAGCTAATCGAGTGTCGGACCACATCAAGACCAACTGAACGGAAAAAAAAAATGAACGCACTGACAAAAAAGGAGTGCAACACGAGGACTTCCCAGGGGGTCACCCATCCTAGTACTACTCTCGCCCAAGCACGCTTAACTTCGGAGTTCTGATGGGATCCGGTGCATTAGGGCTGGTATGATCGCACCCATCAAAAGCCTCGCACTTTATTCTTTCATAGCGTACGCTCCCGTGCGCAGGTTCTGATCCCCCACCCTTCACACAGACATAACTTTTGATCCAGAAGGAGTTACGGGACCCACAGCATATCACCGCGAAGCTCTCGCCGAGCCCCACGTTCTGAGCTACGTGTACAACCCGTGGCTACTCCGGGAAGCAAAAAGAGGCCGTTTCGAGCCATTTCGAACACTTTTAGTTCGCAGCTACTGTTTTTCGGCACGTTTAAGATTGTGGGACCCGCTCGTCACCGGCTCGTGGAGTTTGTCGTACTTTTTGTCCTCGTACTCGACACCAGCTAATCGAGTGTCGGACCACATCAAGACCAACTGAACGGAAAAAAAAAATGAACGCACTCGCAAAAAAAAGGGTGCAACAAGAGGACTTCCCAGGGGGTCACCCATCCTAGTACTACTCTCGCCCAAGCACGCTTAACTTCGGAGTTCTGATGGGATCCGGTGCATTAGAGCTGGTATGATCGCACCCATCAATAGCCCCGCACTTTATTCTTTCATAGCGTACGCTCCCGTGCGCAGGTTCTGATCCCCCACCCTCCAGACGGGTATAACTTTTGATCGGGAAGGAGTTACGGGACCCACAACATATCACCGCGAAGCTCTCGCCGAGCCCCACGTTCTGAGCTACGTGTACAACCCGTGGCTACTCCGGGAAGCAAAAAGAGGCCGTTTCGAGCCATTTCGAACACTTTTAGTTCGCAGCTACTGTTTTTCGGCACGTTTAAGATTGTGGGACCCGCTCGTCACCGGCTCGTGGAGTTTGTCGTACTTTTTGTCCTCGTACTCGACAACAGCTAATCGAGTGTCGGACCACATCAAGACCAACTGAACGGAAAAAAAAAATGAACGCACTCGCAAAAAAAAGGGTGCAACACGAGGACTTCCCAGGGGGTCACCCATCCTAGTACTACTCTCGCCCAAGCACGCTTAACTTCGGAGTTCTGATGGGATCCGGTGCATTAGAGCTGGTATGATCGCACCCATCAATAGCCCCGCACTTTATTCTTTCATAGCGTACGCTCCCGTGCGCAGGTTCTAATCCCCCACCCTCCAGACGGGTATAACTTTTGATCGGGAAGGACTTACGGGACCCACAACATATCACCGCGAAGCTCTCGCCGAGCCCCACGTTCTGAGCTACGGGTACAGCCCGTGGCTACTCCGGGAAGCAAAAAGAGGCCGTTTCGAGCCATTTCGAACACTTTTAGTTCGCAGCTACTGTTTTTCGGCACGTTTAAGATTGTGGGACCCGCTCGTCACCGGCTCGTGGAGATTGTCGTACTTTTTGTCCTCGTACTCGACAACAGCTAATCGAGTGTCGGACCACATCAAGACCAACTGAACGGAAAAAAAAATGAACCCACTCGCAAAAAAAGGGGTGCAACACGAGGACTTCCCAGGGGGTCACCCATCCTAGTACTACTCTCGCCCAAGCACGCTTAACTTCGGAGTTCTGATAGGATCCGATGCATTAGAGCTGGTATGATCGCACCCATCAAAAGCCTCGCACTTTATTCTTTCATAGCGTACGCTCCCGTGCGCAGGTTCTGATCCCCCACCCTTCACACAGACATAACTTTTGATCCAGAAGGAGTTACGGGACCCACAGCATATCACCGCGAAGCTCTCGCCGAGCCCCACGTTCTGAGCTACGTGTACAACCCGTGGCTACTCCGGGAAGCAAAAAGAGGCCGTTTCGAGCCATTTCGAACACTTTTAGTTCGCAGCTACTGTTTTTCGGCACGTTTAAGATTGTGGGACCCGCTCGTCACCGGCTCGTGGAGATTGTCGTACTTTTTGTCCTCGTACTCGACAACAGCTAATCGAGTGTCGGACCACATCATGACCAACTGAACAGGAAAAAAAAATGAACGCACTCGCAAAAAATGGAGTGCAACACGAGGACTTCCCAGGGGGTCACCCATCCTAGTACTACTCTCGCCCAAGCACGCTTAACTTCGGAGTTCTGATGGGATCCGGTGCATTAGGGCTGGTTTGATCGCACCCATCAATAGCCTCGCACTTTATTCTTTCATAGCGTACGCTCCCATGCGCAGGTTCTGATCCCCCACCCTTCACACAGGCATAACTTTTGATCCGGAAGGAGTTACGGGACCCACAGCATATCACCGCGAAGCTCTCGCCGAGCCCCACGTTCTGAGCTACGTGTACAGCCCGTGGCTACTCCGGGAAGCAAAAAGAGGCCGTTTCGAGCCATTTCGAACACTTTTAGTTCGCAGCTAATGTTTTTCGGCACGTTTAAGATTGTGGGACCCGCTCGTCACCGGCTCGTGGAGTTTGTCGTACTTTTTGTCCTCGTACTCGACAACAGCTAATCGAGTGTCGGACCACATCAAGACCAACTGAACGGAAAAAAAAAATGAACGCACTCGCAAAAAAAAGGGTGCAACACGAGGACTTCCCAGGGGGTCACCCATCCTAGTACTACTCTCGCCCAAGCACGCTTAACTTCGAAGTTCTGATGGGATCCGGTGCATTAGAGCTGGTATGATCGCACCCATCAATAGCCCCGCACTTTATTCTTTCATAGCGTACGCTCCCGTGCGCAGGTTCTGATCCCCCACCCTCCAGACGAGTATAACTTTTGATCGGGAAGGAGTTACGGGACCCACAACATATCACCGCGAAGCTCTCGCCGAGCCCCACGTTCTGAGCTACGGGTACAGCCCGTGGCTACTCCGGGAAGCAAAAAGAGGCCGTTTCGAGCCATTTCGAACACTTTTAGTTCGCAGCTACTGTTTTTCGGCACGTTTAAGATTGTGGGACCCGCTCGTCACCGGCTCGTGGAGATTGTCGTACTTTTTGTCCTCGTACTCGACAACAGCTAATCGAGTGTCGGACCACATCAAGACCAACTGAACGGAAAAAAAAAATGAACGCACTCGCAAAAAAAAGGGTGCAACACGAGGACTTCCCAGGGGGTCACCCATCCTAGTACTACACTCGCCCAAGCACGCTTAACTTCGGAGTTCTGATGGGATCCGGTGCATTAGAGCTGGTATGATCGCACCCATCAATATCCCCGCACTTTATTCTTTCATAGCGTACGCTCCCGTGCGCAGGTTCTGATCCCCCACCCTCCAGACGGGTATAACTTTTGATCGGGAAGGACTTACGGGACCCACAACATATCACCGCGAAGCTCTCGCCGAGCCCCACGTTCTGAGCTACGGGTACAGCCCGAGGCTACTCCGGGAAGCAAAAAGAGGCCGTTTCGAGCCATTTCGAACACTTTTAGTTCGCAGCTACTGTTTTTCGGCACGTTTAAGATTGTGGGACCCGCTCGTCACCGGCTCGTGGAGATTGTCGTACTTTTTGTCCTCGTACTCGACAACAGCTAATCGAGTGTCGGACCACATCAAGACCAACTGAACGGAAAAAAAAATGAACCCACTCGCAAAAAAAGGGGTGCAACACGAGGACTTCCCAGGGGGTCACCCATCATAGTACTACTCTCGCCCAAGCACGCTTAACTTCGGAGTTCTGATAGGATCCGATGCATTAGAGCTGGTATGATCGCACCCATCAATAGCCCCGCACTTTATTCTTTCATAGCGTACGCTCCCGTGCGCAGGTTCTGATCCCCCACCCTCCAGACGGGTATAACTTTTGATCGGGAAGGAGTTACGGGACCCACAACATATCACCGCGAAGCTCTCGCCGAGCCCCACGTTCTGAGCTACGGGTACAGCCCGTGGCTACTCCGGGAAGCAAAAAGAGGCCGTTTCGAGCCATTTCGAACACTTTTAGTTCGCAGCTACTGTTTTTCGGCACGTTTAAGATTGTGGGACCCGCTCGTCACCGGCTCGTGGAGATTGTCGTACTTTTTGTCCTCGTACTCGACAACAGCTAATCGAGTGTCGGACCACATCATGACCAACTGAACAGGAAAAAAAAATGAACGCACTCGCAAAAAATGGAGTGCAACACGAGGACTTCCCAGGGGGTCACCCATCCTAGTACTACTCTCGCCCAAGCACGCTTAACTTCGGAGTTCTGATGGGATCCGGTGCATTAGGGCTGGTTTGATCGCACCCATCAATAGCCTCGCACTTTATTCTTTCATAGCGTACGCTCCCGTGCGCAGGTTCTGATCCCCCACCCTTCACACAGGCATAACTTTTGATCCGGAAGGAGTTACGGGACCCACAGCATATCACCGCGAAGCTCTCGCCGAGCCCCACGTTCTGAGCTACGTGTACAGCCCGTGGCTACTCCGGGAAGCAAAAAGAGGCCGTTTCGAGCCATTTCGAACACTTTTAGTTCGCAGCTAATGTTTTTCGGCACGTTTAAGATTGTGGGACCCGCTCGTCACCGGCTCGTGGAGTTTGTCGTACTTTTTGTCCTCGTACTCGACAACAGCTAATCGAGTGTCGGACCACATCAAGACCAACTGAACGGAAAAAAAAAATGAACGCACTCGCAAAAAAAAGGGTGCAACACGAGGACTTCCCAGGGGGTCACCCATCCTAGTACTACTCTCGCCCAAGCACGCTTAACTTCGAAGTTCTGATGGGATCCGGTGCATTAGAGCTGGTATGATCGCACCCATCAATAGCCCCGCACTTTATTCTTTCATAGCGTACGCTCCCGTGCGCAGGTTCTGATCCCCCACCCTCCAGACGAGTATAACTTTTGATCGGGAAGGAGTTACGGGACCCACAACATATCACCGCGAAGCTCTCGCCGAGCCCCACGTTCTGAGCTACGGGTACAGCCCGTGGCTACTCCGGGAAGCAAAAAGAGGCCGTTTCGAGCCATTTCGAACACTTTTAGTTCGCAGCTACTGTTTTTCGGCACGTTTAAGATTGTGGGACCCGCTCGTCACCGGCTCGTGGAGATTGTCGTACTTTTTGTCCTCGTACTCGACAACAGCTAATCGAGTGTCGGACCACATCAAGACCAACTGAACGGAAAAAAAAAATGAACGCACTCGCAAAAAAAAGGGTGCAACACGAGGACTTCCCAGGGGGTCACCCATCCTAGTACTACACTCGCCCAAGCACGCTTAACTTCGGAGTTCTGATGGGATCCGGTGCATTAGAGCTGGTATGATCGCACCCATCAATATCCCCGCACTTTATTCTTTCATAGCGTACGCTCCCGTGCGCAGGTTCTGATCCCCCACCCTCCAGACGGGTATAACTTTTGATCGGGAAGGACTTACGGGACCCACAACATATCACCGCGAAGCTCTCGCCGAGCCCCACGTTCTGAGCTACGGGTACAGCCCGAGGCTACTCCGGGAAGCAAAAAGAGGCCGTTTCGAGCCATTTCGAACACTTTTAGTTCGCAGCTACTGTTTTTCGGCACGTTTAAGATTGTGGGACCCGCTCGTCACCGGCTCGTGGAGATTGTCGTACTTTTTGTCCTCGTACTCGACAACAGCTAATCGAGTGTCGGACCACATCAAGACCAACTGAACGGAAAAAAAAATGAACCCACTCGCAAAAAAAGGGGTGCAACACGAGGACTTCCCAGGGGGTCACCCATCCTAGTACTACTCTCGCCCAAGCACGCTTAACTTCGGAGTTCTGATAGGATCCGATGCATTAGAGCTGGTATGATCGCACCCATCAATAGCCCCGCACTTTATTCTTTCATAGCGTACGCTCCCGTGCGCAGGTTCTGATCCCCCACCCTCCAGACGGGTATAACTTTTGATCGGGAAGGAGTTACGGGACCCACAACATATCACCGCGAAGCTCTCGCCGAGCCCCACGTTCTGAGCTACGGGTACAGCCCGTGGCTACTCCGGGAAGCAAAAAGAGGCCGTTTCGAGCCATTTCGAACACTTTTAGTTCGCAGCTACTGTTTTTCGGCACGTTTAAGATTGTGGGACCCGCTCGTCACCGGCTCGTGGAGATTGTCGTACTTTTTGTCCTCGTACTCGACAACAGCTAATCGAGTGTCGGACCACATCATGACCAACTGAACAGGAAAAAAAAATGAACGCACTCGCAAAAAATGGAGTGCAACACGAGGACTTCCCAGGGGGTCACCCATCCTAGTACTACTCTCGCCCAAGCACGCTTAACTTCGGAGTTCTGATGGGATCCGGTGCATTAGGGCTGGTTTGATCGCACCCATCAATAGCCTCGCACTTTATTCTTTCATAGCGTACGCTCCCATGCGCAGGTTCTGATCCCCCACCCTTCACACAGGCATAACTTTTGATCCGGAAGGAGTTACGGGACCCACAGCATATCACCGCGAAGCTCTCGCCGAGCCCCACGTTCTGAGCTACGTGTACAGCCCGTGGCTACTCCGGGAAGCAAAAAGAGGCCGTTTCGAGCCATTTCGAACACTTTTAGTTCGCAGCTAATGTTTTTCGGCACGTTTAAGATTGTGGGACCCGCTCGTCACCGGCTCGTGGAGTTTGTCGTACTTTTTGTCCTCGTACTCGACAACAGCTAATCGAGTGTCGGACCACATCAAGACCAACTGAACGGAAAAAAAAAATGAACGCACTCGCAAAAAAAAGGGTGCAACACGAGGACTTCCCAGGGGGTCACCCATCCTAGTACTACTCTCGCCCAAGCACGCTTAACTTCGAAGTTCTGATGGGATCCGGTGCATTAGAGCTGGTATGATCGCACCCATCAATAGCCCCGCACTTTATTCTTTCATAGCGTACGCTCCCGTGCGCAGGTTCTGATCCCCCACCCTCCAGACGAGTATAACTTTTGATCGGGAAGGAGTTACGGGACCCACAACATATCACCGCGAAGCTCTCGCCGAGCCCCACGTTCTGAGCTACGGGTACAGCCCGTGGCTACTCCGGGAAGCAAAAAGAGGCCGTTTCGAGCCATTTCGAACACTTTTAGTTCGCAGCTACTGTTTTTCGGCACGTTTAAGATTGTGGGACCCGCTCGTCACCGGCTCGTGGAGATTGTCGTACTTTTTGTCCTCGTACTCGACAACAGCTAATCGAGTGTCGGACCACATCAAGACCAACTGAACGGAAAAAAAAAATGAACGCACTCGCAAAAAAAAGGGTGCAACACGAGGACTTCCCAGGGGGTCACCCATCCTAGTACTACACTCGCCCAAGCACGCTTAACTTCGGAGTTCTGATGGGATCCGGTGCATTAGAGCTGGTATGATCGCACCCATCAATATCCCCGCACTTTATTCTTTCATAGCGTACGCTCCCGTGCGCAGGTTCTGATCCCCCACCCTCCAGACGGGTATAACTTTTGATCGGGAAGGACTTACGGGACCCACAACATATCACCGCGAAGCTCTCGCCGAGCCCCACGTTCTGAGCTACGGGTACAGCCCGAGGCTACTCCGGGAAGCAAAAAGAGGCCGTTTCGAGCCATTTCGAACACTTTTAGTTCGCAGCTACTGTTTTTCGGCACGTTTAAGATTGTGGGACCCGCTCGTCACCGGCTCGTGGAGATTGTCGTACTTTTTGTCCTCGTACTCGACAACAGCTAATCGAGTGTCGGACCACATCAAGACCAACTGAACGGAAAAAAAAATGAACCCACTCGCAAAAAAAGGGGTGCAACACGAGGACTTCCCAGGGGGTCACCCATCCTAGTACTACTCTCGCCCAAGCACGCTTAACTTCGGAGTTCTGATAGGATCCGATGCATTAGAGCTGGTATGATCGCACCCATCAATAGCCCCGCACTTTATTCTTTCATAGCGTACGCTCCCGTGCGCAGGTTCTGATCCCCCACCCTCCAGACGGGTATAACTTTTGATCGGGAAGGAGTTACGGGACCCACAACATATCACCGCGAAGCTCTCGCCGAGCCCCACGTTCTGAGCTACGGGTACAGCCCGTGGCTACTCCGGGAAGCAAAAAGAGGCCGTTTCGAGCCATTTCGAACACTTTTAGTTCGCAGCTACTGTTTTTCGGCACGTTTAAGATTGTGGGACCCGCTTGTCACCGGCTCGTGGAGATTGTCGTACTTTTTGTCCTCGTACTCGACAACAGCTAATCGAGTGTCGGACCACATCATGACCAACTGAACAGGAAAAAAAAATGAACGCACTCGCAAAAAATGGAGTGCAACACGAGGACTTCCCAGGGGGTCACCCATCCTAGTACTACTCTCGCCCAAGCACGCTTAACTTCGGAGTTCTGATGGGATCCGGTGCATTAGGGCTGGTATGATCGCACCCATCAAAAGCCTCGCACTTTATTCTTTCATAGCGTACGCTCCCGTGCGCAGGTTCTGATCCCCCACCCTTCACACAGACATAACTTTTGATCCAGAAGGAGTTACGGGACCCACAGCATATCACCGCGAAGCTCTCGCCGAGCCCCACGTTCTGAGCTACGTGTACAACCCGTGGCTACTCCGGGAAGCAAAAAGAGGCCGTTTCGAGCCATTTCGAACACTTTTAGTTCGCAGCTACTGTTTTTCGGCACGTTTAAGATTGTGGGACCCGCTCGTCACCGGCTCGTGGAGTTTGTCGTACTTTTTGTCCTCGTACTCGACACCAGCTAATCGAGTGTCGGACCACATCAAGACCAACTGAACGGAAAAAAAAAATGAACGCACTCGCAAAAAAAAGGGTGCAACAAGAGGACTTCCCAGGGGGTCACCCATCCTAGTACTACTCTCGCCCAAGCACGCTTAACTTCGGAGTTCTGATGGGATCCGGTGCATTAGAGCTGGTATGATCGCACCCATCAATAGCCCCGCACTTTATTCTTTCATAGCGTACGCTCCCGTGCGCAGGTTCTGATCCCCCACCCTCCAGACGGGTATAACTTTTGATCGGGAAGGAGTTACGGGACCCACAACATATCACCGCGAAGCTCTCGCCGAGCCCCACGTTCTGAGCTACGGGTACAGCCCGTGGCTACTCCGGGAAGCAAAAAGAGGCCGTTTCGAGCCATTTCGAACACTTTTAGTTCGCAGCTACTTTTTTTCGGCACGTTTAAGATTGTGGGACCCGCTCGTCACCGGCTCGTGGAGATTGTCGTACTTTTTGTCCTCGTACTCGACAACAGCTAATCGAGTGTCGGACCACATCAAGACCAACTGAACGGAAAAAAAAAATGAACGCACTCGCAAAAAAAGGGGTGCAACACAAGGACTTCCCAGGGGGTCACCCATCCTAGTACTACTCTCGCCCAAGCACGCTTAACTTCGGAGTTCTGATGGGATCCGGTGCATTAGGGCTGGTATGATCGCACCCATCAATAGCCTCGCACTTTATTCTTTCATAGCGTACGCTCCCGTGTGCAGGTTCTGATCCCCCACCCTTCACACAGGCATAACTTTTGATCCGGAAGGAGTTACGGGACCCACAGCATATCACCGCGAAGCTCTCGCCGAGCCCCACGTTCTGAGCTACGTGTACAACCCGTGGCTACTCCGGGAAGCAAAAAGAGGCCGTTTCGAGCCATTTCGAACACTTTTAGTTCGCAGCTACTGTTTTTCGGCACGTTTAAGATTGTGGGACCCGCTCGTCACCGGCTCGTGGAGTTTGTCGTACTTTTTGTCCTCGTACTCGACAACAGCTAATCGAGTGTCGGACCACATCAAGACCAACTGAACGGAAAAAAAAAATGAACGCACTCGCAAAAAAAAGGGTGCAACAAGAGGACTTCCCAGGGGGTCACCCATCCTAGTACTACTCTCGCCCAAGCACGCTTAACTTCGGAGTTCTGATGGGATCCGGTGCATTAGAGCTGGTATGATCGCACCCATCAATAGCCCCGCACTTTATTCTTTCATAGCGTACGCTCCCGTGCGCAGGTTCTGATCCCCCACCCTCCAGACGGGTATAACTTTTGATCGGGAAGGAGTTACGGGACCCACAACATATCACCGCGAAGCTCTCGCCGAGCCCCACGTTCTGAGCTACGGGTACAGCCCGTGGCTACTCCGGGAAGCAAAAAGAGGCCGTTTCGAGCCATTTCGAACACTTTTAGTTCGCAGCTACTTTTTTTCGGCACGTTTAAGATTGTGGGACCCGCTCGTCACCGGCTCGTGGAGATTGTCGTACTTTTTGTCCTCGTACTCGACAACAGCTAATCGAGTGTCGGACCACATCAAGACCAACTGAACGGAAAAAAAAAATGAACGCACTCGCAAAAAAAGGGGTGCAACACAAGGACTTCCCAGGGGGTCACCCATCCTAGTACTACTCTCGCCCAAGCACGCTTAACTTCGGAGTTCTGATGGGATCCGGTGCATTAGGGCTGGTATGATCGCACCCATCAATAGCCTCGCACTTTATTCTTTCATAGCGTACGCTCCCGTGTGCAGGTTCTGATCCCCCACCCTTCACACAGGCATAACTTTTGATCCGGAAGGAGTTACGGGACCCACAGCATATCACCGCGAAGCTCTCGCCGAGCCCCACGTTCTGAGCTACGTGTACAACCCGTGGCTACTCCGGGAAGCAAAAAGAGGCCGTTTCGAGCCATTTCGAACACTTTTAGTTCGCAGCTACTGTTTTTCGGCACATTTAAGATTGTGGGACCCGCTCGTCACCGGCTCGTGGAGTTTGTCGTACTTTTTGTCCTCGTACTCGACAACAGCTAATCGAGTGTCGGACCACATCAAGACCAACTGAACGGAAAAAAAAAATGAACGCACTCGCAAAAAAAAGGGTGCAACACGAGGACTTCCCAGGGGGTCACCCATCCTAGTACTACTCTCGCCCAAGCACGCTTAACTTCGGAGTTCTGATGGGATCCGGTGCATTAGAGCTGGTATGATCGCACCCATCAATAGCCCCGCACTTTATTCTTTCATAGCGTACGCTCCCGTGCGCAGGTTCTGATCCCCCACCCTCCAGACGGGTATAACTTTTGATCGGGAAGGACTTACGGGACCCACAACATATCACCGCGAAGCTCTCGCCGAGCCCCACGTTCTGAGCTACGGGTACAGCCCGTGGCTACTCCGGGAAGCAAAAAGAGGCCGTTTCGAGCCATTTCGAACACTTTTAGTTCGCAGCTACTGTTTTTCGGCACGTTTAAGATTGTGGGACCCGCTCGTCACCGGCTCGTGGAGATTGTCGTACTTTTTGTCCTCGTACTCGACAACAGCTAATCGAGTGTCGGACCACATCAAGACCAACTGAACGGAAAAAAAAATGAACCCACTCGCAAAAAAAGGGGTGCAACACGAGGACTTCCCAGGGGGTCACCCATCCTAGTACTACTCTCGCCCAAGCACGCTTAACTTCAAAGTTCTGATGGGATCCGGTGCATTAGAGCTGGTATGATCGCACCCATCAATAGCCCCGCACTTCATTCTTTCATAGCGTACGCTCCCGTGCGCAGGTTCTGATCCCCCACCCTCCAGACGGGTATAACTTTTGATCGGGAAGGAGTTACGGGACCCACAACATATCACCGCGAAGCTCTCGCCGAGCCCCACGTTCTGAGCTACGGGTACAGCCCGTGGCTACTCCGGGAAGCAAAAAGAGGCCGTTTCGAGCCATTTCGAACACTTTTAGTTCGCAGCTACTGTTTTTCGGCACGTTTAAGATTGTGGGACCCGCTCGTCACCGGCTCGTGGAGATTGTCGTAATTTTTGTCCTCGTACTCGACAACAGCTAATCGAGTGTCAGACCACATCAAGACCAACTGAACGGAAAAAAAAAATGAACGCACTCGCAAAAAAAAGGTGCAACACGAGGACTTCCCAGGGGGTCACCCATCCTAGTACTACTCTCGCCCAAGCACGCTTAACTTCGTAGTTCTAATGGGATCCGGTGCATTAGAGCTGGTATGATCGCACCCATCAATAGCCCCGCACTTTATTCTTTCATAGCGTACGCTCCCGTGCGCAGGTTCTGATCCCCCACCCTCCAGACGGGTATATCTTTTGATCGGGAAGGAGTTACGGGACCCACAACATATCACCGCGAAGCTCTCGCCGAGCCCCACGTTCTGAGCTACGGGTACAGCCCGTGGCTACTCCGGGAAGCAAAAAGAGGCCGTTTCGAGCCATTTCGAACACTTTTAGTTCGCAGCTACTGATTTTCGGCACGTTTAAGATTGTGGGACCCGCTCGTCACCGGCTCGTGGAGATTGTCGTACTTTTTGTCCTCGTACTCGACAACAGCTAATCGAGTGTCGGACCACATCAAGACCAACTGAACGGAAAAAAAAAATGAACGCACTCACAAAAAAGGAGTGCAACAGAGGGACTTCCCAGGGGGTCACCCATCCTAGTACTACTCTCGCCCAAGCACGCTTAACTTCGGAGTTCTGATGGGATCCGGTGCATTAAGGCTGGTATGATCGCACCCATCAAAAGCCTCGCACTTTATTCTTTCATAGCGTACGCTCCCGTGCGCAGGTTCTGATCCCCCACCCTTCACACAGGCATAACTTTTGATCCAGAAGGAGTTACGGGACCCACAGCATATCACCGCGAAGCTCTCGCCGAGCCCCACGTTCTGAGCTACGTGTACAACCCGTGGCTACTCCGGGAAGCAAAAAGAGGCCGTTTCGAGCCATTTCGAACACTTTTAGTTCGCAGCTACTGTTTTTCGGCACGTTTAAGATTGTGGGACCCGCTCGTCACCGGCTCGTGGAGTTTGTCGTACTTTTTGTCCTCGTACTCGACAACAGCTAATCGAGTGTCGAACCACATCAAGACCAACTGAACGGAAAAAAAAAATGAACGCACTCGCAAAAAAAAGGGTGCAACACGAGGACTTCCCAGGGGGTCACCCATCCTAGTACTACTCTCGCCCAAGCACGCATAACTTCGGAGTTCTGATGGGATCCGGTGCATTAGTGCTGGTATGATCGCACCCATCAATAGCCTCGCACTTTATTCTTTCATAGCGTACGCTCCCGTGCGCAGGTTCTGATCCCCCACCCTCCAGACGGGTATAACTTTTGATCGGGAAGGAGTTACGGGACCCACAGCATATCACCGCGAAGCTCTCGTCGAGCCCCACGTTCTGAGCTACGGGTACAGCCCGTGGCTACTCCGGGAAGCAAAAAGAGGCCGTTTCGAGCCATTTCGAACACTTTTAGTTCGCAGCTACTGTTTTTCGGCACGTTTAAGATTGTGGGACCCGCTCGTCACCGGCTCGTGGAGATTGTCGTACTTTTTGTCCTCGTACTCGACAATAGCTAATCGAGTGTCGGACCACATCAAGACCAATTGAACGGAAAAAAAAAATGAACGCACTCGCAAAAAAAGGGGTGCAACACGAGGACTTCCCAGGGGGTCACCCATCCTAGTACTACTCTCGCCCAAGCACGCTAAACTTCGGAGTTCTGATGGGATCCGGTGCATTAGGGCTGGTATGATCGCACCCATCAATAGCCTCGCACTTTATTCTTTCATAGCGTACGCTCCCGTGCGCAGGTTCTGATCCCCCACCCTTCACACAGGCATTACTTTTGATCCGGAAGGAGTTACGGGACCCACAGCATATCACCGCGAAGCTCTCGCCGAGCCCCACGTTCTGAGCTACGTGTACAACCCGTGGCTACTCCGGGAAGCAAAAAGAGGCCGTTTCGAGCCATTTCGAACACTTTTAGTTCGCAGCTACTGTTTTTCGGCACGTTTAAGATTGTGGGACCCGCTCGTCACCGGCTCGTGGAGTTTGTCGTACTTTTTGTCCTCGTACTCGACAACAGCTAATCGAGTGTCGGACCACATCAAGACCAACTGAACGGAAAAAAAAAATGAACGCACTCGCAAAAAAAGGGGTGCAACACGAGGACTTCCCAGGGGGTCACCCATCCTAGTACTACTCTCGCCCAAGCACGCTTAACTTCGGAGTTCTGATGGGATCCGGTGCATTAGGGCTGGTATGATCGCACCCATCAATAGCCTCGCACTTTATTCTTTCATAGCGTACGCTCCCGTGCGCAGGTTCTGATCCCCCACCCTTCACACAGGCATAACTTTTGATCCGGAAGGAGTTACGGGACCCACAGCATATCACCGCGAAGCTCTCGCCGAGCCCCACGTTCTGAGCTACGTGTACAGCCCGTGGCTACTCCGGGAAGCAAAAAGAGGCCGTTTCGTGCCATTTCGAACACTTTTAGTTCGCAGCTACTGTTTTTCGGCACGTTTAAGATTGTGGGACCCGCTCGTCACCGGCTCATGGAGTTTGTCGTACTTTTTGTCCTCGTACTCGACAACAGCTAATCGAGTGTCGGACCACATCAAGACCAACTGAACGGAAAAAAAAAATGAACGCACTCGCAAAAAAAGGGGTGCAACACGAGGACTTCCCAAGGGGTCACCCATCCCAGTACTACTCTCGCCCAAGCACGCTTAACTTCGGAGTTCTGATGGGATCCGGTGCATTAGTGCTGGTACGATCGCACCCATCAATAGCCCCGCACTTTATTCTTTCATAACGTACGCTCCCGTGCGCAGGTTCTGATCCCCCACCCTCCAGACGGGTATAACTTTTGATCGGGAAGGAGTTACGGGACCCACAACATATCACCGCGAAGCTCTCGCCGAGCCCCACGTTCTCAGCTACGGGTACAGCCCGTGGCTACTCCGGGAAGCAAAAAGAGGCCGTTTCGAGCCATTTCGAACACTTTTAGTTCGCAGCTACTGTTTTTCGGCACGTTTAAGACTGTGGGACCCGCTCGTCACCGGCTCGTGGAGTTTGTCGTACTTTTTGTCCTCGTACTCGACAACAGCTAATCGAGTGTCGGACCACATCAAGACCAACTGAACGAAAAAAAAAATGAACGCACTCGCAAAAAAAGGGGTGCAACACGAGGACTTCCCAGGGGGTCACCCATCCTAGTACTACTCTCGCCCAAGCACGCTTAACTTCGGAGTTCTGATGGGATCCGGTGCATTAGTGCTGGTATGATCGCACCCATCAATAGCCCCGCACTTTATTGTTTCATAGCGTACGCTCCCGTGCGCAGGTTCTGATCCCCCACCCTCCAGACGGGTATAACTTTTGATAGGGAAGGAGTTACGGGACCCACAGCATATCACCGCGAAGCTCTTGCCGAGCCCCACGTTCTGAGCTACGGGTACAGCCCGTGGCTACTCCGGGAAGCAAAAAGAGACCGTTTCGAGCCATTTCGAACACTTTTAGTTCGCAGCTACTGTTTTTCGGCACGTTTAAGATTGTGGGACCCGCTCGTCACCAGCTCGTGGAGATTGTCGTACTTTTTGTCCTCGTACTCGACAACAGCTAATCGAGTGTCGGACCACATCAAGACCAACTGAACGGAAAAAAAAAATGAACGCACTCGCAAAAAAAGGGGTGCAACACAAGGACTTCCCAGGAGGTCACCCATCCTAGTACTACTCTCGCCCAAGCACGCTTATCTTCGGAGTTCTGATGGGATCCGGTGCATTAGGGCTGGTATGATTGCACCCATCAATAGCCTCGCACTTTATTCTTTCATAGCGTACGCTCCCGTGCGAAGGTTCTGATCCCCCACCCTTCACACAGGCATAACTTTTGATCCGGAAGGAGTTACGGGACCCACAGCATATCACCGCGAAGCTCTCGCCGACCCCACGTTCTGAGCTACGTGTACAGCCCGTGGCTACTCCGGGAAGCAAAAAGAGGCCGTTTCGAGCCATTTCGAACACTTTTAGTTCGCAGCTACTGTTTTTCGGCACGTTTAAGATTGTGGGACCCGCTCGTCACCGGCTCGTGGAGTTTGTCGTACTTTTTGTCCTCGTACTCGACAACAGCTAATCGAGTGTCGGACCACATCAAGACCAACTGAACGAAAAAAAAAATGAACGCACTCGCAAAAAAAGGGGTGCAACGAAGGACTTCCCAGGGGGTCACCCATCCTAGTACTACTCTCGCCCAAGCACGCTTAACTTCGGAGTTCTGATGGGATCCGGTGCATTAGTGCTGGTATGATCGCACCCATCAATAGCCCCGCACTTTATTCTTTCATAGCGTACGCTCCCGTGCGCAGGTTCTGATCCCCCACCCTCCAGACGGGTATAACTTTAGATCGGGAAGGAGTTACGGGACCCACAGCATATCACCGCGAAGCTCTCGTCGAGCCCCACGTTCTGAGCTACGGGTACAGCCTGTGGCTACTCCGGGAAGCAAAAAGAGGCCGTTTCGAGCCATTTCGAACACTTTTAGTTCGCAGCTACTGTTTTTCGGCACGTTTAAGATTGTGGGACCCGCTCGTCACCGGCTCGTGGAGATTGTCGTACTTTTTGTCCTCGTACTCGACAACAGCTAATCGAGTGTCGGACCACATCAAGACCAATTGAACGGAAAAAAAAAAATGAACGCACTCGCAAAAAAAGGGGTGCAACACGAGGACTTCCCAGGGGGTCACCCATCCTAGTACTATTCTCGCCCAAGCACGCTTAACTTCGGAGTTCTGATGGGATCCGGTGCATTAGGGCTGGTATGATCGCACCCATCAATAGCCTCGCACTTTATTCTTTCATAGCGTACGCTCCCGTGCGCAGGTTCTGATCCCCCACCCTTCACACAGGCATAACTTTTGATCCGGAAGGAGTTACGGGACCCAAAGCATATCACCGCGAAGCTCTCGCCGAGCCCCACGTTCTGAGCTACGTGTACAGCCCGTGGCTACTCCGGGAAGCAAAAAGAGGCCGTTTCGAGCCATTTCGAACACTTTTAGTTCGCAGCTACTGTTTTTCGGCACGTTTAAGATTGTGGGACCCGCTCGTCACCGGCTCGTGGAGATTGTCGTACTTTTTGTCCTCGTACTCGACAACAGCTAATCGAGTGTCGGACCACATCAAGACCAACTGAACGGAAAAAAAAAATGAACGCACTCGCAAAAAAAGGGGTGCAACACGAGGACTTCCCAGGGGGTCACCCATCCTAGTACTACTCTCGCCCAAGCACGCTTAACTTCGGAGTTCTGATGGGATCCGGTGCATTAGTGCTGGTATGATCGCACCCATCAATAGCCCCGCACTTTATTGTTTCATAGCGTACGCTCCCGTGCGCAGGTTCTGATCCCCCACCCTCCAGACGGGTATAACTTTTGATAGGGAAGGAGTTACGGGACCCACAGCATATCACCGCGAAGCTCTCGCCGAGCCCCACGTTCTGAGCTACGGGTACAGCCCGTGGCTACTCCGGGAAGCAAAAAGAGGCCGTTTCGAGCCATTTCGAACACTTTTAGTTCGCAGCTACTGTTTTTCGGCACGTTTAAGATTGTGGGACCCGCTCGTCACCGGCTCGTGGAGATTGTCGTAATTTTTGTCCTCGTACTCGACAACAGCTAATCGAGTGTTAGACCACATCAAGACCAACTGAACGGAAAAAAAAAATGAACGCACTCGCAAAAAAAAGGTGCAACACGAGGACTTCCCAGGGGGTCACCCATCCTAGTACTACTCTCGCCCAAGCACGCTTAACTTCGTAGTTCTAATGGGATCCGGTGCATTAGAGCTGGTATGATCGCACCCATCAATAGCCCCGCACTTTATTCTTTCATAGCGTACGCTCCCGTGCGCAGGTTCTGATCCCCCACCCTCCAGACGGGTATATCTTTTGATCGGGAAGGAGTTACGGGACCCACAACATATCACCGCGAAGCTCTCGCCGAGCCCCACGTTCTGAGCTACGGGTACAGCCCGTGGCTACTCCGGGAAGCAAAAAGAGGCCGTTTCGAGCCATTTCGAACACTTTTAGTTCGCAGCTACTGATTTTCGGCACGTTTAAGATTGTGGGACCCGCTCGTCACCGGCTCGTGGAGATTGTCGTACTTTTTGTCCTCGTACTCGACAACAGCTAATCGAGTGTCGGACCACATCAAGACCAACTGAACGGAAAAAAAAAATGAACGCACTCACAAAAAAGGAGTGCAACAGAGGGACTTCCCAGGGGGTCACCCATCCTAGTACTACTCTCGCCCAAGCACGCTTAACTTCGGAGTTCTGATGGGATCCGGTGCATTAAGGCTGGTATGATCGCACCCATCAAAAGCCTCGCACTTTATTCTTTCATAGCGTACGCTCCCGTGCGCAGGTTCTGATCCCCCACCCTTCACACAGGCATAACTTTTGATCCAGAAGGAGTTACGGGACCCACAGCATATCACCGCGAAGCTCTCGCCGAGCCCCACGTTCTGAGCTACGTGTACAACCCGTGGCTACTCCGGGAAGCAAAAAGAGGCCGTTTCGAGCCATTTCGAACACTTTTAGTTCGCAGCTACTGTTTTTCGGCACGTTTAAGATTGTGGGACCCGCTCGTCACCGGCTCGTGGAGTTTGTCGTACTTTTTGTCCTCGTACTCGACAACAGCTAATCGAGTGTCGAACCACATCAAGACCAACTGAACGGAAAAAAAAAATGAACGCACTCGCAAAAAAAAGGGTGCAACACGAGGACTTCCCAGGGGGTCACCCATCCTAGTACTACTCTCGCCCAAGCACGCATAACTTCGGAGTTCTGATGGGATCCGGTGCATTAGTGCTGGTATGATCGCACCCATCAATAGCCTCGCACTTTATTCTTTCATAGCGTACGCTCCCGTGCGCAGGTTCTGATCCCCCACCCTCCAGACGGGTATAACTTTTGATCGGGAAGGAGTTACGGGACCCACAGCATATCACCGCGAAGCTCTCGTCGAGCCCCACGTTCTGAGCTACGGGTACAGCCCGTGGCTACTCCGGGAAGCAAAAAGAGGCCGTTTCGAGCCATTTCGAACACTTTTAGTTCGCAGCTACTGTTTTTCGGCACGTTTAAGATTGTGGGACCCGCTCGTCACCGGCTCGTGGAGATTGTCGTACTTTTTGTCCTCGTACTCGACAATAGCTAATCGAGTGTCGGACCACATCAAGACCAATTGAACGGAAAAAAAAAATGAACGCACTCGCAAAAAAAGGGGTGCAACACGAGGACTTCCCAGGGGGTCACCCATCCTAGTACTACTCTCGCCCAAGCACGCTAAACTTCGGAGTTCTGATGGGATCCGGTGCATTAGGGCTGGTATGATCGCACCCATCAATAGCCTCGCACTTTATTCTTTCATAGCGTACGCTCCCGTGCGCAGGTTCTGATCCCCCACCCTTCACACAGGCATTACTTTTGATCCGGAAGGAGTTACGGGACCCACAGCATATCACCGCGAAGCTCTCGCCGAGCCCCACGTTCTGAGCTACGTGTACAACCCGTGGCTACTCCGGGAAGCAAAAAGAGGCCGTTTCGAGCCATTTCGAACACTTTTAGTTCGCAGCTACTGTTTTTCGGCACGTTTAAGATTGTGGGACCCGCTCGTCACCGGCTCGTGGAGTTTGTCGTACTTTTTGTCCTCGTACTCGACAACAGCTAATCGAGTGTCGGACCACATCAAGACCAACTGAACGGAAAAAAAAAATGAACGCACTCGCAAAAAAAGGGGTGCAACACGAGGACTTCCCAGGGGGTCACCCATCCTAGTACTACTCTCGCCCAAGCACGCTTAACTTCGGAGTTCTGATGGGATCCGGTGCATTAGGGCTGGTATGATCGCACCCATCAATAGCCTCGCACTTTATTCTTTCATAGCGTACGCTCCCGTGCGCAGGTTCTGATCCCCCACCCTTCACACAGGCATAACTTTTGATCCGGAAGGAGTTACGGGACCCACAGCATATCACCGCGAAGCTCTCGCCGAGCCCCACGTTCTGAGCTACGTGTACAGCCCGTGGCTACTCCGGGAAGCAAAAAGAGGCCGTTTCGTGCCATTTCGAACACTTTTAGTTCGCAGCTACTGTTTTTCGGCACGTTTAAGATTGTGGGACCCGCTCGTCACCGGCTCATGGAGTTTGTCGTACTTTTTGTCCTCGTACTCGACAACAGCTAATCGAGTGTCGGACCACATCAAGACCAACTGAACGGAAAAAAAAAATGAACGCACTCGCAAAAAAAGGGGTGCAACACGAGGACTTCCCAAGGGGTCACCCATCCCAGTACTACTCTCGCCCAAGCACGCTTAACTTCGGAGTTCTGATGGGATCCGGTGCATTAGTGCTGGTACGATCGCACCCATCAATAGCCCCGCACTTTATTCTTTCATAACGTACGCTCCCGTGCGCAGGTTCTGATCCCCCACCCTCCAGACGGGTATAACTTTTGATCGGGAAGGAGTTACGGGACCCACAACATATCACCGCGAAGCTCTCGCCGAGCCCCACGTTCTCAGCTACGGGTACAGCCCGTGGCTACTCCGGGAAGCAAAAAGAGGCCGTTTCGAGCCATTTCGAACACTTTTAGTTCGCAGCTACTGTTTTTCGGCACGTTTAAGACTGTGGGACCCGCTCGTCACCGGCTCGTGGAGTTTGTCGTACTTTTTGTCCTCGTACTCGACAACAGCTAATCGAGTGTCGGACCACATCAAGACCAACTGAACGAAAAAAAAAATGAACGCACTCGCAAAAAAAGGGGTGCAACACGAGGACTTCCCAGGGGGTCACCCATCCTAGTACTACTCTCGCCCAAGCACGCTTAACTTCGGAGTTCTGATGGGATCCGGTGCATTAGTGCTGGTATGATCGCACCCATCAATAGCCCCGCACTTTATTGTTTCATAGCGTACGCTCCCGTGCGCAGGTTCTGATCCCCCACCCTCCAGACGGGTATAACTTTTGATAGGGAAGGAGTTACGGGACCCACAGCATATCACCGCGAAGCTCTTGCCGAGCCCCACGTTCTGAGCTACGGGTACAGCCCGTGGCTACTCCGGGAAGCAAAAAGAGACCGTTTCGAGCCATTTCGAACACTTTTAGTTCGCAGCTACTGTTTTTCGGCACGTTTAAGATTGTGGGACCCGCTCGTCACCAGCTCGTGGAGATTGTCGTACTTTTTGTCCTCGTACTCGACAACAGCTAATCGAGTGTCGGACCACATCAAGACCAACTGAACGGAAAAAAAAAATGAACGCACTCGCAAAAAAAGGGGTGCAACACAAGGACTTCCCAGGAGGTCACCCATCCTAGTACTACTCTCGCCCAAGCACGCTTATCTTCGGAGTTCTGATGGGATCCGGTGCATTAGGGCTGGTATGATTGCACCCATCAATAGCCTCGCACTTTATTCTTTCATAGCGTACGCTCCCGTGCGAAGGTTCTGATCCCCCACCCTTCACACAGGCATAACTTTTGATCCGGAAGGAGTTACGGGACCCACAGCATATCACCGCGAAGCTCTCGCCGACCCCACGTTCTGAGCTACGTGTACAGCCCGTGGCTACTCCGGGAAGCAAAAAGAGGCCGTTTCGAGCCATTTCGAACACTTTTAGTTCGCAGCTACTGTTTTTCGGCACGTTTAAGATTGTGGGACCCGCTCGTCACCGGCTCGTGGAGTTTGTCGTACTTTTTGTCCTCGTACTCGACAACAGCTAATCGAGTGTCGGACCACATCAAGACCAACTGAACGAAAAAAAAAATGAACGCACTCGCAAAAAAAGGGGTGCAACGGAGGACTTCCCAGGGGGTCACCCATCCTAGTACTACTCTCGCCCAAGCACGCTTAACTTCGGAGTTCTGATGGGATCCGGTGCATTAGTGCTGGTATGATCGCACCCATCAATAGCCCCGCACTTTATTCTTTCATAGCGTACGCTCCCGTGCGCAGGTTCTGATCCCCCACCCTCCAGACGGGTATAACTTTAGATCGGGAAGGAGTTACGGGACCCACAGCATATCACCGCGAAGCTCTCGTCGAGCCCCACGTTCTGAGCTACGGGTACAGCCTGTGGCTACTCCGGGAAGCAAAAAGAGGCCGTTTCGAGCCATTTCGAACACTTTTAGTTCGCAGCTACTGTTTTTCGGCACGTTTAAGATTGTGGGACCCGCTCGTCACCGGCTCGTGGAGATTGTCGTACTTTTTGTCCTCGTACTCGACAACAGCTAATCGAGTGTCGGACCACATCAAGACCAATTGAACGGAAAAAAAAAAATGAACGCACTCGCAAAAAAAGGGGTGCAACACGAGGACTTCCCAGGGGGTCACCCATCCTAGTACTATTCTCGCCCAAGCACGCTTAACTTCGGAGTTCTGATGGGATCCGGTGCATTAGGGCTGGTATGATCGCACCCATCAATAGCCTCGCACTTTATTCTTTCATAGCGTACGCTCCCGTGCGCAGGTTCTGATCCCCCACCCTTCACACAGGCATAACTTTTGATCCGGAAGGAGTTACGGGACCCAAAGCATATCACCGCGAAGCTCTCGCCGAGCCCCACGTTCTGAGCTACGTGTACAGCCCGTGGCTACTCCGGGAAGCAAAAAGAGGCCGTTTCGAGCCATTTCGAACACTTTTAGTTCGCAGCTACTGTTTTTCGGCACGTTTAAGATTGTGGGACCCGCTCGTCACCGGCTCGTGGAGATTGTCGTACTTTTTGTCCTCGTACTCGACAACAGCTAATCGAGTGTCGGACCACATCAAGACCAACTGAACGGAAAAAAAAAATGAACGCACTCGCAAAAAAAGGGGTGCAACACGAGGACTTCCCAGGGGGTCACCCATCCTAGTACTACTCTCGCCCAAGCACGCTTAACTTCGGAGTTCTGATGGGATCCGGTGCATTAGTGCTGGTATGATCGCACCCATCAATAGCCCCGCACTTTATTGTTTCATAGCGTACGCTCCCGTGCGCAGGTTCTGATCCCCCACCCTCCAGACGGGTATAACTTTTGATAGGGAAGGAGTTACGGGACCCACAGCATATCACCGCGAAGCTCTTGCCGAGCCCCACGTTCTGAGCTACGGGTACAGCCCGTGGCTACTCCGGGAAGCAAAAAGAGACCGTTTCGAGCCATTTCGAACACTTTTAGTTCGCAGCTACTGTTTTTCGGCACGTTTAAGATTGTGGGACCCGCTCGTCACCGGCTCGTGGAGATTGTCGTACTTTTTGTCCTCGTACTCGACAACAGCTAATCGAGTGTCGGACCACATCAAGACCAACTGAACGGAAAAAAAAAATGAACGCACTCGCAAAAAAAGGGGTGCAACACGAGGACTTCCCAGGGGGTCACCCATCCTAGTACTACTCTCGCCCAAGCACGCTTAACTTCGGAGTTCTGATGGGATCCGGTGCATTAGTGCTGGTATGATCGCACCCATCAATAGCCCCGCACTTTATTGTTTCATAGCGTACGCTCCCGTGCGCAGGTTCTGATCCCCCACCCTCCAGACGGGTATAACTTTTGATAGGGAAGGAGTTACGGGACCCACAGCATATCACCGCGAAGCTCTTGCCGAGCCCCACGTTCTGAGCTACGGGTACAGCCCGTGGCTACTCCGGGAAGCAAAAAGAGACCGTTTCGAGCCATTTCGAACACTTTTAGTTCGCAGCTACTGTTTTTCGGCACGTTTAAGATTGTGGGACCCGCTCGTCACCAGCTCGTGGAGATTGTCGTACTTTTTGTCCTCGTACTCGACAACAGCTAATCGAGTGTCGGACCACATCAAGACCAACTGAACGGAAAAAAAAAATGAACGCACTCGCAAAAAAAGGGGTGCAACACAAGGACTTCCCAGGAGGTCACCCATCCTAGTACTACTCTCGCCCAAGCACGCTTATCTTCGGAGTTCTGATGGGATCCGGTGCATTAGGGCTGGTATGATTGCACCCATCAATAGCCTCGCACTTTATTCTTTCATAGCGTACGCTCCCGTGCGAAGGTTCTGATCCCCCACCCTTCACACAGGCATAACTTTTGATCCGGAAGGAGTTACGGGACCCACAGCATATCACCGCGAAGCTCTCGCCGACCCCACGTTCTGAGCTACGTGTACAGCCCGTGGCTACTCCGGGAAGCAAAAAGAGGCCGTTTCGAGCCATTTTGAACACTTTTAGTTCGCAGCTACTGTTTTTCGGCACGTTTAAGATTGTGGGACCCGCTCGTCACCGGCTCGTGGAGATTGTCGTACTTTTTGTCCTCGTACTCGACAACAGCTAATCGAGTGTCGGACCACATCAAGACCAACTGAACGAAAAAAAAAATGAACGCACTCGCAAAAAAAGGGGTGCAACAGGAGGACTTCCCAGGGGGTCACCCATCCTAGTACTACTCTCGCCCAAGCACGCTTAACTTCGGAGTTCTGATGGGATCCGGTGCATTAGTGCTGGTATGATCGCACCCATCAATAGCCCCGCACTTTATTCTTTCATAGCGTACGCTCCCGTGCGCAGGTTCTGATCCCCCACCCTCCAGACGGGTATAACTTTTGATCGGGAAGGAGTTACGGTACCCACAGCATATCACCGCGAAGCTCTCGTCGAGCCCCACGTTCTGAGCTACGGGTACAGCCTGTGGCTACTCCGGGAAGCAAAAAGAGGCCGTTTCGAGCCATTTCGAACACTTTTAGTTCGCAGCTACTGTTTTTCGGCACGTTTAAGATTGTGGGACCCGCTCGTCACCGGCTCGTGGAGATTGTCGTACTTTTTGTCCTCGTACTCGACAACAGCTAATCGAGTGTCGGACCACATCAAGACCAATTGAACGGAAAAAAAAAATGAACGCACTCGCAAAAAAAGGGGTGCAACACGAGGACTTCCCAGGGGGTCACCCATCCTAGTACTACTCTCGCCCAAGCACGCTTAACTTCGGAGTTCTGATGGGATCCGGTGCATTAGGGCTGGTATGATCGCACCCATCAATAGCCTCGCACTTTATTCTTTCATAGCGTACGCTCCCGTGCGCAGGTTCTGATCCCCCACCCTTCACACAGGCATAACTTTTGATCCGGAAGGAGTTACGGGACCCACAGCATATCACCGCGAAGCTCTCGCCGAGCCCCACGTTCTGAGCTACGTGTACAGCCCGTGGCTACTCCGGGAAGCAAAAAGAGGCCGTTTCGAGCCATTTCGAACACTTTTAGTTCGCAGCTACTGTTTTTCGGCACGTTTAAGATTGTGGGACCCGCTCGTCACCGGCTCGTGGAGATTGTCGTACTTTTTGTCCTCGTACTCGACAACAGCTAATCGAGTGTCGGACCACATCAAGACCAACTGAACGGAAAAAAAAAATGAACGCACTCGCAAAAAAAGGGGTGCAACACGAGGACTTCCCAGGGGGTCACCCATCCTAGTACTACTCTCGCCCAAGCACGCTTAACTTCGGAGTTCTGATGGGATCCGGTGCATTAGGGCTGGTATGATCGCACCCATCAATAGCCTCGCACTTTATTCTTTCATAGCGTACGCTCCCGTGCGCAGGTTCTGATCCCCCACCCTTCACACAGGCATAACTTTTGATCCGGAAGGAGTTACGGGACCCACAGCATATCACCGCGAAGCTCTCGCCGAGCCCCACGTTCTGAGCTACGTGTACAGCCCGTGGCTACTCCGGGAAGCAAAAAGAGGCCGTTTCGAGCCATTTCGAACACTTTTAGTTCGCAGCTACTGTTTTTCGGCACGTTTAAGATTGTGGGACCCGCTCGTCACCGGCTCGTGGAGATTGTCGTACTTTTTGTCCTCGTACTCGACAACAGCTAATCGAGTGTCGGACCACATCAAGACCAACTGAACGGAAAAAAAAAATGAACGCACTCGCAAAAAAAGGGGTGCAACACGAGGACTTCCCAGGGGGTCACCCATCCTAGTACTACTCTCGCCCAAGCACGCTTAACTTCGGAGTTCTGATGGGATCCGGTGCATTAGTGCTGGTATGATCGCACCAATCAATAGCCCCGCACTTTATTCTTTCATAGCGTACGCTCCCGTGCGCAGGTTCTGATCCCCCACCCTCCAGACGGGTATAACTTTTGATAGGGAAGGAGTTACGGGACCCACAGCATATCACCGCGAAGCTCTTGCCGATCCCCACGTTCTGAGCTACGGGTACAGCCCGTGGCTACTCCGGGAAGCAAAAAGAGACCGTTTCGAGCCATTTCGAACACTTTTAGTTCGCAGCTACTGTTTTTCGGCACGTTTAAGATTGTGGGACCCGCTCGTCACCAGCTCGTGGAGTTTGTCGTACTTTTTGTCCTCGTACTCGACAACAGCTAATCGAGTGTCGGACCACATCAAGACCAACTGAACGGAAAAAAAAAATGAACGCACTCGCAAAAAAAGGGGTGCAACACGAGGACTTCCCAGGGGGTCACCCATCCTAGTACTACTCTCGCCCAAGCACGCTTAACTTCGGAGTTCTGATGGGATCCGGTGCATTAGAGCTGGTATGATCGCACCCATCGATAGCCCCGCACTTTATTCTTTCATAGCGTACGCTCCCGTGCGCAGGTTCTGATCCCCCACCCTCCAGACGGGTATAACTTTTGATCGGGAAGGAGTTACGGGACCCACAACATATCACCGCGAAGCTCTCGCCGAGCCCCACGTTCTGAGCTACGGGTACAGCCCGTGGCTACTCCGGGAAGCAAAAAGAGGCCGTTTCGAGCCATTTCGAACACTTTTAGTTCGCAGCTACTGTTTTTCGGCACGTTTAAGATTGTGGGACCCGCTCGTCACCGGCTCGTGGAGATTGTCGTACTTTTTGTCCTCGTACTCGACAACAGCTAATCGAGTGTCGGACCACATCAAGACCAACTGAACGGGAAAAAAAATGAACGCACTCGCAAAAAAAGGAGTGCAACACGAGGACTTCCCAGGGGGTCACTCATCCTAGTACTACTCTCGCCCAAGCACGCTTAACTTCGGAGTTCTGATGGGATCCGGTGCATTAGGGCTGGTATGATCGCACCCATCAATAGCCTCGCACTTTATTCTTTCATAGTGTACGCTCCCGTGCGAAGGTTCTGATCCCCCACCCTTCACACAGGCATAACTTTTGATCCGGAAGGAGTTACGGGACCCACAGCATATCACCGCGAAGCTCTCGCCGACCCCACGTTCTGAGCTACGTGTACAGCCCGTGGCTACTCCGGGAAGCAAAAAGAGGCCGTTTCGAGCCATTTCGAACACTTCTAGTTCGCAGCTACTGTTTTTCGGCACGTTTAAGATTGTGGGACCCGCTCGTCACCGGCTCGTGGAGATTGTCGTACTTTTTGTCCTCGTACTCGACAACAGCTAATCGAGTGTCGGACCACATCAAGACCAACTGAACGGGAAAAAAAATGAACGCACTCGCAAAAAAAGGAGTGCAACACGAGGACTTCCCAGGGGGTCACCCATCCTAGTACTACTCTCGCCCAAGCACGCTTAACTTCGGAGTTCTGATGGGATCCGGTGCATTAGGGCTGGTATGATCGCACCCATCAATAGCCTCGCACTTTATTCTTTTATAGTGTACGCTCCCGTGCGAAGGTTCTGATCCCCCACCCTTCACACAGGCATAACTTTTGATCCGGAAGGAGTTACGGGACCCACAGCATATCACCGCGAAGCTCTCGCCGACCCCACGTTCTGAGCTACGTGTACAGCCCGTGGCTACTCCGGGAAGCAAAAAGAGGCCGTTTCGAGCCATTTCGAACACTTCTAGTTCGCAGCTACTGTTTTTCGGCACGTTTAAGATTGTGGGACCCGCTCGTCACCGGCTTGTGGAGTTTGTCGTACTTTTTGTCCTCGTACTCGACAACAGCTAATCGAGTGTCGGACCACATCAAGACCAACTGAACGAAAAAAAAAATGAACGCACTCGCAAAAAAACGGATGCAACACGAGGACTTCCCAGGGGGTCACCCATCCTAGTACTACTCTCGCCCAAGCACGCTTAACTTCGGAGTTCTGATGGGATCCGGTGCATTAGTGCTGGTATGATCGCTCCCATCAATAGCCCCGCACTTTATTCTTTCATAGCGTACGCTCCCGTGCGCAGGTTCTGATCCCCCACCCTCCAAACGGGTATAACTTTTGATCGGGAAGGAGTTACGGGACCCACAGCATATCACCGCGAAGCTCTCGTCGAGCCCCACGTTCTGAGCTACGGGTACAGCCCGTGGCTACTCCGGGAAGCAAAAAGAGGCCGTTTCGAGCCATTTCGAACACTTTTAGTTCGCAGCTACTGTTTTTCGGCACGTTTAAGATTGTGGGACCCGCTCGTCACCGGCTCGTGGAGATTGTCGTACTTTTTATTCTCGTACTCGACAACAGCTAATCGAGTGTCGGACCACATCAAGACCAATTGAACGGAAAAAAAAAAATGAACGCACTCGCAAAAAAAGGGGTGCAACACGAGGACTTCCCAGGGGGTCACCCATCCTAGTACTACTCTCGCCCAAGCACGCTTAACTTCGGAGTTCTGATGGGATCCGGTGCATTAGGGCTGGTATGATCGCACCCATCAATAGCCTCGCACTTTATTCTTTCATAGCGTACGCTCCCGTGCGCAGGTTCTGATCCCCCACCCTTCACACAGGCATAACTTTTGATCCGGAAGGAGTTACGGGACCCACAACATATCACCGCGAAGCTCTCGCCGAGCCCCACGTTCTGAGCTACGTGTACAGCCCGTGGCTACTCCGGGAAGCAAAAAGAGGCCGTTTCGAGCAATTTCGAACACTTTTAGTTCGCAGCTACTGTTTTTCGGCACCACATCAAGACCAACTGAACGGAAAAAAAAAATGAACGCACTCGCAAAAAAAGGGGTGCAACACGAGGACTTCCCAGGGGGTCACCCATCCTAGTACTACTCTCGCCCAAGCACGCTTAACTTCGGAGTTCTGATGGGATCCGGTGCATTAGAGCTGGTATGATCGCACCCATCAATAGCCCCGCACTTTATTCTTTCATAGTGTACGCTCCCGTGCGAAGGTTCTGATCCCCCACCCTTCACACAGGCATAACTTTTGATCCGGAAGGAGTTACGGGACCCACAGCATATCACCGCGAAGCTCTCGCCGACCCCACGTTCTGAGCTACGTGTACAGCCCGTGGCTACTCCGGGAAGCAAAAAGAGGCCGTTTCGAGCCATTTCGAACACTTTTAGTTCGCAGCTACTGTTTTTCGGCACGTTTAAGATTGTGGGACCCGCTCGTCACCGGCTCGTGGAGTTTGTCGTACTTTTTGTCCTCGTACTCGACAACAGCTAATCGAGTGTCGGACCACATCAAGACCAACTGAACGAAAAAAAAAATGAACGCACTCGCAAAAAAAGGAGTGCAACACGAGGACTTCCCAGGGGGTCACCCATCCTAGTACTACTCTCGCCCAAGCACGCTTAACTTCGGAGTTCTGATGGGATCCGGTGCATTAGTGCTGGTATGATCGCACCCATCAATAGCCCCGCACTTTATTCTTTCATAGCGTACGCTCCCGTGCGCAGGTTCTGATCCCCCACCCTCCAGACGGGTATAACTTTTGATCGGGAAGGAGTTACGGGACCCACAACATATCACCGCGAAGCTCTCGCCGAGCCCCACGTTCTGAGCTACGGGTACAGCCCGTGGCTACTCCGGGAAGCAAAAAGAGGCCGTTTCGAGCCATTTCGAACACTTTTAGTTCGAAGCTACTGTTTTTCGGCACGTTTAAGATTGTGGGACCCGCTCGTCACCGGCTCGTGGAGATTGTCGTACTTTTTGTCCTCGTACTCGACAACAGCTAATCGAGTGTCGGACCACATCAAGACCAACTGAACGGGAAAAAAAAATGAACGCACTCGCAAAAAAAGGAGTGCAACACGAGGACTTCCCAGGGGGTCACCCATCCTAGTACTACTCTCGCCCAAGCACGCTTAACTTCGGAGTTCTGATGGGATCCGGTGCATTAGGGCTGGTATGATCGCACCCATCAATAGCCTCGCACTTTATTCTTTCATAGCGTACGCTCCCGTGCGAAGGTTCTGATCCCCCACCCTTCAGACAGGCATAACTTTTGATCCGGAAGGAGTTACGGGACCCACAGCATATCACCGCGAAGCTCTCGCCGACCCCACGTTCTGAGCTACGTGTACAGCCCGTGGCTACTCCGGGAAGCAAAAAGAGGCCGTTTCGAGCCATTTCGAACACTTTTAGTTCGCAGCTACTGTTTTTCGGCACGTTTAAGATTGTGGGACCCGCTCGTCACCGGCTCGTGGAGTTTGTCGTACTTTTTGTCCTCGTACTCGACAACAGCTAATCGAGTGTCGGACCACATCAAGACCAACTGAACGAAAAAAAAAATGAACGCACTCGCAAAAAAAGGAGTGCAACACGAGGACTTCCCAGGGGGTCACCCATCCTAGTACTACTCTCGCCCAAGCACGCTTAACTTCGGAGTTCTGATGGGATCCGGTGCATTAGTGCTGGTATGATCGCACCCATCAATAGCCCCGCACTTTATTCTTTCATAGCGTACGCTCCCGTGCGCAGGTTCTGATCCCCCACCCTCCAGACGGGTATAACTTTTGATCGGGAAGGAGTTACGGGACCCACAACATATCACCGCGAAGCTCTCGCCGAGCCCCACGTTCTGAGCTACGGGTACAGCCCGTGGCTACTCCGGGAAGCAAAAAGAGGCCGTTTCGAGCCATTTCGAACACTTTTAGTTCGAAGCTACTGTTTTTCGGCACGTTTAAGATTGTGGGACCCGCTCGTCACCGGCTCGTGGAGATTGTCGTACTTTTTGTCCTCGTACTCGACAACAGCTAATCGAGTGTCGGACCACATCAAGACCAACTGAACGGGAAAAAAAAATGAACGCACTCGCAAAAAAAGGAGTGCAACACGAGGACTTCCCAGGGGGTCACCCATCCTAGTACTACTCTCGCCCAAGCACGCTTAACTTCGGAGTTCTGATGGGATCCGGTGCATTAGGGCTGGTATGATCGCACCCATCAATAGCCTCGCACTTTATTCTTTCATAGCGTACGCTCCCGTGCGAAGGTTCTGATCCCCCACCCTTCAGACAGGCATAACTTTTGATCCGGAAGGAGTTACGGGACCCACAGCATATCACCGCGAAGCTCTCGCCGACCCCACGTTCTGAGCTACGTGTACAGCCCGTGGCTACTCCGGGAAGCAAAAAGAGGCCGTTTCGAGCCATTTCGAACACTTTTAGTTCGCAGCTACTGTTTTTCGGCACGTTTAAGATTGTGGGACCCGCTCGTCACCGGCTCGTGGAGTTTGTCGTACTTTTTGTCCTCGTACTCGACAACAGCTAATCGAGTGTCGGACCACATCAAGACCAACTGAACGAAAAAAAAAATGAACGCACTCGCAAAAAAAGGAGTGCAACACGAGGACTTCCCAGGGGGTCACCCATCCTAGTACTACTCTCGCCCAAGCACGCTTAACTTCGGAGTTCTGATGGGATCCGGTGCATTAGGGCTGGTATGATCGCACCCATCAATAGCCTCGCACTTTATTCTTTCATAGCGTACGCTCCCGTGCGCAGGTTCTGATCCCCCACCCTTCACACAGGCATAACTTTTGATCCGGAAGGAGTTACGGGACCCACAGCATATCACCGCGAAGCTCTCGCCGAGACCCACGTTCTGAGCTACGTGTACAGCCCGTGGCTACTCCGGGAAGCAAAAAGAGGCCGTTTCGAGCCATTTCGAACACTTTTAGTTCGCAGCTACTGTTTTTCGGCACGTTTAAGATTGTGGGACCCGCTCGTCACCGGCTCGTGGAGATTGTCGTACTTTTTGTTCTCGTACTCGACAACAGCTAATCGAGTGTCGGACCACATCAAGACCAATTGAACGGAAAAAAAAAAATGAACGCACTCGCAAAAAAAGGGGTGCAACACGAGGACTTCCCAGGGGGTCACCCATCCTAGTACTACTCTCGCCCAAGCACGCTTAACTTCGGAGTTCTGATGGGATCCGGTGCATTAGGGCTGGTATGATCGCACCCATCAATAGCCTCGCACTTTATTCTTTCATAGCGTACGCTCCCGTGCGCAGGTTCTGATCCCCCACCCTTCACACAGGTATAACTTTTGATCGGGAAGGAGTTACGGGACCCACAATATATCACCGCGAAGCTCTCGCCGAGCCCCACGTTCTGAGCTACGGGTACAGCCCGTGGCTACTCCGGGAAGCAAAAAGAGGCCGTTTCGAGCCATTTCGAACACTTTTAGTTCGAAGCTACTGTTTTTCGGCACGTTTAAGATTGTGGGACCCGCTCGTCACCGGCTCGTGGAGTTTGTCGTACTTTTTGTCCTCGTACTCGACAACAGCTAATCGAGTGTCGGACCACATCAAGACCAACTGAACGGAAAAAAAAAATGAACGCACTCGCAAAAAAAGGAGTGCAACACGAGGACTTCCCAGGGGGTCACCCATCCTAGTACTACTCTCGCCCAAGCACGCTTAACTTCGGAGTTCTGATGGGATCCGGTGCATTAGGGCAGGTATGATCGCACCCATCAATAGCCTCGCACTTTATTCTTTCATAGCGTACGCTCCCGTGCGCAGGTTCTGATCCCCCACCCTCCAGACGGGTATAACTTTTGATCGGGAAGGAGTTACGGGACCCACAACATATCACCGCGAAGCTCTCGCCGAGCCCCACGTTCTGAGCTACGGGTACAGCCCGTGGCTACTCCGGGAAGCAAAAAGAGGCCGTTTCGAGCCATTTCGAACACTTTTAGTTCGCAGCTACTGTTTTTCGGCACGTTTAAGATTGTGGGACCCGCTCGTCACCGGCTCGTGGAGTTTGTCGTACTTTTTGTCCTCGTACTCGACAACAGCTAATCGAGTGTCGGACCACATCAAGACCAACTGAACGAAAAAAAAAATGAACGCACTCGCAAAAAAAGGAGTGCAACACGAGGACTTCCCAGGGGGTCACCCATCCTAGTACTACTCTCGCCCAAGCACGCTTAACTTCGGAGTTCTGATGGGATCCGGTGCATTAGGGCTGGTATGATCGCACCCATCAATAGCCTCGCACTTTATTCTTTCATAGCGTACGCTCCCGTGCGCAGGTTCTGATCCCCCACCCTTCACACAGGCATAACTTTTGATCCGGAAGGAGTTACGGGACCCACAGCATATCACCGCGAAGCTCTCGCCGAGACCCACGTTCTGAGCTATGGGTACAGCCCGTGGTTACTCCGGGAAGCAAAAAGAGGCCGTTTCGAGCCATTTCGAACACTTTTAGTTCGCAGCTACTGTTTTTCGGCACGTTTAAGATTGTGGGACCCGCTCGTCACCGGCTCGTGGAGATTGTCGTACTTTTTGTTCTCGTACTCGACAACAGCTAATCGAGTGTCGGACCACATCAAGACCAATTGAACGGAAAAAAAAAAATGAACGCACTCGCAAAAAAAGGGGTGCAACACGAGGACTTCCCAGGGGGTCACCCATCCTAGTACTACTCTCGCCCAAGCACGCTTAACTTCGGAGTTCTGATGGGATCCGGTGCATTAGGGCTGGTATGATCGCACCCATCAATAGCCTCGCACTTTATTCTTTCATAGCGTACGCTCCCGTGCGCAGGTTCTGATCCCCCACCCTTCACACAGGCATAACTTTTGATCCGGAAGGAGTTACGGGACCCACAATATATCACCGCGAAGCTCTCGCCGAGCCCCACGTTCTGAGCTACGTGTACAGCCCGTGGCTACTCCGGGAAGCAAAAAGAGGCCGTTTCGAGCCATTTCGAACACTTTTAGTTCGCAGCTACTGTTTTTCGGCACGTTTAAGATTGTGGGACCCGCTCGTCACCGGCTCGTGGAGTTTGTCGTACTTTTTGTCCTCGTACTCGACAACAGCTAATCGAGTGTCGGACCACATCAAGACCAACTGAACGGAAAAAAAAAATGAACGCACTCGCAAAAAAAGGAGTGCAACACGAGGACTTCCCAGGGGGTCACCCATCCTAGTACTACTCTCGCCCAAGCACGCTTAACTTCGGAGTTCTGATGGGATCCGGTGCATTAGGGCAGGTATGATCGCACCCATCAATAGCCTCGCACTTTATTCTTTCATAGCGTACGCTCCCGTGCGCAGGTTCTGATCCCCCACCCTCCAGACGGGTATAACTTTTGATCGGGAAGGAGTTACGGGACCCACAACATATCACCGCGAAGCTCTCGCCGAGCCCCACGTTCTGAGCTACGGGTACAGCCCGTGGCTACTCCGGGAAGCAAAAAGAGGCCGTTTCGAGCCATTTCGAACACTTTTAGTTCGCAGCTACTGTTTTTCGGCACGTTTAAGATTGTGGGACCCGCTCGTCACCGGCTCGTGGAGATTGTCGTACTTTTTGTCCTCGTACTCGACAACAGCTAATCGAGTGTCGGACCACATCAAGACCAACTGAACGGAAAAAAAAAATGAACGCACTCGCAAAAAAAGGAGTGCAACACGAGGACTTCCCAGGGGGTCACCCATCCTAGTACTACTCTCGCCCAAGCACGCTTAACTTCGGAGTTCTGATGGGATCCGGTGCATTAGTGCTGGTATGATCGCACCCATCAATAGCCCCGCACTTTATTCTTTCATAGCGTACGCTCCCGTGCGCAGGTTCTGATCCTCCACCCTCCAAACGGGTATAACTTTTGATCGGGAAGGAGTTACGGGACCCACAGCATATCACCGCGAAGCTCTCGTCGAGCCCCACGTTCTGAGCTACGGGTACAGCCCGTGGCTACTCCGGGAAGCAAAAAGAGGCCGTTTCGAGCCATTTCGAACACTTTTAGTTCGCAGCTACTGTTTTTCGGCACGTTTAAGATTGTGGGACCCGCTCGTCACCGGCTCGTGGAGATTGTCGTACTTTTTGTTCTCGTACTCGACAACAGCTAATCGAGTGTCGGACCACATCAAGACCAATTGAACGGAAAAAAAAAAATGAACGCACTCGCAAAAAAAGGGGTGCAACACGAGGACTTCCCAGGGGGTCACCCATCCTAGTACTACTCTCGCCCAAGCACGCTTAACTTCGAAGTTCTGATGGGATCCGGTGCATTAGGGCTGGTATGATCGCACCCATCAATAGCCTCGCACTTTATTCTTTCATAGCGTACGCTCCCGTGCGCAGGTTCTGATCCCCCACCCTTCACACAGGCATAACTTTTGATCCGGAAGGAGTTACGGGACCCACAATATATCACCGCGAAGCTCTCGCCGAGCCCCACGTTCTGAGCTACGTGTACAGCCCGTGGCTACTCCGGGAAGCAAAAAGAGGCCGTTTCGAGCCATTTCGAACACTTTTAGTTCGCAGCTACTGTTTTTCGGCACGTTTAAGATTGTGGGACCCGCTCGTCACCGGCTCGTGGAGTTTGTCGTACTTTTTGTCCTCGTACTCGACAACAGCTAATCGAGTGTCGGACCACATCAAGACCAACTGAACGGAAAAAAAAAATGAACGCACTCGCAAAAAAAGGAGTGCAACACGAGGACTTCCCAGGGGGTCACCCATCCTAGTACTACTCTCGCCCAAGCACGCTTAACTTCGGAGTTCTGATGGGATCCGGTGCATTAGGGCAGGTATGATCGCACCCATCAATAGCCTCGCACTTTATTCTTTCATAGCGTACGCTCCCGTGCGCAGGTTCTGATCCCCCACCCTCCAGACGGGTATAACTTTTGATCGGGAAGGAGTTACGGGACCCACAACATATCACCGCGAAGCTCTCGCCGAGCCCCACGTTCTGAGCTATGGGTACAGCCCGTGGCTACTCCGGGAAGCAAAAAGAGGCCGTTTCGAGCCATTTCGAACACTTTTAGTTCGCAGCTACTGTTTTTCGGCACGTTTAAGATTGTGGGACCCGCTCGTCACCGGCTCGTGGAGATTGTCGTACTTTTTGTCCTCGTACTCGACAACAGCTAATCGAGTGTCGGACCACATCAAGACCAACTGAACGGAAAAAAAAAATGAACGCACTCGCAAAAAAAGGAGTGCAACACGAGGACTTCCCAGGGGGTCACCCATCCTAGTACTACTCTCGCCCAAGCACGCTTAACTTCGGAGTTCTGATGGGATCCGGTGCATTAGTGCTGGTATGATCGCACCCATCAATAGCCCCGCACTTTATTCTTTCATAGCGTACGCTCCCGTGCGCAGGTTCTGATCCCCCACCCTCCAAACGGGTATAACTTTTGATCGGGAAGGAGTTACGGGACCCACAGCATATCACCGCGAAGCTCTCGTCGAGCCCCACGTTCTGAGCTACGGGTACAGCCCGTGGCTACTCCGGGAAGCAAAAAGAGGCCGTTTCGAGCCATTTCGAACACTTTTAGTTCGCAGCTACTGTTTTTCGGCACGTTTAAGATTGTGGGACCCGCTCGTCACCGGCTCGTGGAGATTGTCGTACTTTTTGTTCTCGTACTCGACAACAGCTAATCGAGTGTCGGACCACATCAAGACCAATTGAACGGAAAAAAAAAAATGAACGCACTCGCAAAAAAAGGGGTGCAACACGAGGACTTCCCAGGGGGTCACCCATCCTAGTACTACTCTCGCCCAAGCACGCTTAACTTCGGAGTTCTGATGGGATCCGGTGCATTAGGGCTGGTATGATCGCACCCATCAATAGCCTCGCACTTTATTCTTTCATAGCGTACGCTCCCGTGCGCAGGTTCTGATCCCCCACCCTTCACACAGGCATAACTTTTGATCCGGAAGGAGTTACGGGACCCACAATATATCACCGCGAAGCTCTCGCCGAGCCCCACGTTCTGAGCTACGTGTACAGCCCGTGGCTACTCCGGGAAGCAAAAAGAGGCCGTTTCGAGCCATTTCGAACACTTTTAGTTCGCAGCTACTGTTTTTCGGCACGTTTAAGATTGTGGGACCCGCTCGTCACCGGCTCGTGGAGTTTGTCGTACTTTTTGTCCTCGTACTCGACAACAGCTAATCGAGTGTCGGACCACATCAAGACCAACTGAACGGAAAAAAAAAATGAACGCACTCGCAAAAAAAGGAGTGCAACACGAGGACTTCCCAGGGGGTCACCCATCCTAGTACTACTCTCGCCCAAGCACGCTTAACTTCGGAGTTCTGATGGGATCCGGTGCATTAGGGCAGGTATGATCGCACCCATCAATAGCCTCGCACTTTATTCTTTCATAGCGTACGCTCCCGTGCGCAGGTTCTGATCCCCCACCCTCCAGACGGGTATAACTTTTGATCGGGAAGGAGTTACGGGACCCACAACATATCACCGCGAAGCTCTCGCCGAGCCCCACGTTCTGAGCTACGGGTACAGCCCGTGGCTACTCCGGGAAGCAAAAAGAGGCCGTTTCGAGCCATTTCGAACACTTTTAGTTCGCAGCTACTGTTTTTCGGCACGTTTAAGACTGTGGGACCCGCTCGTCACCGGCTCGTGGAGTTTGTCGTACTTTTTGTCCTCGTACTCGACAACAGCTAATCGAGTGTCGGACCACATCAAGACCAACTGAACGAAAAAAAAAATGAACGCACTCGCAAAAAAAGGGGTGCAACACGAGGACTTCCCAGGGGGTCACCCATCCTAGTACTACTCTCGCCCAAGCACGCTTAACTTCGGAGTTCTGATGGGATCCGGTGCATTAGTGCTGGTATGATCGCACCCATCAATAGCCCCGCACTTTATTCTTTCATAGCGTACGCTCCCGTGCGCAGGTTCTGATCCCCCACCCTCCAGACGGGTATAACATTTGATCGGGAAGGAGTTACGGGACCCACAGCATATCACCGCGAAGCTCTCGCCGACCCCACGTTCTGAGCTACGTGTACAGCCCGTGGCTACTCCGGGAAGCAAAAAGAGGCCGTTTCGAGCCATTTCGAACACTTTTAGTTCGCAGCTACTGTTTTTCGGCACGTTTAAGATTGTGGGACCCGCTCGTCACCGGCTCGTGGAGTTTGTCGTACTTTTTGTCCTCGTACTCGACAACAGCTAATTGAGTGTCGGACCACATCAAGACCAACTGAACGGAAAAAAAAAATGAACGCACTCGCAAAAAAAGGGGTGCAACACGAGGACTTCCCAGGGGGTCATCCATCCTAGTACTACTCTCGCCCAAGCACGCTTAACTTCGGAGTTCTGATGGGATCCGGTGCATTAGAGCTGGTATGATCGCACCCATCAATAGCCCCGCACTTTATTCTTTCATAGTGTACGCTCCCGTGCGAAGGTTCTGATCCCCCACCCTTCACACAGGCATAACTTTTGATCCGGAAGGAGTTACGGGACCCACAGCATATCACCGCGAAGCTCTCGCCGACCCCACGTTCTGAGCTACGTGTACAGCCCGTGGCTACTCCGGGAAGCAAAAAGAGGCCGTTTCGAGCCATTTCGAACACTTTTAGTTCGCAGCTACTGTTTTTCGGCACGTTTAAGATTGTGGGACCCGCTCGTCACCGTTTTGTGGAGTTTGTCGTACTTTTTGTCCTCGTACTCGACAACAGCTAATCGAGTGTCGGACCACATCAAGACCAACTGAACGAAAAAAAAAATGAACGCACTCGCAAAAAAAGGGATGCAACACGAGGACTTCCCAGGGGGTCACCCATCCTAGTACTACTCTCGCCCAAGCACGCTTAACTTCGGAGTTCTGATGGGATCCGGTGCATTAGGGCTGGTATGATCGCACCCATCAATAGCCTCGCACTTTATTCTTTCATAGCGTACGCTCCCGTGCGCAGGTTCTGATCCCCCACCCTTCAGACGGGTATAACTTTTGATCGGGAAGGAGTTACGGGACCCACAACATATCACCGCGAAGCTCTCGCCGAGCCCCACGTTCTGAGCTACGGGTACAGCCCGTGGCTACTCCGGGAAGCAAAAAGAGGCCGTTTCGAGCCATTTCGAACACTTTTAGTTCGCAGCTACTGTTTTTCGGCACGTTTAAGACTGTGGGACCCGCTCGTCACCGGCTCGTGGAGTTTGTCGTACTTTTTGTCCTCGTACTCGACAACAGCTAATCGAGTGTCGGACCACATCAAGACCAACTGAACGAAAAAAAAAATGAACGCACTCGCAAAAAAAGGGGTGCAACACGAGGACTTCCCAGGGGGTCACCCATCCTAGTACTACTCTCGCCCAAGCACGCTTAACTTCGGAGTTCTGATGGGATCCAGTGCATTAGTGCTGGTATGATCGCACCCATCAATAGCCCCGCACTTTATTCTTTCATAGCGTACGCTCCCGTGCGCAGGTTCTGATCCCCCACCCTCCAGACGGGTATAACATTTGATCGGGAAGGAGTTACGGGACCCACAGCATATCACCGCGAAGCTCTCGTCGAGCCCCACGTTCTGAGCTACGGGTACAGCCCGTGGCTACTCCGGGAAGCAAAAAGAGGCCGTTTCGAGCCATTTCGAACACTTTTAGTTCGCAGCTACTGTTTTTCGGCACGTTTAAGATTGTGGGACCCGCTCGTCACCGGCTCGTGGAGATTGTCGTACTTTTTGTCCTCGTACTCGACAACAGCTAATCGAGTGTCGGACCACATCAAGACCAATTGAACGGAAAAAAAAAAATGAACGCACTCGCAAAAAAAGGGGTGCAACACGAGGACTTCCCAGGGGGTCACCCATCCTAGTACTACTCTCGCCCAAGCACGCTTAACTTCGGAGTTCTGATGGGATCCAGTGCATTAGTGCTGGTATGATCGCACCCATCAATAGCCCCGCACTTTATTCTTTCATAGCGTACGCTCCCGTGCGCAGGTTCTGATCCCCCACCCTCCAGACGGGTATAACATTTGATCGGGAAGGAGTTACGGGACCCACAGCATATCACCGCGAAGCTCTCGTCGAGCCCCACGTTCTGAGCTACGGGTACAGCCCGTGGCTACTCCGGGAAGCAAAAAGAGGCCGTTTCGAGCCATTTCGAACACTTTTAGTTCGCAGCTACTGTTTTTCGGCACGTTTAAGATTGTGGGACCCGCTCGTTACCGGCTCGTGGAGATTGTCGTACTTTTTGTCCTCGTACTCGACAACAGCTAATCGAGTGTCGGACCACATCAAGACCAATTGAACGGAAAAAAAAAAATGAACGCACTCGCAAAAAAAGGGGTGCAACACGAGGACATCCCAGGGGGTCACCCATCCTAGTACTACACTCGCCCAAGCACGCTTAACTTCGGAGTTCTGATGGGATCCGGTGCATTAGGGCTGGTATGATCACACCCATCAATAGCCTCGCACTTTATTCTTTCATAGCGTACGCTCCCGTGCGAAGGTTCTGATCCCCCACCCTTCAGACAGGCATAACTTTTGATCGGGAAGGAGTTACGGGACCCACAGCATATCACCGCGAAGCTCTCGCCGACCCCACGTTCTGAGCTACGTGTACAGCCCGTGGCTACTCCGGGAAGCAAAAAGAGGCCGTTTCGAGCCATTTCGAACACTTTTAGTTCGCAGCTACTGTTTTTCGGCACGTTTAAGATTGTGGGACCCGCTCGTCACCGGCTCGTGGAGTTTGTCGTACTTTTTGTCCTCGTACTCGACAACAGCTAATCGAGTGTCGGACCACATCAAGACCAACTGAACGGAAAAAAAAAATGAACGCACTCGCAAAAAAAGGGGTGCAACACGAGGACTTCCCAGGGGGTCACCCATCCTAGTACTACTCTCGCCCAAGCACGCTTAACTTCGGAGTTCTGATGGGATCCGGTGCATTAGGGCTGGTATGATCGCACACATCAATAGCCTCGCACTTTATTCTTTCATAGCGTACGCTCCCGTGCGCAGGTTCTGATCCCCCACCCTTCACACAGGCATAACTTTTGATCCGGAAGGAGTTACGGGACCCACAGCATATCACCGCGAAGCTCTCGCCGACCCCACGTTCTGAGCTACGTGTACAGCCCGTGGCTACTCCGGGAAGCAAAAAGAGGCCGTTTCGAGCCATTTCGAACACTTTTAGTTCGCAGCTACTGTTTTTCGGCACGTTTAAGATTGTGGGACCCGCTCGTCACCGGCTCGTGGAGTTTGTCGTACTTTTTGTCCTCGTACTCGACAACAGCTAATCGAGTGTCGGACCACATCAAGACCAACTGAACGGAAAAAAAAAATGAACGCACTCGCAAAAAAAGGGGTGCAACACGAGGACTTCCCAGGGGGTCACCCATCCTAGTACTACTCTCGCCCAAGCACGCTTAACTTCGGAGTTCTGATGGGATCCGGTGCATTAGGGCTGGTATGATCGCACACATCAATAGCCTCGCACTTTATTCTTTCATAGCGTACGCTCCCGTGCGCAGGTTCTGATCCCCCACCCTTCACACAGGCATAACTTTTGATCCGGAAGGAGTTACGGGACCCACAGCATATCACCGCGAAGCTCTCGCCGAGCCCCACGTTCTGAGCTACGTGTACAGCCCGTGGCTACTCCGGGAAGCAAAAAGAGGCCGTTTCGAGCCATTTCGAACACTTTTAGTTCGCAGCTACTGTTTTTCGGCACGTTTAAGATTGTGGGACCCGCTCGTCACCGGCTCATGGAGTTTGTCGTACTTTTGGTCCTCGTACTCGACAACAGCTAATCGAGTGTCGGACCACATCAAGACCAACTGAACGGAAAAAAAAAATGAACGCACTCGCAAAAAAAGGGGTGCAACACGAGGACTTCCCAGGGGGTCACCCATCCTAATACTACTCTCGCCCAAGCACGCTTAACTTCGGAGTTCTGATGGGATCCGGTGCATTAGAGCTGGTATGATCGCACCCATCAATAGCCCCGCACTTTATTCTTTCATAGTGTACGCTCCCGTGCGAAGGTTCTGATCCCCCACCCTTCACACAGGCATAACTTTTGATCCGGAAGGAGTTACGGGACCCACAGCATATCACCGCGAAACTCTCGCCGACCCCACGTTCTGAGCTACGTGTACAGCCCGTGGCTACTCCGGGAAGCAAAAAGAGGCCGTTTCGAGCCATTTCGAACACTTTTAGTTCGCAGCTACTGTTTTTCGGCACGTTTAAGATTGTGGGACCCGCTCGTCACCGGCTTGTGGAGTTTGTCGTACTTTTTGTCCTCGTACTCGACAACAGCTAATCGAGTGTCGGACCACATCAAGACCAACTGAACGAAAAAAAAAATGAACGCACTCGCAAAAAAAGGGATGCAACACGAGGACTTCCCAGGGGGTCACCCATCCTAGTACTACTCTCGCCCAAGCACGCTTAACTTCGGAGTTCTGATGGGATCCGGTGCATTAGGGCTGGTATGATCGCACCCATCAATAGCCTCGCACTTTATTCTTTCATAGCGTACGCTCCCGTGCGCAGGTTCTGATCCCCCACCTTTCACACAGGCATAACTTTTGATCCGGAAGGAGTTACGGGACCCACAGCATATCACCGCGAAGCTCTCGCCGAGCCCCACGTTCTGAGCTAAGTGTACAGCCCGTGGCTACTCCGGGAAGCAAAAAGAGGCCGTTTCGAGCCATTTCGAACACTTTTAGTTCGCAGCTACTGTTTTTCGGCACGTTTAAGATTGTGGGACCCGCTCGTCACCGGCTCGTGGAGTTTGTCGTACTTTTTGTCCTCGTACTCGACAACAGCTAATCGAGTGTCGGACCACATCAAGACCAACTGAACGAAAAAAAAAATGAACGCACTCGCAAAAAAAGGGATGCAACACGAGGACTTCCCAGGGGGTCACCCATCCTAGTACTACTCTCGCCCAAGCACGCTTAACTTCGGAGTTCTGATGGGATCCGGTGCATTAGTGCTGGTATGATCGCACCCATCAATAGCCCCGCACTTTATTCTTTCATAGCGTACGCTCCCGTGCGCAGGTTCTGATCCCCCACCCTCCAGACGGGTATAACATTTGATCGGGAAGGAGTTACGGGACCCACAGCATATCACCGCGAAGCTCTCGTCGAGCCCCACGTTCTGAGCTACGGGTACAGCCCGTGGCTACTCCGGGAAGCAAAAAGAGGCCGTTTCGAGCCATTTCGAACACTTTTAGTTCGCAGCTACTGTTTTCGGCACGTTTAAGATTGTGGGACCCGCTCGTCACCGGCTCGTGGAGATTGTCGTACTTTTTGTCCTCGTACTCGACAACAGCTAATCGAGTGTCGGACCACATCAAGACCAATTGAACGGAAAAAAAAAAATGAACGCACTCGCAAAAAAAGGGGTGCAACACGAGGACTTCCCAGGGGGTCACCCATCCTAGTACTACTCTCGCCCAAGCACGCTTAACTTCGGAGTTCTGATGGGATCCGGTGCATTAGGGCTGGTATGATCGCACACATCAATAGCCTCGCACTTTATTCTTTCATAGCGTACGCTCCCGTGCGCAGGTTCTGATCCCCCACCCTTCACACAGGCATAACTTTTGATCCGGAAGGAGTTACGGGACCCACAGCATATCACCGCGAAGCTCTCGCCGAGCCCCACGTTCTGAGCTACGTGTACAGCCCGTGGCTACTCCGGGAAGCAAAAAGAGGCCGTTTCGAGCCATTTCGAACACTTTTAGTTCGCAGCTACTGTTTTTCGGCACGTTTAAGATTGTGGGACCCGCTCGTCACCGGCTCGTGGAGTTTGTCGTACTTTTTGTCCTCGTACTCGACAACAGCTAATCGAGTGTCGGACCACATCAAGACCAACTGAACGGAAAAAAAAAATGAACGCACTCGCAAAAAAAGGGGTGCAACACGAGGACTTCCCAGGGGGTCACCCATCCTAGTACTACTCTCGCCCAAGCACACTTAACTTCGGAGTTCTGATGGGATCCGGTGCATTAGGGCTGGTATGATCGCACACATCAATTGCCTCGCACTTTATTCTTTCATAGCGTACGCTCCCGTGCGCAGGTTCTGATCCCCCACCCTTCACACAGGCATAACTTTTGATCCGGAAGGAGTTACGGGACCCACAGCATATCACCGCGAAGCTCTCGCCGACCCCACGTTCTGAGCTACGTGTACAGCCCGTGGCTACTCCGGGAAGCAAAAAGAGGCCGTTTCGAGCCATTTCGAACACTTTAAGTTCGCAGCTACTGTTTTTCGGCACGTTTAAGATTGTGGGACCCGCTCGTCACCGGCTCGTGGAGTTTGTCGTACTTTTTGTCCTCGTACTCGACAACAGCTAATCGAGTGTCGGACCACATCAAGACCAACTGAACGGAAAAAAAAAATGAACGCACTCGCAAAAAAAGGGGTGCAACACGAGCACTTCCCAGGGGGTCACCCATCCTAGTACTACTCTCGCCCAAGCACGCTTAACTTCGGAGTTCTGATGGGATCCGGTGCATTAGGGCTGGTATGATCGCACACATCAATAGCCTCGCACTTTATTCTTTCATAGCGTACGCTCCCGTGCGCAGGTTCTGATCCCCCACCCTTCACACAGGCATAACTTTTGATCCGGAAGGAGTTACGGGACCCACAGCATATCACCGCGAAGCTCTCGCCGAGCCCCACGTTCTGAGCTACGTGTACAGCCCGTGGCTACTCCGGGAAGCAAAAAGAGGCCGTTTCGAGCCATTTCGAACACTTTTAGTTCGCAGCTACTGTTTTTCGGCACGTTTAAGATTGTGGGACCCGCTCGTCACCGGCTCGTGGAGTTTGTCGTACTTTTTGTCCTCGTACTCGACAACAGCTAATCGAGTGTCGGACCACATCAAGACCAACTGAACGGAAAAAAAAAATGAACGCACTCGCAAAAAAAGGGGTGCAACACGAGGACTTCCCAGGGGGTCACCCATCCTAGTACTACTCTCGCCCAAGCACGCTTAACTTCGGAGTTCTGATGGGATCCGGTGCATTAGGGCTGGTATGATCGCACACATCAATTGCCTCGCACTTTATTCTTTCATAGCGTACGCTCCCGTGCGCAGGTTCTGATCCCCCACCCTTCACACAGGCATAACTTTTGATCCGGAAGGAGTTACGGGACCCACAGCATATCACCGCGAAGCTCTCGCCGACCCCACGTTCTGAGCTACGTGTACAGCCCGTGGCTACTCCGGGAAGCAAAAAGAGGCCGTTTCGAGCCATTTCGAACACTTTTAGTTCGCAGCTACTGTTTTTCGGCACGTTTAAGATTGTGGGACCCGCTCGTCACCGGCTCGTGGAGTTTGTCGTACTTTTTGTCCTCGTACTCGACAACAGCTAATCGAGTGTCGGACCACATCAAGACCAACTGAACGGAAAAAAAAAATGAACGCACTCGCAAAAAAAGGGGTGCAACACGAGCACTTCCCAGGGGGTCACCCATCCTAGTACTACTCTCGCCCAAGCACGCTTAACTTCGGAGTTCTGATGGGATCCGGTGCATTAGGGCTGGTATGATCGCACACATCAATAGCCTCGCACTTTATTCTTTCATAGCGTACGCTCCCGTGCGCAGGTTCTGATCCCCCACCCTTCACACAGGCATAACTTTTGATCCGGAAGGAGTTACGGGACCCACAGCATATCACCGCGAAGCTCTCGCCGAGCCCCACGTTCTGAGCTACGTGTACAGCCCGTGGCTACTCCGGGAAGCAAAAAGAGGCCGTTTCGAGCCATTTCGAACACTTTTAGTTCGCAGCTACTGTTTTTCGGCACGTTTAAGATTGTGGGACCCGCTCGTCACCGGCTCATGGAGTTTGTCGTACTTTTTGTCCTCGTACTCGACAACAGGTAATCGAGTGTCGGACCACATCAAGACCAACTGAACGGAAAAAAAAAATGAACGCATTCGCAAAAAAAGGGGTGCAACACGAGGACTTCCCAGGGGGTCACCCATCCTAATACTACTCTCGCCCAAGCACGCTTAACTTCGGAGTTCTGATGGGATCCGGTGCATTAGAGCTGGTATGATCGCACCCATCAATAGCCCCGCACTTTATTCTTTCATAGCGTACGCTCCCGTGCGCAGGTTCTGATCCCCCACCCTTCACACAGGCATAACTTTTGATCCGGAAGGAGTTACGGGACCCACAGCATATCACCGCGAAGCTCTCGCCGACCCCACGTTCTGAGCTACGTGTACAGCCCGTGGCTACTCCGGGAAGCAAAAAGAGGCCGTTTCGAGCCATTTCGAACACTTTTAGTTCGCAGCTACTGTTTTTCGGCACGTTTAAGATTGTGGGACCCGCTCGTCACCGGCTCGTGGAGTTTGTCGTAATTTTTGTCCTCGTACTCGACAACAGCTAATCGAGTGTCGGACCACATCAAGACCAACTGAACGGAAAAAAAAAATGAACGCACTCGCAAAAAAAGGGGTGCAACACGAGGACTTCCCAGGGGGTCACCCATCCTAGTACTACTCTCGCCCAAGCACGCTTAACTTCGGAGTTCTGATGGGATCCGGTGCATTAGAGCTGGTATGATCGCACCCATCAATAGCCCCGCACTTTATTCTTTCATAGTGTACGCTCCCGTGCGCAGGTTCTGATCCCCCACCCTTCACACAGGCATAACTTTTGATCCGGAAGGAGTTACGGGACCCACAACATATCACCGCGAAGCTCTCGCCGACCCCACGTTCTGAGCTACGTGTACAGCCCGTGGCTACTCCGGGAAGCAAAAAGAGGCCGTTTCGAGCCATTTCGAACACTTTTAGTTCGCAGCTACTGTTTTTCGGCACGTTTAAGATTGTGGGACCCGCTCGTCACCGGCTCGTGGAGTTTGTCGTAATTTTTGTCCTCGTACTCGACAACAGCTAATCGAGTGTCGGACCACATCAAGACCAACTGAACGGAAAAAAAAAATGAACGCACTCGCAAAAAAAGGGGTGCAACACGAGGACTTCCCAGGGGGTCACCCATCCTAGTACTACTCTCGCCCAAGCACGCTTAACTTCGGAGTTCTGATGGGATCCGGTGCATTAGGGCTGGTATGATCGCACCCATCAATAGCCTCGCACTTTATTCTTTCATAGCGTACGCTCCCGTGCGCAGGTTCTGATCCCCCACCCTTCACACAGGCATAACTTTTGATCCGGAAGGAGTTACGGGACCCACAGCATATCACCGCGAAGCTCTCGCCGAGCCCCACGTTCTGAGCTACGTGTACAGCCCGTGGCTACTCCGGGAAGCAAAAAGAGGCCGTTTCGAGCCATTTCGAACACTTTTAGTTCGCAGCTACTGTTTTTCGGCACGTTTAAGATTGTGGGACCCGCTCGTCACCGGCTCATGGAGTTTGTCGTACTTTTTGTCCTCGTACTCGACAACAGCTAATCGAGTGTCGGACCACATCAAGACCAACTGAACGGAAAAAAAAAATGAACGCACTCGCAAAAAAAGGGGTGCAACACGAGGACTTCCCAGGGGGTCACCCATCCTAGTACTACTCTCGCCCAAGCACGCATAACTTCGGAGTTCTGATGGGATCCGGTGCATTAGGGCTGGTATGATCGCACACATCAATAGCCTCGCACTTTATTCTTTCATGGCGTACGCTCCCGTGCGCAGGTTCTGATCCCCCACCCTTCACACAGGCATAACTTTTGATCCGGAAGGAGTTACGGGACCCACAGCATATCACCGCGAAGCTCTCGCCGAGCCCCACGTTCTGAGCTACGTGTACAGCCCGTGGCTACTCCGGGAAGCAAAAAGAGGCCGTTTCGAGCCATTTCGAACACTTTTAGTTCGCAGCTACTGTTTTTCGGCACGTTTAAGATTGTGGGACCCGCTCGTCACCGGCTCATGGAGTTTGTCGTACTTTTTGTCCTCGTACTCGACAACAGCTAATCGAGTGTCGGACCACATCAAGACCAACTGAACGAAAAAAAAAATGAACGCACTCGCAAAAAAAGGGGTGCAACACGAGGACTTCCCAGGGGGTCACCCATCCTAGTACTACTCTCGCCCAAGCACGCTTAACTTCAGAGTTCTGATGGGATCCGGTGCATTAGTGCTGGTATGATCGCACCCATCAATAGCCCCGCACTTTATTCTTTCATAGCGTACGCTCCCGTGCGCAGGTTCTGATCCCCCACCCTCCAGACGGGTATAACATTTGATCGGGAAGGAGTTACGGGACCCACAGCATATCACCGCGAAGCTCTCGTCGAGCCCCACGTTCTGAGCTACGGGTACAGCCCGTGGCTACTCCGGGAAGCAAAAAGAGGCCGTTTCGAGCCATTTCGAACACTTTTAGTTCGCAGCTACTGTTTTTCGGCACGTTTAAGATTGTGGGACCCGCTCGTCACCGGCTCGTGGAGATTGTCGTACTTTTTGTCCTCGTACTCGACAACAGCTAATCGAGTGTCGGACCACATCAAGACCAATTGAACGGAAAAAAACAAATGAACGCACTCGCAAAAAAAGGGGTGCAACACGAGGACTTCCCAGGGGGTCACCCATCCTAGTACTACTCTCGCCCAAGCACGCTTAACTTCGGAGTTCTGATGGGATCCGGTGCATTAGGGCTGGTATGATCGCACCCATCAATAGCGTCGCACTTTATTCTTTCATAGCGTACGCTCCCGTGCGAAGGTTCTGATCCCCCACCCTTCAGACAGGCATAACTTTTGATCCGGAAGGAGTTACGGGACCCACAGCATATCACCGCGAAGCTCTCGCCGACCCCACGTTCTGAGCTACGTGTACAGCCCGTGGCTACTCCGGGAAGCAAAAAGAGGCCGTTTCGAGCCATTTCGAACACTTTTAGTTCGCAGCTACTGTTTTTCGGCATGTTTAAGATTGTGGGACCCGCTCGTCACCGGCTCGTGGAGTTTGTCGTAATTTTTGTCCTCGTACTCGACAACTGCTAATCGAGTGTCGGACCACATCAAGACCAACTGAACGGAAAAAAAAAATGAACGCACTCGCAAAAAAAGGGGTGCAACACGAGGACTTCCCAGGGGGTCACCCATCCTAGTACTACTCTCGCCCAAGCACGCTTAACTTCGGAGTTCTGATGGGATCCGGTGCATTAGTGCTGGTATGATCGCACCCATCAATAGCCCCGCACTTTATTCTTTCATAGCGTACGCTCCCGTGCGCAGGTTCTGATCCCCCACCCTCCAAACGGGTATAACTTTTGATCGGGAAGGAGTTACGGGACCCACAGCATATCACCGCGAAGCTCTCGTCGAGCCCCACGTTCTGAGCTACGGGTACAGCCCGTGGCTACTCCGGGAAGCAAAAAGAGGCCGTTTCGAGCCATTTCGAACACTTTTAGTTCGCAGCTACTGTTTTTCGGCACGTTTAAGATTGTGGGACCCGCTCGTCACCGGCTCGTGGAGATTGTCGTACTTTTTGTCCTCGTACTCGACAACAGCTAATCGAGTGTCGGACCACATCAAGACCAATTGAACGGAAAAAAAAAATGAACGCACTCGCAAAAAAAGGGGTGCAACACGAGGACTTCCCAAGGGGTCACCCATCCTAGTACTACACTCGCCCAAGCACGCTTAACTTCGGAGTTCTGATGGGATCCGGTGCATTAGGGCTGGTATGATCGCACCCATCAATAGCCTCGCACTTTATTCTTTCATAGCGTACGCTCCCGTGCGAAGGTTCTGATCCCCCACCCTTCAGACAGGCATAACTTTTGATCCGGAAGGAGTTACGGGACCCACAGCATATCACCGCGAAGCTCTCGCCGACCCCACGTTCTGAGCTACGTGTACAGCCCGTGGCTACTCCGGGAAGCAAAAAGAGGCCGTTTCGAGCCATTTCGAACACTTTTAGTTCGCAGCTACTGTTTTTCGGCACGTTTAAGATTGTGGGACCCGCTCGTCACCGGCTCGTGGAGTTTGTCGTACTTTTTGTCCTCGTACTCGACAACAGCTAATCGAGTGTCGGACCACATCAAGACCAACTGAACGGAAAAAAAAAATGAACGCACTCGCAAAAAAAGGGGTGCAACACGAGGACTTCCCAGGGGGTCACCCATCCTAGTACTACTCTCGCCCAAGCACGCTTAACTTCGGAGTTCTGATGGGATCCGGTGCATTAGGGCTGGTATGATCGCACCCATCAATAGCGTCGCACTTTATTCTTTCATAGCGTACGCTCCCGTGCGAAGGTTCTGATCCCCCACCCTTCAGACAGGCATAACTTTTGATCCGGAAGGAGTTACGGGACCCACAGCATATCACCGCGAAGCTCTCGCCGACCCCACGTTCTGAGCTACGTGTACAGCCCGTGGCTACTCCGGGAAGCAAAAAGAGGCCGTTTCGAGCCATTTCGAACACTTTTAGTTCGCAGCTACTGTTTTTCGGCACGTTTAAGATTGTGGGACCCGCTCGTCACCGGCTCGTGGAGTTTGTCGTAATTTTTGTCCTCGTACTCGACAACAGCTAATCGAGTGTCGGACCACATCAAGACCAACTGAACGGAAAAAAAAAATGAACGCACTCGCAAAAAAAGGGGTGCAACACGAGGACTTCCCAGGGGGTCACCCATCCTAGTACTACTCTCGCCCAAGCACGCTTAACTTCGGAGTTCTGATGGGATCCGGTGCATTAGTGCTGGTATGATCGCACCCATCAATAGCCCCGCACTTTATTCTTTCATAGCGTACGCTCCCGTGCGCAGGTTCTGATCCCCCACCCTCCAAACGGGTATAACTTTTGATCGGGAAGGAGTTACGGGACCCACAGCATATCACCGCGAAGCTATCGTCGAGCCCCACGTTCTGAGCTACGGGTACAGCCCGTGGCTACTCCGGGAAGCAAAAAGAGGCCGTTTCGAGCCATTTCGAACACTTTTAGTTCGCAGCTACTGTTTTTCGGCACGTTTAAGATTGTGGGACCCGCTCGTCACCGGCTCGTGGAGATTGTCGTACTTTTTGTCCTCGTACTCGACAACAGCTAATCGAGTGTCGGACCACATCAAGACCAATTGAACGGAAAAAAAAAATGAACGCACTCGCAAAAAAAGGGGTGCAACACGAGGACTTCCCAGGGGGTCACCCATCCTAGTACTACACTCGCCCAAGCACGCTTAACTTCGGAGTTCTGATGGGATCCGGTGCATTAGGGCTGGTATGATCGCACCCATCAATAGCCTCGCACTTTATTCTTTCATAGCGTACGCTCCCGTGCGAAGGTTCTGATCCCCCACCCTTCAGACAGGCATAACTTTTGATCCGGAAGGAGTTACGGGACCCACAGCATATCACCGCGAAGCTCTCGTCGAGCCCCACGTTCTGAGCTACGGGTACAGCCCGTGGCTACTCCGGGAAGCAAAAAGAGGCCGTTTCGAGCCATTTCGAACACTTTTAGTTCGCAGCTACTGTTTTTCGGCACGTTTAAGATTGTGGGACCCGCTCGTCACCGGCTCGTGGAGATTGTCGTACTTTTTGTCCTCGTACTCGACAACAGCTAATCGAGTGTCGGACCACATCAAGACCAATTGAACGGAAAAAAACAAATGAACGCACTCGCAAAAAAAGGGGTGCAACACGAGGACTTCCCAGGGGGTCACCCATCCTAGTACTACTCTCGCCCAAGCACGCTTAACTTCGGAGTTCTGATGGGATCCGGTGCATTAGGGCTGGTATGATCGCACCCATCAATAGCGTCGCACTTTATTCTTTCATAGCGTACGCTCCCGTGCGAAGGTTCTGATCCCCCACCCTTCAGACAGGCATAACTTTTGATCCGGAAGGAGTTACGGGACCCACAGCATATCACCGCGAAGCTCTCGCCGACCCCACGTTCTGAGCTACGTGTACAGCCCGTGGCTACTCCGGGAAGCAAAAAGAGGCCGTTTCGAGCCATTTCGAACACTTTTAGTTCGCAGCTACTGTTTTTCGGCATGTTTAAGATTGTGGGACCCGCTCGTCACCGGCTCGTGGAGTTTGTCGTAATTTTTGTCCTCGTACTCGACAACAGCTAATCGAGTGTCGGACCACATCAAGACCAACTGAACGGAAAAAAAAAATGAACGCACTCGCAAAAAAAGGGGTGCAACACGAGGACTTCCCAGGGGGTCACCCATCCTAGTACTACTCTCGCCCAAGCACGCTTAACTTCGGAGTTCTGATGGGATCCGGTGCATTAGTGCTGGTATGATCGCACCCATCAATAGCCCCGCACTTTATTCTTTCATAGCGTACGCTCCCGTGCGCAGGTTCTGATCCCCCACCCTCCAAACGGGTATAACTTTTGATCGGGAAGGAGTTACGGGACCCACAGCATATCACCGCGAAGCTCTCGTCGAGCCCCACGTTCTGAGCTACGGGTACAGCCCGTGGCTACTCCGGGAAGCAAAAAGAGGCCGTTTCGAGCCATTTCGAACACTTTTAGTTCGCAGCTACTGTTTTTCGGCACGTTTAAGATTGTGGGACCCGCTCGTCACCGGCTCGTGGAGATTGTCGTACTTTTTGTCCTCGTACTCGACAACAGCTAATCGAGTGTCGGACCACATCAAGACCAATTGAACGGAAAAAAAAAATGAACGCACTCGCAAAAAAAGGGGTGCAACACGAGGACTTCCCAAGGGGTCACCCATCCTAGTACTACACTCGCCCAAGCACGCTTAACTTCGGAGTTCTGATGGGATCCGGTGCATTAGGGCTGGTATGATCGCACCCATCAATAGCCTCGCACTTTATTCTTTCATAGCGTACGCTCCCGTGCGAAGGTTCTGATCCCCCACCCTTCAGACAGGCATAACTTTTGATCCGGAAGGAGTTACGGGACCCACAGCATATCACCGCGAAGCTCTCGCCGACCCCACGTTCTGAGCTACGTGTACAGCCCGTGGCTACTCCGGGAAGCAAAAAGAGGCCGTTTCGAGCCATTTCGAACACTTTTAGTTCGCAGCTACTGTTTTTCGGCACGTTTAAGATTGTGGGACCCGCTCGTCACCGGCTCGTGGAGTTTGTCGTACTTTTTGTCCTCGTACTCGACAACAGCTAATCGAGTGTCGGACCACATCAAGACCAACTGAACGGAAAAAAAAAATGAACGCACTCGCAAAAAAAGGGGTGCAACACGAGGACTTCCCAGGGGGTCACCCATCCTAGTACTACTCTCGCCCAAGCACGCTTAACTTCGGAGTTCTGATGGGATCCGGTGCATTAGGGCTGGTATGATCGCACCCATCAATAGCGTCGCACTTTATTCTTTCATAGCGTACGCTCCCGTGCGAAGGTTCTGATCCCCCACCCTTCAGACAGGCATAACTTTTGATCCGGAAGGAGTTACGGGACCCACAGCATATCACCGCGAAGCTCTCGCCGACCCCACGTTCTGAGCTACGTGTACAGCCCGTGGCTACTCCGGGAAGCAAAAAGAGGCCGTTTCGAGCCATTTCGAACACTTTTAGTTCGCAGCTACTGTTTTTCGGCACGTTTAAGATTGTGGGACCCGCTCGTCACCGGCTCGTGGAGTTTGTCGTAATTTTTGTCCTCGTACTCGACAACAGCTAATCGAGTGTCGGACCACATCAAGACCAACTGAACGGAAAAAAAAAATGAACGCACTCGCAAAAAAAGGGGTGCAACACGAGGACTTCCCAGGGGGTCACCCATCCTAGTACTACTCTCGCCCAAGCACGCTTAACTTCGGAGTTCTGATGGGATCCGGTGCATTAGTGCTGGTATGATCGCACCCATCAATAGCCCCGCACTTTATTCTTTCATAGCGTACGCTCCCGTGCGCAGGTTCTGATCCCCCACCCTCCAAACGGGTATAACTTTTGATCGGGAAGGAGTTACGGGACCCACAGCATATCACCGCGAAGCTATCGTCGAGCCCCACGTTCTGAGCTACGGGTACAGCCCGTGGCTACTCCGGGAAGCAAAAAGAGGCCGTTTCGAGCCATTTCGAACACTTTTAGTTCGCAGCTACTGTTTTTCGGCACGTTTAAGATTGTGGGACCCGCTCGTCACCGGCTCGTGGAGATTGTCGTACTTTTTGTCCTCGTACTCGACAACAGCTAATCGAGTGTCGGACCACATCAAGACCAATTGAACGGAAAAAAAAAATGAACGCACTCGCAAAAAAAGGGGTGCAACACGAGGACTTCCCAGGGGGTCACCCATCCTAGTACTACACTCGCCCAAGCACGCTTAACTTCGGAGTTCTGATGGGATCCGGTGCATTAGGGCTGGTATGATCGCACCCATCAATAGCCTCGCACTTTATTCTTTCATAGCGTACGCTCCCGTGCGAAGGTTCTGATCCCCCACCCTTCAGACAGGCATAACTTTTGATCCGGAAGGAGTTACGGGACCCACAGCATATCACCGCGAAGCTCTCGCCGACCCCACGTTCTGAGCTACGTGTACAGCCCGTGGCTACTGCGGGAAGCAAAAAGAGGCCGTTTCGAGCCATTTCGAACACTTTTAGTTCGCAGCTACTGTTTTTCGGCACGTTTAAGATTGTGGGACCCGCTCGTCACCGGCTCGTGGAGTTTGTCGTACTTTTTGTCCTCGTACTCGACAACAGCTAATCGAGTGTCGGACCACATCAAGACCAACTGAACGGAAAAAAAAAATGAACGCACTCGCAAAAAAAGGGGTGCAACACGAGGACTTCCCAGGGGGTCACCCATCCTAGTACTACTCTCGCCCAAGCACGCTTAACTTCGGAGTTCTGATGGGATCCGGTGCATTAGGGCTGGTATGATCGCACACATCAATAGCCTCGCACTTTATTCTTTCATAGCGTACGCTCCCGTGCGCAGGTTCTGATCCCCCACCCTTCACACAGGCATAACTTTTGATCCGGAAGGAGTTACGGGACCCACAGCATATCACCGCGAAGCTCTCGCCGAGCCCCACGTTCTGAGCTACGTGTACAGCCCGTGGCTACTCCGGGAAGCAAAAAGAGGCCGTTTCGAGCCATTTCGAACACTTTTAGTTCGCAGCTACTGTTTTTCGGCACGTTTAAGATTGTGGGACCCGCTCGTCACCGGCTCATGGAGTTTGTCGTACTTTTTGTCCTCGTACTCGACAACAGCTAATCGAGTGTCGGACCACATCAAGACCAACTGAACGGAAAAAAAAAATGAACGCACTCGCAAAAAAAGGGGTGCAACACGAGGACTTCCCAGGGGGTCACCCATCCTAATACTACTCTCGCCCAAGCACGCTTAACTTCGGAGTTCTGATGGGATCCGGTGCATTAGAGCTGGTATGATCGCACCCATCAATAGCCCCGCACTTTATTCTTTCATAGTGTACGCTCCCGTGCGAAGGTTCTGATCCCCCACCCTTCACACAGGCATAACTTTTGATCCGGAAGGAGTTACGGGACCCACAGCATATCACCGCGAAGCTCTCGCCGACCCCACGTTCTGAGCTACGTGTACAGCCCGTGGCTACTCCGGGAAGCAAAAAGAGGCCGTTTCGAGCCATTTCGAACACTTTTAGTTCGCAGCTACTGTTTTTCGGCACGTTTAAGATTGTGGGACCCGCTCGTCACCGGCTTGTGGAGTTTGTCGTACTTTTTGTCCTCGTACTCGACAACAGCTAATCGAGTGTCGGACCACATCAAGACCAACTGAACGAAAAAAAAAATGAACGCACTCGCAAAAAAAGGGATGCAACACGAGGACTTCCCAGGGGGTCACCCATCCTAGTACTACTCTCGCCCAAGCACGCTTAACCTCGGAGTTCTGATGGGATCCGGTGCATTAGGGCTGGTATGATCGCACCCATCAATAGCCTCGCACTTTATTCTTTCATAGCGTACGCTCCCGTGCGCAGGTTCTGATCCCCCACCCTTCACACAGGCATAACTTTTGATCCGGAAGGAGTTACGGGACCCACAGCATATCACCGCGAAGCTCTCGCCGAGCCCCACGTTCTGAGCTACGTGTACAGCCCGTGGCTACTCCGGGAAGCAAAAAGAGGCCGTTTCGAGCCATTTCGAACACTTTTAGTTCGCAGCTACTGTTTTTCGGCACGTTTAAGATTGTGGGACCCGCTCGTCACCGGCTCGTGGAGTTTGTCGTACTTTTTGTCCTCGTACTCGACAACAGCTAATCGAGTGTCGGACCACATCAAGACCAACTGAACGAAAAAAAAAATGAACGCACTCGCAAAAAAAGGGATGCAACACGAGGACTTCCCAGGGGGTCACCCATCCTAGTACTACTCTCGCCCAAGCACGCTTAACTTCGGAGTTCTGATGGGATCCGGTGCATTAGTGCTGGTATGATCGCACCCATCAATAGCCCCGCACTTTATTCTTTCATAGCGTACGCTCCCGTGCGCAGGTTCTGATCCCCCACCCTCCAGACGGGTATAACATTTGATCGGGAAGGAGTTACGGGACCCACAGCATATCACCGCGAAGCTCTCGTCGAGCCCCACGTTCTGAGCTACGGGTACAGCCCGTGGCTACTCCGGGAAGCAAAAAGAGGCCGTTTCGAGCCATTTCGAACACTTTTAGTTCGCAGCTACTGTTTTTCGGCACGTTTAAGATTGTGGGACCCGCTCGTCACCGGCTCGTGGAGATTGTCGTACTTTTTGTCCTCGTACTCGACAACAGCTAATCGAGTGTCGGACCACATCAAGACCAATTGAACGGAAAAAAAAAATGAACGCACTCGCAAAAAAAGGGGTGCAACACGAGGACTTCCCAGGGGGTCACCCATCCTAGTACTACTCTCGCCCAAGCACGCTTAACTTCGGAGTTCTGATGGGATCCGGTGCATTAGGGCTGGTATGATCGCACACATCAATAGCCTCGCACTTTATTCTTTCATAGCGTACGCTCCCGTGCGCAGGTTCTGATCCCCCACCCTTCACACAGGCATAACTTTTGATCCGGAAGGAGTTACGGGACCCACAGCATATCACCGCGAAGCTCTCGCCGAGCCCCACGTTCTGAGCTACGTGTACAGCCCGTGGCTACTCCGGGAAGCAAAAAGAGGCCGTTTCGAGCCATTTCGAACACTTTTAGTTCGCAGCTACTGTTTTTCGGCACGTTTAAGATTGTGGGACCCGCTCGTCACCGGCTCGTGGAGTTTGTCGTACTTTTTGTCCTCGTACTCGACAACAGCTAATCGAGTGTCGGACCACATCAAGACCAACTGAACGAAAAAAAAAATGAACGCACTCGCAAAAAAAGGGATGCAACACGAGGACTTCCCAGGGGGTCACCCATCCTAGTACTACTCTCGCCCAAGCACGCTTAACTTCGGAGTTCTGATGGGATCCGGTGCATTAGTGCTGGTATGATCGCACCCATCAATAGCCCCGCACTTTATTCTTTCATAGCGTACGCTCCCGTGCGCAGGTTCTGATCCCCCACCCTCCAGACGGGTATAACATTTGATCGGGAAGGAGTTACGGGACCCACAGCATATCACCGCGAAGCTCTCGTCGAGCCCCACGTTCTGAGCTACGGGTACAGCCCGTGGCTACTCCGGGAAGCAAAAAGAGGCCGTTTCGAGCCATTTCGAACACTTTTAGTTCGCAGCTACTGTTTTTCGGCACGTTTAAGATTGTGGGACCCGCTCGTCACCGGCTCGTGGAGATTGTCGTACTTTTTGTCCTCGTACTCGACAACAGCTAATCGAGTGTCGGACCACATCAAGACCAATTGAACGGAAAAAAAAAAATGAACGCACTCGCAAAAAAAGGGGTGCAACACGAGGACTTCCCAGGGGGTCACCCATCCTAGTACTACTCTCGCCCAAGCACGCTTAACTTCGGAGTTCTGATGGGATCCGGTGCATTAGGGCTGGTATGATCGCACCCATCAATAGCCTCGCACTTTATTCTTTCATAGCGTACGCTCCCGTGCGAAGGTTCTGATCCCCCACCCTTCAGACAGGCATAACTTTTGATCCGGAAGGAGTTACGGGACCCACAGCATATCACCGCGAAGCTCTCGCCGACCCCACGTTCTGAGCTACGTGTACAGCCCGTGGCTACTCCGGGAAGCAAAAAGAGGCCGTTTCGAGCCATTTCGAACACTTTTAGTTCGCAGCTACTGTTTTTCGGCACGTTTAAGATTGTGGGACCCGCTCGTCACCGGCTCGTGGAGTTTGTCGTAATTTTTGTCCTCGTACTCGACAACAGCTAATCGAGTGTCCGACCACATCAAGACCAACTGAACGGAAAAAAAAAATGAACGCACTCGCAAAAAAAGGGGTGCAACACGAGGACTTCCCAGGGGGTCACCCATCCTAGTACTACTCTCGCCCAAGCACGCTTAACTTTGGAGTTCTGATGGGATCCGGTGCATTAGGGCTGGTATGATCGCACCCATCAATAGCCTCGCACTTTATTCTTTCATAGCGTACGCTCCCGTGCGCAGGTTCTGATCCCCCACCCTTCACACAGGCAAAACTTTTGATCCGGAAGGAGTTACGGGACCCACAGCATATCACCGCGAAGCTCTCGCCGAGCCCCACGTTCTGAGCTACGTGTACAGCCCGTGGCTACTCCGGGAAGCAAAAAGAGGCCGTTTCGAGCCATTTCGAACACTTTTAGTTCGCAGCTACTGTTTTTCGGCACGTTTAAGATTGTGGGACCCGCTCGTCACCGGCTCATGGAGTTTGTCGTACTTTTTGTCCTCGTACTCGACAACAGCTAATCGAGTGTCGGACCACATCAAGACCAACTGAACGAAAAAAAAAATGAACGCACTCGCAAAAAAAGGGGTGCAACACGAGGACTTCCCAGGGGGTCACCCATCCTAGTACTACTCTCGCCCAAGCACGCTTAACTTCGGAGTTCTGATGGGATCCGGTGCATTAGGGCTGGTATGATCGCACCCATCAATAGCCTCGCACTTTATTCTTTCATAGCGTACGCTCCCGTGCGCAGGTTCTGATCCCCCACCCTTCACACAGGCGTAACTTTTGATCCGGAAGGAGTTACGGGACCCACAGCATATCACCGCGAAGCTCTCGCCGAGCCCCACGTTCTGAGCTACGTGTACAGCCCGTGGCTACTCCGGGAAGCAAAAAGAGGCCGTTTCGAGCCATTTCGAACACTTTTAGTTCGCAGCTACTGTTTTTCGGCACGTTTAAGATTGTGGGACCCGCTCGTCACCGGCTCATGGAGTTTGTCGTACTTTTTGTCCTCGTACTCGACAACAGCTAATCGAGTGTCGGACCACATCAAGACCAACTGAACGAAAAAAAAAATGAACGCACTCGCAAAAAAAGGGATGCAACACGAGGACTTCCCAGGGGGTCACCCATCCTAGTACTACTCTCGCCCAAGCACGCTTAACTTCGGAGTTCTGATGGGATCCGGTGCATTAGGGCTGGTATGATCGCACCCATCAATAGCCTCGCACTTTATTCTTTCATAGCGTACGCTCCCGTGCGCAGGTTCTGATCCCCCACCCTTCACACAGGCATAACTTTTGATCCGGAAGGAGTTACGGGACCCACAGCATATCACCGCGAAGCTCTCGCCGAGCCCCACGTTCTGAGCTACGTGTACAGCCCGTGGCTACTCCGGGAAGCAAAAAGAGGCCGTTTCGAGCCATTTCGAACACTTTTAGTTCGCAGCTACTGTTTTTCGGCACGTTTAAGATTGTGGGACCCGCTCGTCACCGGCTCGTGGAGTTTGTCGTACTTTTTGTCCTCGTACTCGACAACAGCTAATTGAGTGTCGGACCACATCAAGACCAACTGAACGGAAAAAAAAAATGAACGCACTCGCAAAAAAAGGGGTGCAACACGAGGACTTCCCAGGGGGTCACCCATCCTAGTACTACTCTCGCCCAAGCACGCTTAACTTCGGAGTTCTGATGGGATCCGGTGCATTAGAGCTGGTATGATCGCACCCATCAATAGCCCCGCACTTTATTCTTTCATAGCGTACGCTCCCGTGCGCAGGTTCTGATCCCCCACCCTCCAGACGGGTATAACTTTTGATCGGGAAGGAGTTACGGGACCCACAACATATCACCGCGAAGCTCTCGCCGAGCCCCACGTTCTGAGCTACGGGTACAGCCCGTGGCTACTCCGGGAAGCAAAAAGAGGCCGTTTCGAGCCATTTCGAACACTTTTAGTTCGCAGCTACTGTTTTTCGGCACGTTTAAGATTGTGGGACCCGCTCGTCACCGGCTCGTGGAGATTGTCGTACTTTTTGTCCTCGTACTCGACAACAGCTAATCGAGTGTCGGACCACATCAAGACCAACTGAACGGAAAAAAAAAATGAACGCACTCGCAAAAAAAGGAGTGCAACACGAGGACTTCCCAGGGGGTCACCCATCCTAGTACTACTCTCGCCCAAGCACGCTTAACTTCGGAGTTCTGATGGGATCCGGTGCATTAGGGCTGGTATGATCGCACCCATCAATAGCCTCGCACTTTATTCTTTCATAGCGTACGCTCCCGTGCGCAGGTTCTGATCGCCCACCCTCCAGACGGGTATAACTTTTGATCGGGAAGGAGTTACGGGACCCACAACATATCACCGCGAAGCTCTCGCCGAGCCCCACGTTCTGAGCTACGGGTACAGCCCGTGGCTACTCCGGGAAGCAAAAAGAGGCCGTTTCGAGCCATTTCGAACACTTTTAGTTCGCAGCTACTGTTTTTCGGCACGTTTAAGACTGTGGGACCCGCTCGTCACCGGCTCGTGGAGTTTGTCGTACTTTTTGTCCTCGTACTCGACAACAGCTAATCGAGTGTCGGACCACATCAAGACCAACTGAACGAAAAAAAAAATGAACGCACTCGCAAAAAAAGGGGTGCAACACGAGGACTTCCCAGGGGGTCACCCATCCTAGTACTACTCTCGCCGAAGCACGCTTAACTTCGGAGTTCTGATGGGATCCGGTGCATTAGTGCTGGTATGATCGCACCCATCAATAGCCCCGCACTTTATTCTTTCATAGCGTACGCTCCCGTGCGCAGGTTCTGATCCCCCACCCTCCAGACGGGTATAACTTTTGATCCGGAAGGAGTTACGGGACCCACAGCATATCACCGCGAAGCTCTCGCCGACCCCACGTTCTGAGCTACGTGTACAGCCCGTGGCTACTCCGGGAAGCAAAAAGAGGCCGTTTCGAGCCATTTCGAACACTTTTAGTTCGCAGCTACTGTTTTTCGGCACGTTTAAGATTGTGGGACCCGCTCGTCACCGGCTCGTGGAGTTTGTCGTAATTTTTGTCCTCGTACTCGACAACAGCTAATCGAGTGTCCGACCACATCAAGACCAACTGAACGGAAAAAAAAAATGAACGCACTCGCAAAAAAAGGGGTGCAACACGAGGACTTCCCAGGGGGTCACCCATCCTAGTACTACTCTCGCCCAAGCACGCTTAACTTCGGAGTTCTGATGGGATCCGGTGCATTAGGGCTGGTATGATCGCACCCATCAATAGCCTCGCACTTTATTCTTTCATAGCGTACGCTCCCGTGCGCAGGTTCTGATCCCCCACCTTTCACACAGGCATAACTTTTGATCCGGAAGGAGTTACGGGACCCACAGCATATCACCGCGAAGCTCTCGCCGAGCCCCACGTTCTGAGCTACGTGTACAGCCCGTGGCTACTCCGGGAAGCAAAAAGAGGCCGTTTCGAGCCATTTCGAACACTTTTAGTTCGCAGCTACTGTTTTTCGGCACGTTTAAGATTGTGGGACCCGCTCGTCACCGGCTCATGGAGTTTGTCGTACTTTTTGTCCTCGTACTCGACAACAGCTAATCGAGTGTCGGACCACATCAAGACCAACTGAACGAAAAAAAAAATGAACGCACTCGCAAAAAAAGGGATGCAACACGAGGACTTCCCAGGGGGTCACCCATCCTAGTACTACTCTCGCCCAAGCACGCTTAACTTCGGAGTTCTGATGGGATCCGGTGCATTAGGGCTGGTATGATCGCACCCATCAATAGCCTCGCACTTTATTCTTTCATAGCGTACGCTCCCGTGCGCAGGTTCTGATCCCCCACCCTTCACACAGGCATAACTTTTGATCCGGAAGGAGTTACGGGACCCACAGCATATCACCGCGAAGCTCTCGCCGAGCCCCACGTTCTGAGCTACGTGTACAGCCCGTGGCTACTCCGGGAAGCAAAAAGAGGCCGTTTCGAGCCATTTCGAACACTTTTAGTTCGCAGCTACTGTTTTTCGGCACGTTTAAGATTGTGGGACCCGCTCGTCACCGGCTCGTGGAGTTTGTCGTACTTTTTGTCCTCGTACTCGACAACAGCTAATTGAGTGTCGGACCACATCAAGACCAACTGAACGGAAAAAAAAAATGAACGCACTCGCAAAAAAAGGGGTGCAACACGAGGACTTCCCAGGGGGTCACCCATCCTAGTACTACTCTCGCCCAAGCACGCTTAACTTCGGAGTTCTGATGGGATCCGGTGCATTAGAGCTGGTATGATCGCACCCATCAATAGCCCCGCACTTTATTCTTTCATAGCGTACGCTCCCGTGTGCAGGTTCTGATCCCCCACCCTCCAGACGGGTATAACTTTTGATCGGGAAGGAGTTACGGGACCCACAACATATCACCGCGAAGCTCTCGCCGAGCCCCACGTTCTGAGCTACGGGTACAGCCCGTGGCTACTCCGGGAAGCAAAAAGAGGCCGTTTCGAGCCATTTCGAACACTTTTAGTTCGCAGCTACTGTTTTTCGGCACGTTTAAGATTGTGGGACCCGCTCGTCACCGGCTCGTGGAGATTGTCGTACTTTTTGTCCTCGTACTCGACAACAGCTAATCGAGTGTCGGACCACATCAAGACCAACTGAACGGAAAAAAAAAATGAACGCACTCGCAAAAAAAGGAGTGCAACACGAGGACTTCCCAGGGGGTCACCCATCCTAGTACTACTCTCGCCCAAGCACGCTTAACTTCGGAGTTCTGATGGGATCCGGTGCATTAGGGCTGGTATGATCGCACCCATCAAAAGCCTCGCACTTTATTCTTTCATAGCGTACGCTCCCGTGCGCAGGTTCTGATCGCCCACCCTCCAGACGGGTATAACTTTTGATCGGGAAGGAGTTACGGGACCCACAACATATCACCGCGAAGCTCTCGCCGAGCCCCACGTTCTGAGCTACGGGTACAGCCCGTGGCTACTCCGGGAAGCAAAAAGAGGCCGTTTCGAGCCATTTCGAACACTTTTAGTTCGCAGCTACTGTTTTTCGGCACGTTTAAGACTGTGGGACCCGCTCGTCACCGGCTCGTGGAGTTTGTCGTACTTTTTGTCCTCGTACTCGACAACAGCTAATCGAGTGTCGGACCACATCAAGACCAACTGAACGAAAAAAAAAATGAACGCACTCGCAAAAAAAGGGGTGCAACACGACCCTAAACCCTTCCCAGGGGGTCACCCATCCTAGTACTACTCTCGCCGAAGCACGCTTAACTTCGGAGTTCTGATGGGATCCGGTGCATTAGTGCTGGTATGATCGCACCCATCAATAGCCCCGCACTTTATTCTTTCATAGCGTACGCTCCCGTGCGCAGGTTCTGATCCCCCACCCTCCAGACGGGTATAACATTTGATCGGGAAGGAGTTACGGGACCCACAGCATATCACCGCGAAGCTCTCGTCGAGCCCCACGTTCTGAGCTACGGGTACAGCCCGTGGCTACTCCGGGAAGCAAAAAGAGGCCGTTTCGAGCCATTTCGAACACTTTTAGTTCGCAGCTACTGTTTTTCGGCACGTTTAAGATTGTGGGACCCGCTCGTCACCGGCTCGTGGAGATTGTCGTACTTTTTGTCCTCGTACTCGACCACAGCTAATCGAGTGTCGGACCACATCAAGACCAATTGAACGGAAAAAAAAAAATGAACGCACTCGCAAAAAAAGGGGTGCAACACGAGGACTTCCCAGGGGGTCACCCATCCTAGTACTACTCTCGTCCAAGCACGCTTAACTTCGGAGTTCTGATGGGATCCGGTGCATTAGGGCTGGTATGATCGCACCCATCAATAGCCTCGCACTTTATTCTTTCATAGCGTACGCTCCCGTGCGAAGGTTCTGATCCCCCACCCTTCAGACAGGCATAACTTTTGATCCGGAAGGAGTTACGGGACCCACAGCATATCACCGCGAAGCTCTCGCCGACCCCACGTTCTGAGCTACGTGTACAGCCCGTGGCTACTCCGGGAAGCAAAAAGAGGCCGTTTCGAGCCATTTCGAACACTTTTAGTTCGCAGCTACTGTTTTTCGGCACGTTTAAGATTGTGGGACCCGCTCGTCACCGGCTCGTGGAGTTTGTCGTAATTTTTGTCCTCGTACTCGACAACAGCTAATCGAGTGTCGGACCACATCAAGACCAACTGAACGGAAAAAAAAAATGAACGCACTCGCAAAAAAAGGGGTGCAACACGAGGACTTCCCAGGGGGTCACCCATCCTAGTACTACTCTCGCCCAAGCACGCTTAACTTCGGAGTTCTGATGGGATCCGATGCATTAGGGCTGGTATGATCGCACCCATCAATAGCCTCGCACTTTATTCTTTCATAGCGTACGCTCCCGTGCGCAGGTTCTGATCCCCCACCCTTCACACAGGCATAACTTTTGATCCGGAAGGAGTTACGGGACCCACAGCATATCACCGCGAAGCTCTCGCCGACCCCACGTTCTGAGCTACGTGTACAGCCCGTGGCTACTCCGAGAAGCAAAAAGAGGCCGTTTCGAGCCATTTCGAACACTTTTAGTTCGCAGCTACTGTTTTTCGGCACGTTTAAGATTGTGGGACCCGCTCGTCACCGGCTCGTGGAGATTGTCGTACTTTTTGTCCTCGTACTCGACAACAGCTAATCGAGTGTCGGACCACATCAAGACCAATTGAACGGAAAAAAAAAAATGAACGCACTCGCAAAAAAAGGGGTGCAACACGAGGACTTCCCAGGGGGTCACCCATCCTAGTACTACTCTCGTCCAAGCACGCTTAACTTCGGAGTTCTGATGGGATCCGGTGCATTAGGGCTGGTATGATCGCACCCATCAATAGCCTCGCACTTTATTCTTTCATAGCGTACGCTCCCGTGCGAAGGTTCTGATCCCCCACCCTTCAGACAGGCATAACTTTTGATCCGGAAGGAGTTACGGGACCCACAGCATATCACCGCGAAGCTCTCGCCGACCCCACGTTCTGAGCTACGTGTACAGCCCGTGGCTACTCCGGGAAGCAAAAAGAGGCCGTTTCGAGCCATTTCGAACACTTTTAGTTCGCAGCTACTGTTTTTCGGCACGTTTAAGATTGTGGGACCCGCTCGTCACCGGCTCGTGGAGTTTGTCGTAATTTTTGTCCTCGTACTCGACAATAGCTAATCGAGTGTCCGACCACATCAAGACCAACTGAACGGAAAAAAAAAATGAACGCACTCGCAAAAAAAGGGGTGCAACACGAGGACTTCCCAGGGGGTCACCCATCCTAGTACTACTCTCGCCCAAGCACGCTTAACTTCGGAGTTCTGATGGGATCCGGTGCATTAGGGCTGGTATGATCGCACCCATCAATAGCCTCGCACTTTATTCTTTCATAGCGTACGCTCCCGTGCGCAGGTTCTGATCCCCCACCCTTCACACAGGCATAACTTTTGATCCGGAAGGAGTTACGGGACCCACAGCATATCACCGCGAAGCTCTCGCCGAGCCCCACGTTCTGAGCTACGTGTACAGCCCGTGGCTACTCCGGGAAGCAAAAAGAGGCCGTTTCGAGCCATTTCGAACACTTTTAGTTCGCAGCTACTGTTTTTCGGCACGTTTAAGATTGTGGGACCCGCTCGTCACCGGCTCATGGAGTTTGTCGTACTTTTTGTCCTCGTACTCGACAACAGCTAATCGAGTGTCGGACCACATCAAGACCAACTGAACGAAAAAAAAAATGAACGCACTCGCAAAAAAAGGGATGCAACACGAGGACTTCCCAGGGGGTCACCCATCCTAGTACTACTCTCGCCCAAGCACGCTTAACTTCGGAGTTCTGATGGGATCCGGTGCATTAGGGCTGGTATGATCGCACCCATCAATAGCCTCGCACTTTATTCTTTCATAGCGTACGCTCCCGTGCGCAGGTTCTGATCCCCCACCCTTCACACAGGCATAACTTTTGATCCGGAAGGAGTTACGGGACCCACAGCATATCACCGCGAAGCTCTCGCCGAGCCCCACGTTCTGAGCTACGTGTACAGCCCGTGGCTACTCCGGGAAGCAAAAAGAGGCCGTTTCGAGCCATTTCGAACACTTTTAGTTCGCAGCTACTGTTTTTCGGCACGTTTAAGATTGTGGGACCCGCTCGTCACCGGCTCGTGGAGTTTGTCGTACTTTTTGTCCTCGTACTCGACAACAGCTAATTGAGTGTCGGACCACATCAAGACCAACTGAACGGAAAAAAAAAATGAACGCACTCGCAAAAAATGGGGTGCAACACGAGGACTTCCCAGGGGGTCACCCATCCTAGTACTACTCTCGCCCAAGCACGCTTAACTTCGGAGTTCTGATGGGATCCGGTGCATTAGAGCTGGTATGATCGCACCCATCAATAGCCCCGCACTTTATTCTTTCATAGCGTACGCTCCCGTGTGCAGGTTCTGATCCCCCACCCTCCAGACGGGTATAACTTTTGATCGGGAAGGAGTTACGGGACCCACAACATATCACCGCGAAGCTCTCGCCGAGCCCCACGTTCTGAGCTACGGGTACAGCCCGTGGCTACTCCGGGAAGCAAAAAGAGGCCGTTTCGAGCCATTTCGAACACTTTTAGTTCGCAGCTACTGTTTTTCGGCACGTTTAAGATTGTGGGACCCGCTCGTCACCGGCTCGTGGAGATTGTCGTACTTTTTGTCCTCGTACTCGACAACAGCTAATCGAGTGTCGGACCACATCAAGACCAACTGAACGGAAAAAAAAAATGAACGCACTCGCAAAAAAAGGAGTGCAACACGAGGACTTCCCAGGGGGTCACCCATCCTAGTACTACTCTCGCCCAAGCACGCTTAACTTCGGAGTTCTGATGGGATCCGGTGCATTAGGGCTGGTATGATCGCACCCATCAAAAGCCTCGCACTTTATTCTTTCATAGCGTACGCTCCCGTGCGCAGGTTCTGATCGCCCACCCTCCAGACGGGTATAACTTTTGATCGGGAAGGAGTTACGGGACCCACAACATATCACCGCGAAGCTCTCGCCGAGCCCCACGTTCTGAGCTACGGGTACAGCCCGTGGCTACTCCGGGAAGCAAAAAGAGGCCGTTTCGAGCCATTTCGAACACTTTTAGTTCGCAGCTACTGTTTTTCGGCACGTTTAAGACTGTGGGACCCGCTCGTCACCGGCTCGTGGAGTTTGTCGTACTTTTTGTCCTCGTACTCGACAACAGCTAATCGAGTGTCGGACCACATCAAGACCAACTGAACGAAAAAAAAAATGAACGCACTCGCAAAAAAAGGGGTGCAACACGACCCTAAACCCTTCCCAGGGGGTCACCCATCCTAGTACTACTCTCGCCGAAGCACGCTTAACTTCGGAGTTCTGATGGGATCCGGTGCATTAGTGCTGGTATGATCGCACCCATCAATAGCCCCGCACTTTATTCTTTCATAGCGTACGCTCCCGTGCGCAGGTTCTGATCCCCCACCCTCCAGACGGGTATAACATTTGATCGGGAAGGAGTTACGGGACCCACAGCATATCACCGCGAAGCTCTCGTCGAGCCCCACGTTCTGAGCTACGGGTACAGCCCGTGGCTACTCCGGGAAGCAAAAAGAGGCCGTTTCGAGCCATTTCGAACACTTTTAGTTCGCAGCTACTGTTTTTCGGCACGTTTAAGATTGTGGGACCCGCTCGTCACCGGCTCGTGGAGATTGTCGTACTTTTTGTCCTCGTACTCGACAACAGCTAATCGAGTGTCGGACCACATCAAGACCAATTGAACGGAAAAAAAAAAATGAACGCACTCGCAAAAAAAGGGGTGCAACACGAGGACTTCCCAGGGGGTCACCCATCCTAGTACTACTCTCGTCCAAGCACGCTTAACTTCGGAGTTCTGATGGGATCCGGTGCATTAGGGCTGGTATGATCGCACCCATCAATAGCCTCGCACTTTATTCTTTCATAGCGTACGCTCCCGTGCGAAGGTTCTGATCCCCCACCCTTCAGACAGGCATAACTTTTGATCCGGAAGGAGTTACGGGACCCACAGCATATCACCGCGAAGCTCTCGCCGACCCCACGTTCTGAGCTACGTGTACAGCCCGTGGCTACTCCGGGAAGCAAAAAGAGGCCGTTTCGAGCCATTTCGAACACTTTTAGTTCGCAGCTACTGTTTTTCGGCACGTTTAAGATTGTGGGACCCGCTCGTCACCGGCTCGTGGAGTTTGTCGTAATTTTTGTCCTCGTACTCGACAACAGCTAATCGAGTGTCGGACCACATCAAGACCAACTGAACGGAAAAAAAAAATGAACGCACTCGCAAAAAAAGGGGTGCAACACGAGGACTTCCCAGGGGGTCACCCATCCTAGTACTACTCTCGCCCAAGCACGCTTAACTTCGGAGTTCTGATGGGATCCGATGCATTAGGGCTGGTATGATCGCACCCATCAATAGCCTCGCACTTTATTCTTTCATAGCGTACGCTCCCGTGCGCAGGTTCTGATCCCCCACCCTTCACACAGGCATAACTTTTGATCCGGAAGGAGTTACGGGACCCACAGCATATCACCGCGAAGCTCTCGCCGACCCCACGTTCTGAGCTACGTGTACAGCCCGTGGCTACTCCGAGAAGCAAAAAGAGGCCGTTTCGAGCCATTTCGAACACTTTTAGTTCGCAGCTACTGTTTTTCGGCACGTTTAAGATTGTGGGACCCGCTCGTCACCGGCTCGTGGAGTTTGTCGTAATTTTTGTCCTCGTACTCGACAACAGCTAATCGAGTGTCGGACCACATCAAGACCAACTGAACGGAAAAAAAAAATGAACGCACTCGCAAAAAAAGGGGTGCAACACGAGGACTTCCCAGGGGGTCACCCATCCTAGTACTACTCTCGCCCAAGCACGCTTAACTTCGGAGTTCTGATGGGATCCGGTGCATTAGGGCTGGTATGATCGCACCCATCAATAGCCTCGCACTTTATTCTTTCATAGCGTACGCTCCCGTGCGCAGGTTCTGATCGCCCACCCTCCAGACGGGTATAACTTTTGATCGGGAAGGAGTTACGGGACCCACAACATATCACCGCGAAGCTCTCGCCGAGCCCCACGTTCTGAGCTACGGGTACAGCCCGTGGCTACTCCGGGAAGCAAAAAGAGGCCGTTTCGAGCCATTTCGAACACTTTTAGTTCGCAGCTACTGTTTTTCGGCACGTTTAAGATTGTGAGACCCGCTCGTCACTGGCTCGTGGAGATTGTCGTACTTTTTGTCCTCATACTCGACAACAGTTAATCGAGTGTCGGACCACATCAAGACCAACTGAACGGAAAAAAAAAATGAACGCACTCGCAAAAAAAGGGGTGCAACACAAGGACTTCCCAGGGGGTCACCCATCCTAGTACTACTCTCGCCCAAGCACGCTTAACTTCGGAGTTCTGATGGGATCCGGTGCATTAGTGCTGGTATGATCGCACCCATCAATAGCCTCGCACTTTATTCTTTCATAGCGTACGCTCCCGTGCGCAGGTTCTGATCCCCCACCCTTCACACAGGCATAACTTTTGATCCGGAAGGAGTTACGGGACCCACAGCATATCACCGCGAAGCTCTCGCCGAGCCCCACGTTCTGAGCTACGTGTACAGCCCGTGGCTACTCCGGGAAGCAAAAAGAGGCCGTTTCGAGCCATTTCGAACACTTTTAGTTCGCAGCTACTGTTTTTCGGCACGTTTAAAATTGTGGGACCCGCTCGTCACCGGCTCGTGGAGATTGTCGTACTTTTTGTCCTCGTACTCGACAACAGCTAATCGAGTGTCGGACCACATCAAGACCAACTGAACGGAAAAAAAAAATAAACGCACTCGCAAAAAAAGGGGTGCAACACGAGGACTTCCCAGGGGGTCACCCATCCTAGTACTACTCTCGCCCAAGCACGCTTAACTTCGGAGTTCTGATGGGATCCGGTGCATTAGTGCTGGTATGATCGCACCCATCAATAGCCCCGCACTTTATTCTTTCATAGCGTACGCTCCCGTGCGCAGGTTCTGATCCCCCACCCTCCAGACGGGTATAACTTTTGATAGGGAAGGAGTTACGGGACCCACAGCATATCACCGCGAAGCTCTTGCCGAGCCCCACGTTCTGAGCTACGGGTACAGGCCGTGGCTACTCCGGGAAGCAAAAAGAGACCGTTTCGAGCCATTTCGAACACTTTTAGTTCGCAGCTACTGTTTTTCGGCACGTTTAAGATTGTGGGACCAGCTCGTCACCAGCTCGTGGAGATTGTCGTACTTTTTGTCCTCGTACTCGACAACAGCTAATCGAGTGTCGGACCACATCAAGACCAACTGAACGGAAAAAAAAAATGAACGCACTCGCAAAAAAAGGGGTGCAACACAAGGACTTCCCAGGGGGTCACCCATCCTAGTACTACTCTCGCCCAAGCACGCTTATCTTCGGAGTTCTGATGGGATCCGGTGCATTAGGGCTGGTATGATTGCACCCATCAATAGCCTCGCACTTTATTCTTTCATAGCGTACGCTCCCGTGCGAAGGTTCTGATCCCCCACCCTTCACACAGGCATAACTTTTGATCCGGAAGGAGTTACGGGACCCACAGCATATCACCGCGAAGCTCTCGCCGACCCCACGTTCTGAGCTACGTGTACAGCCCGTGGCTACTCCGGGAAGCAAAAAGAGGCCGTTTCGAGCCATTTCGAACACTTTTAGTTCGCAGCTACTGTTTTTCTGCACGTTTAAGATTGTGGGACCCGCTCGTCACCGGCTCGTGGAGTTTGTCGTACTTTTTGTCCTCGTACTCAACAACAGCTAATCGAGTGTCGGACCACATCAAGACCAACTGAACGAAAAAAAAAATGAACGCACTCGCAAAAAAAGGGGTGCAACAGGAGGACTTCCCAGGGGGTCACCCATCCTAGTACTACTCTCGCCCAAGCACGCTTAACTTCGGAGTTCTGATGGGATCCGGTGCATTAGTGCTGGTATGATCGCACCCATCAATAGCCCCGCACTTTATTCTTTCATAGCGTACGCTCCCGTGCGCAGGTTCTGATCCCCCACCCTCCAGACGGGTATAACTTTTGATCGGGAAGGAGTTACGAGACCCACAGCATATCACCGCGAAGCTCTCGTCGAGCCCCACGTTCTGAGCTACGGGTACAGCCTGTGGCTACTCCGGGAAGCAAAAAGAGGCCGTTTCGAGCCATTTCGAACACTTTTAGTTCGCAGCTACTGTTTTTCGGCACGTTTAAGATTGTGGGACCCGCTCGTCACCGGCTCGTGGAGATTGTCGTACTTTTTGTCCTCGTACTCGACAACAGCTAATCGAGTGTCGGACCACATCAAGACCAATTGAACGGAAAAAAAAAAAATGAACGCACTCGCAAAAAAAGGGGTGCAACACGAGGACTTCCCAGGGGGTCACCCATCCTAGTACTACTCTCGCCCAAGCACGCTTAACTTTGGAGTTCTGATGGGATCCGGTGCATTAGGGCTGGTATGATCGCACCCATCAATAGCCTCGCACTTTATTCTTTCATAGTGTACGCTCCCGTGCGAAGGTTCTGATCCCCCACCCTTCACACAGGCATAACTTTTGATCCGGAAGGAGTTACGGGACCCACAGCATATCACCGCGAAGCTCTCGCCGACCCCACGTTCTGAGCTACGTGTACAGCCCGTGGCTACTCCGGGAAGCAAAAAGAGGCCGTTTCGAGCCATTTCGAACACTTTTAGTTCGCAGCTACTGTTTTTCGGCACGTTTAAGATTGTGGGACCCGCTCGTCACCGGCTCGTGGAGTTTGTCGTACTTTTTGTCCTCGTACTCAACAACAGCTAATCGAGTGTCGGACCACATCAAGACCAACTGAACGAAAAAAAAAATGAACGCACTCGCAAAAAAAGGGGTGCAACAGGAGGACTTCCCAGGGGGTCACCCATCCTAGTACTACTCTCGCCCAAGCACGCTTAACTTCGGAGTTCTGATGGGATCCGGTGCATTAGTGCTGGTATGATCGCACCCATCAATAGCCCCGCACTTTATTCTTTCATAGCGTACGCTCCCGTGCGCAGGTTCTGATCCCCCACCCTCCAGACGGGTATAACTTTTGATCGGGAAGGAGTTACGGGACCCACAGCATATCACCGCGAAGCTCTCGTCGAGACCCACGTTCTGAGCTACGGGTACAGCCCGTGGCTACTCCGGGAAGCAAAAAGAGGCCGTTTCGAGCCATTTCGAACACTTTTAGTTCGCAGCTACTGTTTTTCGGCACGTTTAAGATTGTGGGACCCGCTCGTCACCGGCTCGTGGAGTTTGTCGTACTTTTTGTCCTCGTACTCGACAACAGCTAATCGAGTGTCGGACCACATCAAGACCAACTGAACGAAAAAAAAAATGAACGCACTCGCAAAAAAAGGGGTGCAACACGAGGACTTCCCAGGGGGTCACCCATCCTAGTACTACTCTCGCCCAAGCACGCTTAACTTCGGAGTTCTGATGGGATCCGATGCATTAGGGCTGGTATGATCGCACCCATCAATAGCCTCGCACTTTATTCTTTCATAGCGTACGCTCCCGTGCGCAGGTTCTGATCCCCCACCCTTCACACAGGCATAACTTTTGATCCGGAAGGAGTTACGGGACCCACAACATATCACCGCGAAGCTCTCGCCGAGCCCCACGTTCTGAGCTACATGTACAGCCCGTGGCTACTCCGGGAAGCAAAAAGAGGCCGTTTCGAGCCATTTCGAACACTTTTAGTTCGCAGCTACTGTTTTTCGGCACGTTTAAGATTGTGGGACCCGCTCGTCACCGGCTCGTGGAGTTTGTCGTACTTTTTGTCCTCGTACTCGACAACAGCTAATTGAGTGTCGGACCACATCAAGACCAACTGAACGGAAAAAAAAAATGAACGCACTCGCAAAAAAAGGGGTGCAACACGAGGACTTCCCAGGGGGTCACCCATCCTAGTACTACTCTCGCCCAAGCACGCTTAACTTCGGAGTTCTGATGGGATCCGGTGCATTAGAGCTGGTATGATCGCACCCATCAATAGCCCCGCACTTTATTCTTTCATAGCGTACGCTCCCGTGTGCAGGTTCTGATCCCCCACCCTCCAGACGGGTATAACTTTTGATCGGGAAGGAGTTACGGGACCCACAACATATCACCGCGAAGCTCTCGCCGAGCCCCACGTTCTGAGCTACGGGTACAGCCCGTGGCTACTCCGGGAAGCAAAAAGAGGCCGTTTCGAGCCATTTCGAACACTTTTAGTTCGCAGCTACTGTTTTTCGGCACGTTTAAGATTGTGGGACCCGCTCGTCACCGGCTCGTGGAGATTGTCGTACTTTTTGTCCTCGTACTCGACAACAGCTAATCGAGTGTCGGACCACATCAAGACCAACTGAACGGAAAAAAAAAATGAACGCACTCGCAAAAAAAGGAGTGCAACACGAGGACTTCCCAGGGGGTCACCCATCCTAGTACTACTCTCGCCCAAGCACGCTTAACTTCGGAGTTCTGATGGGATCCGGTACATTAGGGCTGGTATGATCGCACCCATCAATAGCCTCGCACTTTATTCTTTCATAGCGTACGCTCCCGTGCGCAGGTTCTGATCCCCCACCCTCCAGACGGGTATAACTTTTGATCGGGAAGGAGTTACGGGACCCACAACATATCACCGCGAAGCTCTCGCCGAGCCCCACGTTCTGAGCTACGGGTACAGCCCGTGGCTACTCCGGGAAGCAAAAAGAGGCCGTTTCGAGCCATTTCGAACACTTTTAGTTCGCAGCTACTGTTTTTCGGCACGTTTAAGATTGTGGGACCCGCTCGTCACCGGCTCGTGGAGTTTGTCGTACTTTTTGTCCTCGTACTCGACAACAGCTAATCGAGTGTCGGACCACATCAAGACCAACTGAACGAAAAAAAAAATGAACGCACTCGCAAAAAAAGGGGTGCAACAGGAGGACTTCCCAGGGGGTCACCCATCCTAGTACTACTCTCGCCCAAGCACGCTTAACTTCGGAGTTCTGATGGGATCCGGTGCATTAGTGCTGGTATGATCGCACCCATCAATAGCCCCGCACTTTATTCTTTCATAGCGTACGCTCCCGTGCGCAGGTTCTGATCCCCCACCCTCCAGACGGGTATAACTTTTGATCGGGAAGGAGTTACGGGACCCACAGCATATCACCGCGAAGCTCTCGTCGAGCCCCACGTTCTGAGCTACGGGTACAGCCTGTGGCTACTCCGGGAAGCAAAAAGAGGCCGTTTCGAGCCATTTCGAACACTTTTAGTTCGCAGCTACTGTTTTTCGGCACGTTTAAGATTGTGGGACCCGCTCGTCACCGGCTCGTGGAGATTGTCGTACTTTTTGTCCTCGTACTCGACAACAGCTAATCGAGTGTCGGACCACATCAAGACCAATTGAACGGAAAAAAAAAAAATGAACGCACTCGCAAAAAAAGGGGTGCAACACGAGGACTTCCCAGGGGGTCACCCATCCTAGTACTACTCTCGCCCAAGCACGCTTAACTTTGGAGTTCTGATGGGATCCGGTGCATTAGGGCTGGTATGATCGCACCCATCAATAGCCTCGCACTTTATTCTTTCATAGTGTACGCTCCCGTGCGAAGGTTCTGATCCCCCACCCTTCACACAGGCATAACTTTTGATCCGGAAGGAGTTACGGGACCCACAGCATATCACCGCGAAGCTCTCGCCGACCCCACGTTCTGAGCTACGTGTACAGCCCGTGGCTACTCCGGGAAGCAAAAAGAGGCCGTTTCGAGCCATTTCGAACACTTTTAGTTCGCAGCTACTGTTTTTCGGCACGTTTAAGATTGTGGGACCCGCTCGTCACCGGCTCGTGGAGTTTGTCGTACTTTTTGTCCTCGTACTCGACAACAGCTAATCGAGTGTCGGACCACATCAAGACCAACTGAACGAAAAAAAAAATGAACGCACTCGCAAAAAAAGGGATGCAACACGAGGACTTCCCAGGGGGTCACCCATCCTAGTACTACTCTCGCCGAAGCACGCTTAACTTCGGAGTTCTGATGGGATCCGGTGCATTAGTGCTGGTATGATCGCACCCATCAATAGCCCCGCACTTTATTCTTTCATAGCGTACGCTCCCGTGCGCAGGTTCTGATCCCCCACCCTCCAAACGGGTATAACTTTTGATCGGGAAGGAGTTACGGGACCCACAGCATATCACCGCGAAGCTCTCGTCGAGACCCACGTTCTGATCTACGGGTACAGCCCGTGGCTACTCCGGGAAGCAAAAAGAGGCCGTTTCGAGCCATTTCGAACACTTTTAGTTCGCAGCTACTGTTTTTCGGCACGTTTAAGATTGTGGGACCCGCTCGTCACCGGCTCGTGGAGATTGTCGTACTTTTTGTTCTCGTACTCGACAACAGCTAATCGAGTGTCGGACCACATCAAGACCAATTAAACGGAAAAAAAAAAATGAACGCACTCGCAAAAAAAGGGGTGCAACACGAGGACTTCCCAGGGGGTCACCCATCCTAGTACTACTCTCGCCCAAGCACGCTTAACTTCGGAGTTCTGATGGGATCCGGTGCATTAGGGCTGGTATGATCGCACCCATCAATAGCCTCGCACTTTATTCTTTCATAGCGTACGCTCCCGTGCGCAGGTTCTGATCCCCCACCCTTCACACAGGCATAACTTTTGATCCGGAAGGAGTTACGGGACCCACAACATATCACCGCGAAGCTCTCGCCGAGCCCCACGTTCTGAGCTACGTGTACAGCCCGTGGCTACTCCGGGAAGCAAAAAGAGGCCGTTTCGAGCCATTTCGAACACTTTTAGTTCGCAGCTACTGTTTTTCGGCACGTTTAAGATTGTGGGACCCGCTCGTCACCGGCTCGTGGAGTTTGTCGTACTTTTTGTCCTCGTACTCGACAACAGCTAATTGAGTGTCGGACCACATCAAGACCAACTGAACGGAAAAAAAAAATGAACGCACTCGCAAAAAAAGGGGTGCAACACGAGGACTTCCCAGGGGGTCACCCATCCTAGTACTACTCTCGCCGAAGCACGCTTAACTTCGGAGTTCTGATGGGATCCGGTGCATTAGAGCTGGTATGATCGCACCCATCAATAGCCCCGCACTTTATTCTTTCATAGCGTACGCTCCCGTGTGCAGGTTCTGATCCCCCACCCTCCAGACGGGTATAACTTTTGATCGGGAAGGAGTTACGGGACCCACAACATATCACCGCGAAGCTCTCGCCGAGCCCCACGTTCTGAGCTACGGGTACAGCCCGTGGCTACTCCGGGAAGCAAAAAGAGGCCGTTTCGAGCCATTTCGAACACTTTTAGTTCGCAGCTACTGTTTTTCGGCACGTTTAAGATTGTGGGACCCGCTCGTCACCGGCTCGTGGAGATTGTCGTACTTTTTGTCCTCGTACTCGACAACAGCTAATCGAGTGTCGGACCACATCAAGACCAACTGAACGGAAAAAAAAAATGAACGCACTCGCAAAAAAAGGAGTGCAACACGAGGACTTCCCAGGGGGTCACCCATCCTAGTACTACTCTCGCCCAAGCACGCTTAACTTCGGAGTTCTGATGGGATCCGGTGCATTAGGGCTGGTATGATCGCACCCATCAATAGCCTCGCACTTTATTCTTTTATAGCGTACGCTCCCGTGCGCAGGTTCTGATCCCCCACCCTCCAGACGGGTATAACTTTTGATCGGGAAGGAGTTACGGGACCCACAACATATCACCGCGAAGCTCTCGCCGAGCCCCACGTTCTGAGCTACGGGTACAGCCCGTGGCTACTCCGGGAAGCAAAAAGAGGCCGTTTCGAGCCATTTCGAACACTTTTAGTTCGCAGCTACTGTTTTTCGGCACGTTTAAGATTGTGGGACCCGCTCGTCACCGGCTCGTGGAGTTTGTCGTACTTTTTGTCCTCGTACTCGACAACAGCTAATTGAGTGTCGGACCACATCAAGACCAACTGAACGGAAAAAAAAAATGAACGCACTCGCAAAAAAAGGGGTGCAACACGAGGACTTCCCAGGGGGTCACCCATCCTAGTACTACTCTCGCCCAAGCACGCTTAACTTCGGAGTTCTGATGGGATCCGGTGCATTAGAGCTGGTATGATCGCACCCATCAATAGCCCCGCACTTTATTCTTTCATAGCGTACGCTCCCGTGTGCAGGTTCTGATCCCCCACCCTCCAGACGGGTATAACTTTTGATCGGGAAGGAGTTACGGGACCCACAACATATCACCGCGAAGCTCTCGCCGAGCCCCACGTTCTGAGCTACGGGTACAGCCCGTGGCTACTCCGGGAAGCAAAAAGAGGCCGTTTCGAGCCATTTCGAACACTTTTAGTTCGCAGCTACTGTTTTTCGGCACGTTTAAGATTGTGGGACCCGCTCGTCACCGGCTCGTGGAGTTTGTCGTACTTTTTGTCCTCGTACTCGACAACAGCTAATCGAGTGTCGGACCACATCAAGACCAACTGAACGAAAAAAAAAATGAACGCACTCGCAAAAAAAGGGGTGCAACACGAGGACTTCCCAGGGGGTCACCCATCCTAGTACTACTCTCGCCCAAGCACGCTTAACTTCGGAGTTCTGATGGGATCCGGTGCATTAGTGCTGGTATGATCGCACCCATCAATAGCCCCGCACTTTATTCTTTCATAGCGTACGCTCCCGTGCGCAGGTTCTGATCCCCCACCCTCCAGACGGGTATAACTTTTGATCGGGAAAGAGTTACGGGACCCACAGCATATCACCGCGAAGCTCTCGTCGAGCCCCACGTTCTGAGCTACGGGTACAGCCCGTGGCTACTCCGGGAAGCAAAAAGAGGCCGTTTCAAGCCATTTCGAACACTTTTAGTTCGCAGCTACTGTTTTTCGGCACGTTTAAGATTGTGGGACCCGCTCGTCACCGGCTCGTGGAGATTGTCGTACTTTTTGTCCTCGTACTCGACAACAGCTAATTGAGTGTCGGACCACATCAAGACCAACTGAACGGAAAAAAAAAATGAACGCACTCGCAAAAAAAGGGGTGCAAACGAGGACTTCCCAGGGGGTCACCAAAATCCTAGTACTACTCTCGCCCAAGCACGCTTAACTTCGGAGTTCTGATGGGATCCGGTGCATTAGAGCTGGTATGATCGCACCCATCAATAGCCCCGCACTTTATTCTTTCATAGCGTACGCTCCCGTGTGCAGGTTCTGATCCCCCACCCTCCAGACGGGTATAACTTTTGATCGGGAAGGAGTTACGGGACCCACAACATATCACCGCGAAGCTCTCGCCGAGCCCCACGTTCTGAGCTACGGGTACAGCCCGTGGCTACTCCGGGAAGCAAAAAGAGGCCGTTTCGAGCCATTTCGAACACTTTTAGTTCGCAGCTACTGTTTTTCGGCACGTTTAAGATTGTGGGACCCGCTCGTCACCGGCTCGTGGAGATTGTCGTACTTTTTGTCCTCGTACTCGACAACAGCTAATCGAGTGTCGGACCACATCAAGACCAACTGAACGGAAAAAAAAAATGAACGCACTCGCAAAAAAAGGAGTGCAACACGAGGACTTCCCAGGGGGTCACCCATCCTAGTACTACTCTCGCCCAAGCACGCTTAACTTCGGAGTTCTGATGGGATCCGGTGCATTAGGGCTGGTATGATCGCACCCATCAATAGCCTCGCACTTTATTCTTTTATAGCGTACGCTCCCGTGCGCAGGTTCTGATCCCCCACCCTCCAGACGGGTATAACTTTTGATCGGGAAGGAGTTACGGGACCCACAACATATCACCGCGAAGCTCTCGCCGAGCCCCACGTTCTGAGCTACGGGTACAGCCCGTGGCTACTCCGGGAAGCAAAAAGAGGCCGTTTCGAGCCATTTCGAACACTTTTAGTTCGCAGCTACTGTTTTTCGGCACGTTTAAGATTGTGGGACCCGCTCGTCACCGGCTCGTGGAGTTTGTCGTACTTTTTGTCCTCGTACTCGACAACAGCTAATTGAGTGTCGGACCACATCAAGACCAACTGAACGGAAAAAAAAAATGAACGCACTCGCAAAAAAAGGGGTGCAACACGAGGACTTCCCAGGGGGTCACCCATCCTAGTACTACTCTCGCCCAAGCACGCTTAACTTCGGAGTTCTGATGGGATCCGGTGCATTAGAGCTGGTATGATCGCACCCATCAATAGCCCCGCACTTTATTCTTTCATAGCGTACGCTCCCGTGTGCAGGTTCTGATCCCCCACCCTCCAGACGGGTATAACTTTTGATCGGGAAGGAGTTACGGGACCCACAACATATCACCGCGAAGCTCTCGCCGAGCCCCACGTTCTGAGCTACGGGTACAGCCCGTGGCTACTCCGGGAAGCAAAAAGAGGCCGTTTCGAGCCATTTCGAACACTTTTAGTTCGCAGCTACTGTTTTTCGGCACGTTTAAGATTGTGGGACCCGCTCGTCACCGGCTCGTGGAGTTTGTCGTACTTTTTGTCCTCGTACTCGACAACAGCTAATCGAGTGTCGGACCACATCAAGACCAACTGAACGAAAAAAAAAATGAACGCACTCGCAAAAAAAGGGGTGCAACACGAGGACTTCCCAGGGGGTCACCCATCCTAGTACTACTCTCGCCCAAGCACGCTTAACTTCGGAGTTCTGATGGGATCCGGTGCATTAGTGCTGGTATGATCGCACCCATCAATAGCCCCGCACTTTATTCTTTCATAGCGTACGCTCCCGTGCGCAGGTTCTGATCCCCCACCCTCCAGACGGGTATAACTTTTGATCGGGAAAGAGTTACGGGACCCACAGCATATCACCGCGAAGCTCTCGTCGAGCCCCACGTTCTGAGCTACGGGTACAGCCCGTGGCTACTCCGGGAAGCAAAAAGAGGCCGTTTCGAGCCATTTCGAACACTTTTAGTTCGCAGCTACTGTTTTTCGGCACGTTTAAGATTGTGGGACCCGCTCGTCACCGGCTCGTGGAGATTGTCGTACTTTTTGTCCTCGTACTCGACAACAGCTAATCGAGTGTCGGACCACATCAAGACCAATTGAACGGAAAAAAAAAAATGAACGCACTCGCAAAAAAAGGGGTGCAACACGAGGACTTCCCAGGGGGTCACCCATCCTAGTACTACTCTCGCCCAAGCACGCTTAACTTCGGAGTTCTGATGGGATCCGGTGCATTAGAGCTGGTATGATCGCACCCATCAATAGCCCCGACTTTATTCTTTCATAGCGTACGCTCCCGTGTGCAGGTTCTGATCCCCCACCCTCCAGACGGGTATAACTTTTGATCGGGAAGGAGTTACGGGACCCACAACATATCACCGCGAAGCTCTCGCCGAGCCCCACGTTCTGAGCTACGGGTACAGCCCGTGGCTACTCCGGGAAGCAAAAAGAGGCCGTTTCGAGCCATTTCGAACACTTTTAGTTCGCAGCTACTGTTTTTCGGCACGTTTAAGATTGTGGGACCCGCTCGTCACCGGCTCGTGGAGATTGTCGTACTTTTTGTCCTCGTACTCGACAACAGCTAATCGAGTGTCGGACCACATCAAGACCAACTGAACGGAAAAAAAAAATGAACGCACTCGCAAAAAAAGGAGTGCAACACGAGGACTTCCCAGGGGGTCACCCATCCTAGTACTACTCTCGCCCAAGCACGCTTAACTTCGGAGTTCTGATGGGATCCGGTGCATTGGGGCTGGTATGATCGCACCCATCAATAGCCTCGCACTTTATTCTTTCATAGCGTACGCTCCCGTGCGCAGGTTCTGATCCCCCACCCTCCAGACGGGTATAACTTTTGATCGGGAAGGAGTTACGGGACCCACAACATATCACCGCGAAGCTCTCGCCGAGCCCCACGTTCTGAGCTACGGGTACAGCCCGTGGCTACTCCGGGAAGCAAAAAGAGGCCGTTTCGAGCCATTTCGAACACTTTTAGTTCGCAGCTACTGTTTTTCGGCACGTTTAAGATTGTGGGACCCGCTCGTCACCGGCTCGTGGAGTTTGTCGTACTTTTTGTCCTCGTACTCGACAACAGCTAATTGAGTGTCGGACCACATCAAGACCAACTGAACGGAAAAAAAAAATGAACGCACTCGCAAAAAAAGGGGTGCAACACGAGGACTTCCCAGGGGGTCACCCATCCTAGTACTACTCTCGCCCAAGCACGCTTAACTTCGGAGTTCTGATGGGATCCGGTGCATTAGAGCTGGTATGATCGTACCCATCAATAGCCCCGCACTTTATTCTTTCATAGCGTACGCTCCCGTGTGCAGGTTCTGATCCCCCACCCTCCAGACGGGTATAACTTTTGATCGGGAAGGAGTTACGGGACCCACAACATATCACCGCGAAGCTCTCGCCGAGCCCCACGTTCTGAGCTACGGGTACAGCCCGTGGCTACTCCGGGAAGCAAAAAGAGGCCGTTTCGAGCCATTTCGAACACTTTTAGTTCGCAGCTACTGTTTTTCGGCACGTTTAAGATTGTGGGACCCGCTCGTCACCGGCTCGTGGAGATTGTCGTACTTTTTGTTCTCGTACTCGACAACAGCTAATCGAGTGTCGGACCACATCAAGACCAATTAAACGGAAAAAAAAAATGAACGCACTCGCAAAAAAAGGGGTGCAACACGAGGACTTCACAGGGGGTCACCCATCCTAGTACTACTCTCGCCCAAGCACGCTTAACTTCGGAGTTCTGATGGGATCCGGTGCATTAGGGCTGGTATGATCGCACCCATCAATAGCCTCGCACTTTATTCTTTCATAGCGTACGCTCCCGTGCGCAGGTTCTGATCCCCCACCCTTCACACAGGCATAACTTTTGATCCGGAAGGAGTTACGGGACCCACAACATATCACCGCGAAGCTCTCGCCGAGCCCCACGTTCTGAGCTACGTGTACAGCCCGTGGCTACTCCGGGAAGCAAAAAGAGGCCGTTTCGAGCCATTTCGAACACTTTTAGTTCGCAGCTACTGTTTTTCGGCACGTTTAAGATTGTGGGACCCGCTCGTCACCGGCTCGTGGAGTTTGTCGTACTTTTTGTCCTCGTACTCTCGCCCAAGCACGCTTAACTTCGGAGTTCTGATGGGATCCGGTGCATTAGAGCTGGTATGATCGCACCCATCAATAGCCCCGCACTTTATTCTTTCATAGCGTACGCTCCCGTGTGCAGGTTCTGATCCCCCACCCTCCAGACGGGTATAACTTTTGATCGGGAAGGAGTTACGGGACCCACAACATATCACCGCGAAGCTCTCGCCGAGCCCCACGTTCTGAGCTACGGGTACAGCCCGTGGCTACTCCGGGAAGCAAAAAGAGGCCGTTTCGAGCCATTTCGAACACTTTTAGTTCGCAGCTACTGTTTTTCGGCACGTTTAAGATTGTGGGACCCGCTCGTCACCGGCTCGTGGAGTTTGTCGTACTTTTTGTCCTCGTACTCGACAACAGCTAATCGAGTGTCGGACCACATCAAGACCAACTGAACGAAAAAAAAAATGAACGCACTCGCAAAAAAAGGGGTGCAACACGAGGACTTCCCAAGGGGTCACCCATCCTAGTACTACTCTCGCCCAAGCACGCTTAACTTCGGAGTTCTGATGGGATCCGGTGCATTAGTGCTGGTATGATCGCACCCATCAATAGCCCCGCACTTTATTCTTTCATAGCGTACGCTCCCGTGCGCAGGTTCTGATCCCCCACCCTCCAGACGGGTATAACTTTTGATCGGGAAGGAGTTACGGGACCCACAACATATCACCGCGAAGCTCTCGCCGAGCCCCACGTTCTGAGCTACGGGTACAGCCCGTGGCTACTCCGGGAAGCAAAAAGAGGCCGTTTCGAGCCATTTCGAACACTTTTAGTTCGCAGCTACTGTTTTTCGGCACGTTTAAGATTGTGGGACCCGCTCGTCACCGGCTCGTGGAGTTTGTCGTACTTTTTGTCCTCGTACTCGACAACAGCTAATTGAGTGTCGGACCACATCAAGACCAACTGAACGGAAAAAAAAAATGAACGCACTCGCAAAAAAAGGGGTGCAACACGAGGACTTCCCAGGGGGTCACCCATCCTAGTACTACTCTCGCCCAAGCACGCTTAACTTCGGAGTTCTGATGGGATCCGGTGCATTAGAGCTGGTATGATCGCACCCATCAATAGCCCCGCACTTTATTCTTTCATAGCGTACGCTCCCGTGTGCAGGTTCTGATCCCCCACCCTCCAGACGGGTATAACTTTTGATCGGGAAGGAGTTACGGGACCCACAACATATCACCGCGAAGCTCTCGCCGAGCCCCACGTTCTGAGCTACGGGTACAGCCCGTGGCTACTCCGGGAAGCAAAAAGAGGCCGTTTCGAGCCATTTCGAACACTTTTAGTTCGCAGCTACTGTTTTTCGGCACGTTTAAGATTGTGGGACCCGCTCGTCACCGGCTCGTGGAGTTTGTCGTACTTTTTGTCCTCGTACTCGACAACAGCTAATCGAGTGTCGGACCACATCAAGACCAACTGAACGAAAAAAAAAATGAACGCACTCGCAAAAAAAGGGGTGCAACACGAGGACTTCCCAGGGGGTCACCCATCCTAGTACTACTCTCGCCCAAGCACGCTTAACTTCGGAGTTCTGATGGGATCCGGTGCATTAGTGCTGGTATGATCGCACCCATCAATAGGCCCGCACTTTATTCTTTCATAGCGTACGCTCCCGTGCGCAGGTTCTGATCCCCCACCCTCCAGACGGGTATAACTTTTGATCGGGAAGGAGTTACGGGACCCACAGCATATCACCGCGAAGCTCTCGTCGAGCCCCACGTTCTGAGCTACGGGTACAGCCCGTGGCTACTCCGGGAAGCAAAAAGAGGCCGTTTCGAGCCATTTCGAACACTTTTAGTTCGCAGCTACTGTTTTTCGGCACGTTTAAGATTGTGGGACCCGCTCGTCACCGGCTCGTGGAGATTGTCGTACTTTTTGTCCTCGTACTCGACAACAGCTAATCGAGTGTCGGACCACATCAAGACCAATTGAACGGAAAAAAAAAAATGAACGCACTCGCAAAAAAAGGGGTGCAACACGAGGACTTCCCAGGGGGTCACCCATCCTAGTACTACTCTCGCCCAAGCACGCTTAACTTCGGAGTTCTGATGGGATCCGGTGCATTAGAGCTGGTATGATCGCACCCATCAATAGCCCCGCACTTTATTCTTTCATAGCGTACGCTCCCGTGTGCAGGTTCTGATCCCCCACCCTCCAGACGGGTATAACTTTTGATCGGGAAGGAGTTACGGGACCCACAACATATCACCGCGAAGCTCTCGCCGAGCCCCACGTTCTGAGCTACGGGTACAGCCCGTGGCTACTCCGGGAAGCAAAAAGAGGCCGTTTCGAGCCATTTCGAACACTTTTAGTTCGCAGCTACTGTTTTTCGGCACGTTTAAGATTGTGGGACCCGCTCGTCACCGGCTCGTGGAGATTGTCGTACTTTTTGTCCTCGTACTCGACAACAGCTAATCGAGTGTCGGACCACATCAAGACCAACTGAACGAAAAAAAAAATGAACGCACTCGCAAAAAAAGGGGTGCAACACGAGGACTTCCCAGGGGGTCACCCATCCTAATACTACTCTCGCCCAAGCACGCTTAACTTCGGAGTTCTGATGGGATCCGGTGCATTAGTGCTGGTATGATCGCACCCATCCATAGCCCCGCACTTTATTCTTTCATAGCATACGCTCCCGTGCGCAGGTTCTGATCCCCCACCCTCCAGACGGGTATAACTTTTGATCGGGAAGGAGTTACGGGACCCACAACATATCACCGCGAAGCTCTCGCCGAGCCCCACGTTCTGAGCTACGGGTACAGCCCGTGGCTACTCCGGGAAGCAAAAAGAGGCCGTTTCGAGCCATTTCGAACACTTTTAGTTCGCAGCTACTGTTTTTCGGCACGTTTAAGATTGTGGGACCCGCTCGTCACCGGCTCGTGGACATTGTCGTACTTTTTGTCCTCGTACTCGACAACAGCTAATCGAGTGTCGGACCACATCAAGACCAACTGAATGAAAAAAAAAATGAACGCACTCGCAAAAAAAGGGGTGCAACACGAGGACTTCCCAGGGGGTCACCCATCCTAGTACTACTCTCGCCCAAGCACGCTTAACTTCGGAGTTCTGATGGGATCCGGTGCATTAGTGCTGGTATGATCGCACCCATCAATAGCCCCGCACTTTATTCTTTCATAGCGTACGCTCCCGTGCGCAGGTTCTGATCCCCCACCCTCCAGACGGGTATAACTTTTGATCGGGAAGGAGTTACGGGACCCACAGCATATCACCGCGAAGCTCTCGTCGAGCCCCACGTTCTGAGCTACGGGTACAGCCCGTGGCTACTCCGGGAAGCAAAAAGAGGCCGTTTCGAGCCATTTCGAACACTTTTAGTTCGCAGCTACTGTTTTTCGGCACGTTTAAGATTGTGGGACCCGCTCGTCACCGGCTCGTGGAGATTGTCGTACTTTTTGTCCTCGTACTCGACAACAGCTAATCGAGTGTCGGACCACATCAAGACCAATTGAACGGAAAAAAAAAAATGAACGCACTCGCAAAAAAAGGGGTGCAACACGAGGACTTCCCAGGGGGTCACCCATCCTAGTACTACTCTCGCCCAATCAGGCTTAACTTCGGAGTTCTGATGGGATCCGGTGCATTAGAGCTGGTATGATCGCACCCATCAATAGCCCCGCACTTTATTCTTTCATAGCGTACGCTCCCGTGCGCAGGTTCTGATCCCCCACCCTCCAGACGGGTATAACTTTTGATCGGGAAGGAGTTACGGGACCCACAGCATATCACCGCGAAGCTCTCGTCGAGCCCCACGTTCTGAGCTACGGGTACAGCCCGTGGCTACTCCGGGAAGCAAAAAGAGGCCGTTTCGAGCCATTTCGAACACTTTTAGTTCGCAGCTACTGTTTTTCGGCACGTTTAAGATTGTGGGACCCGCTCGTCACCGGCTCGTGGAGATTGTCGTACTTTTTGTCCTCGTACTCGACAACAGCTAATCGAGTGTCGGACCACATCAAGACCAATTGAACAGAAAAAAAAAAATGAACGCACTCGCAAAAAAAGGGGTGCAACACGAGGACTTCCCAGGGGGTCACCCATCCTAGTACTACTCTCGCCCAAGCACGCTTAACTTCGGAGTTCTGATGGGATCCGGTGCATTAGAGCTGGTATGATCGCACCCATCAATAGCCCCGCACTTTATTCTTTCATAGCGTACGCTCCCGTGCGCAGGTTCTGATTCCCCACCCTCCAGACGGGTATAACTTTTGATCGGGAAGGAGTTACGGGACCCACAGCATATCACCGCGAAGCTCTCGTCGAGCCCCACGTTCTGAGCTACGGGTACAGCCCGTGGCTACTCCGGGAAGCAAAAAGAGGCCGTTTCGAGCCATTTCGAACACTTTTAGTTCGCAGCTACTGTTTTTCGGCACGTTTAAGATTGTGGGACCCGCTCGTCACCGGCTCGTGGAGATTGTCGTACTTTTTGTCCTCGTACTCGACAATAGCTAATCGAGTGTCGGACCACATCAAGACCAACTGAACGAAAAAAAAAATGAACGCACTCGCAAAAAAAGGGGTGCAACACGAGGACTTCCCAGGGGGTCACCCATCCTAATACTACTCTCGCCCAAGCACGCTTAACTTCGGAGTTCTGATGGGATCCGGTGCATTAGTGCTGGTATGATCGCACCCATCCATAGCCCCGCACTTTATTCTTTCATAGCGTACGCTCCCGTGCGCAGGTTCTGATCCCCCACCCTCCAGACGGGTATAACTTTTGATCGGGAAGGAGTTACGGGACCCACAACATATCACCGCGAAGCTCTCGCCGAGCCCCACGTTCTGAGCTACGGGTACAGCCCGTGGCTACTCCGGGAAGCAAAAAGAGGCCGTTTCGAGCCATTTCGAACACTTTTAGTTCGCAGCTACTGTTTTTCGGCACGTTTAAGATTGTGGGACCCGCTCGTCACCGGCTCGTGGACATTGTCGTACTTTTTGTCCTCGTACTCGACAACAGCTAATCGAGTGTCGGACCACATCAAGACCAACTGAATGAAAAAAAAAATGAACGCACTCGCAAAAAAAGGGGTGCAACATGAGGACTTCCCAGGGGGTCACCCATCCTAGTACTACTCTCGCCCAAGCACGCTTAACTTCGGAGTTCTGATGGGATCCGGTGCATTAGTGCTGGTATGATCGCACCCATCAATAGCCCCGCACTTTATTCTTTCATAGCGTACGCTCCCGTGCGCAGGTTCTGATCCCCCACCCTCCAGACGGGTATAACTTTTGATCGGGAAGGAGTTACGGGACCCACAGCATATCACCGCGAAGCTCTCGTCGAGCCCCACGTTCTGAGCTACGGGTACAGCCCGTGGCTACTCCGGGAAGCAAAAAGAGGCCGTTTCGAGCCATTTCGAACACTTTTAGTTCGCAGCTACTGTTTTTCGGCACGTTTAAGATTGTGGGACCCGCTCGTCACCGGCTCGTGGAGATTGTCGTACTTTTTGTCCTCGTACTCGACAACAGCTAATCGAGTGTCGGACCACATCCAGACCAATTGAACGGAAAAAAAAAAATGAACGCACTCGCAAAAAAAGGGGTGCAACACGAGGACTTCCCAGGGGGTCACCCATCCTAGTACTACTCTCGCCCAAGCACGCTTAACTTCGGAGTTCTGATGGGATCCGGTGCATTAGAGCTGGTATGATCGCACCCATCAATAGCCCCGCACTTTATTCTTTCATAGCGTACGCTCCCGTGCGCAGGTTCTGATCCCCCACCCTCCAGACGGGTATAACTTTTGATCGGGAAGGAGTTACGGGACCCACAGCATATCACCGCGAAGCTCTCGTCGAGCCCCACGTTCTGAGCTACGGGTACAGCCCGTGGCTACTCCGGGAAGCAAAAAGAGGCCGTTTCGAGCCATTTCGAACACTTTTAGTTCGCAGCTACTGTTTTTCGGCACGTTTAAGATTGTGGGACCCGCTCGTCACCGGCTCGTGGAGATTGTCGTACTTTTTGTCCTCGTACTCGACAACAGCTAATCGAGTGTCGGACCACATCAAGACCAATTGAACAGAAAAAAAAAAATGAACGCACTCGCAAAAAAAGGGGTGCAACACGAGGACTTCCCAGGGGGTCACCCATCCTAGTACTACTCTCGCCCAAGCACGCTTAACTTCGGAGTTCTGATGGGATCCGGTGCATTAGAGCTGGTATGATCGCACCCGTCCATAGCCCCGCACTTTATTCTTTCATAGCGTACGCTCCCGTGTGCAGGTTCTGATCCCCCACCCTCCAGACGGGTATAACTTTTGATCGGGAAGGAGTTACGGGACCCACAACATATCACCGCGAAGCTCTCGCCGAGCCCCACGTTCTGAGCTACGGGTACAGCCCGTGGCTACTCCGGGAAGCAAAAAGAGGCCGTTTCGAGCCATTTCGAACACTTTTAGTTCGCAGCTACTGTTTTTCGGCACGTTTAAGATTGTGGGACCCGCTCGTCACCGGCTCGTGGAGATTGTCGTACTTTTTGTCCTCGTACTCGACAACAGCTAATCGAGTGTCGGACCACATCAAGACCAATTGAACGGAAAAAAAAAAATGAACGCACTCGCAAAAAAAGGGGTGCAACACGAGGACTTCCCAGGGGGTCACCCATCCTAGTACTACTCTCGCCCAAGCACGCTTAACTTCGGAGTTCTGATGGGATCCGGTGCATTAGAGCTGGTATGATCGCACCCATCAATAGCCCCGCACTTTATTGTTTCATAGCGTACGCTCCCGTGTGCAGGTTCTGATCCCCCACCCTCCAGACGGGTATAACTTTTGATCGGGAAGGAGTTACGGGACCCACAACATATCACCGCGAAGCTCTCGCCGAGCCCCACGTTCTGAGCTACGGGTACAGCCCGTGGCTACTCCGGGAAGCAAAAAGAGGCCGTTTCGAGCCATTTCGAACACTTTTAGTTCGCAGCTACTGTTTTTCGGCACGTTTAAGATTGTGGGACCCGCTCGTCACCGGCTCGTGGAGATTGTCGTACTTTTTGTCCTCGTACTCGACAACAGCTAATCGAGTGTCGGACCACATCAAGACCAATTGAACGGAAAAAAAAAAATGAACGCACTCGCAAAAAAAGGGGTGCAACACGAGGACTTCCCAGGGGGTCACCCATCCTAGTACTACTCTCGCCCAAGCACGCTTAACTTCGGAGTTCTGATGGGATCCGGTGCATTAGAGCTGGTATGATCGCACACATCAATAGCCCCGCACTTTATTCTTTCATAGCGTACGCTCCCGTGCGCAGGTTCTGATCCCCCACCCTCCAGACGGGTATAACTTTTGATCGGGAAGGAGTTACGGGACCCACAGCATATCACCGCGAAGCTCTCGTCGAGCCCCACGTTCTGAGCTACGGGTACAGCCCGTGGCTACTCCGGGAAGCAAAAAGAGGCCGTTTCGAGCCATTTCGAACACTTTTAGTTCGCAGCTACTGTTTTTCGGCACGTTTAAGATTGTGGGACCCGCTCGTCACCGGCTCGTGGAGATTGTCGTACTTTTTGTCTTCGTACTCGACAACAGCTAATCGAGTGTCGGACCACATCAAGACCAATTGAACAGAAAAAAAAAAATGAACGCACTCGCAAAAAAAGGGGTGCAACACGAGGACTTCCCAGGGGGTCACCCATCCTAGTACTACTCTCGCCCAAGCACGCTTAACTTCGGAGTTCTGATGGGATCCGGTGCATTAGAGCTGGTATGATCGCACCCGTCAATAGCCCCGCACTTTATTCTTTCATAGCGTACGCTCCCGTGTGCAGGTTCTGATCCCCCACCCTCCAAACGGGTATAACTTTTGATCGGGAAGGAGTTACGGGACCCACAACATATCACCGCGAAGCTCTCGCCGAGCCCCACGTTCTGAGCTACGGGTACAACCCGTGGCTACTCCGGGAAGCAAAAAGAGGCCGTTTCGAGCCATTTCGAACACTTTTAGTTCGCAGCTACTGTTTTTCGGCACGTTTAAGATTGTGGGACCCGCTCGTCACCGGCTCGTGGAGATTGTCGTACTTTTTGTCCTCGTACTCGACAACAGCTAATCGAGTGTCGGACCACATCAAGACCAACTGAACGAAAAAAAAAATGAACGCACTCGCAAAAAAAGGGGTGCAACACGAGGACTTCCCAGGGGGTCACCCATCCTAATACTACTCTCGCCCAAGCACGCTTAACTTCGGAGTTCTGATGGGATCCGGTGCATTAGTGCTGGTATGATCGCACCCATCCATAGCCCCGCACTTTATTCTTTCATAACGTACGCTCCCGCGCAAGTTCTGATCCCCCACCCTCCAGACGGGTATAACTTTTGATCGGGAAGGAGTTACGGGACCCACAACATATCACCGCGAAGCTCTCGCCGAGCCCCACGTTCTGAGCTACGGGTACAGCCCGTGGCTACTCCGGGAAGCAAAAAGAGGCCGTTTCGAGCCATTTCGAACACTTTTAGTTCGCAGCTACTGTTTTTCGGCACGTTTAAGATTGTGGGACCCGCTCGTCACCGGCTCGTGGACATTGTCGTACTTTTTGTCCTCGTACTCGACAACAGCTAATCGAGTGTCGGACCACATCAAGACCAACTGAATGAAAAAAAAAATGAACGCACTCGCAAAAAAAGGGGTGCAACACGAGGACTTCCCAGGGGGTCACCCATCCTAGTACTACTCTCGCCCAAGCACGCTTAACTTCGGAGTTCTGATGGGATCCGGTGCATTAGTGCTGGTATGATCGCACCCATCAATAGCCCCGCACTTTATTCTTTCATAGCGTACGCTCCCGTGCGCAGGTTCTGATCCCCCACCCTCCAGACGGGTATAACTTTTGATCGGGAAGGAGTTACGGGACCCACAGCATATCACCGCGAAGCTCTCGTCGAGCCCCACGTTCTGAGCTACGGGTACAGCCCGTGGCTACTCCGGGAAGCAAAAAGAGGCCGTTTCGAGCCATTTCGAACACTTTTAGTTCGCAGCTACTGTTTTTCGGCACGTTTAAGATTGTGGGACCCGCTCGTCACCGGCTCGTGGAGATTGTCGTACTTTTTGTCCTCGTACTCGACAACAGCTAATCGAGTGTCGGACCACATCAAGACCAATTGAACGGAAAAAAAAAAATGAACGCACTCGCAAAAAAAGGGGTGCAACACGAGGACTTCCCAGGGGGTCACCCATCCTAGTACTACTCTCGCCCAAGCACGCTTAACTTCGGAGTTCTGATGGGATCCGGTGCATTAGAGCTGGTATGATCGCACACATCAATAACCCCGCACTTTATTCTTTCATAGCGTACGCTCCCGTGCGCAGGTTCTGATCCCCCACCCTCCAGACGGGTATAACTTTTGATCGGGAAGGAGTTACGGGACCCACAGCATATCACCGCGAAGCTCTCGTCGAGCCCCACGTTCTGAGCTACGGGTACAGCCCGTGGCTACTCCGGGAAGCAAAAAGAGGCCGTTTCGAGCCATTTCGAACACTTTTAGTTCGCAGCTACTGTTTTTCGGCACGTTTAAGATTGTGGGACCCGCTCGTCACCGGCTCGTGGAGATTGTCGTACTTTTTGTCTTCGTACTCGACAACAGCTAATCGAGTGTCGGACCACATCAAGACCAATTGAACAGAAAAAAAAAAATGAACGCACTCGCAAAAAAAGGGGTGCAACACGAGGACTTCCCAGGGGGTCACCCATCCTAGTACTACTCTCGCCCAAGCACGCTTAACTTCGGAGTTCTGATGGGATCCGGTGCATTAGAGCTGGTATGATCGCACCCGTCAATAGCCCCGCACTTTATTCTTTCATAGCGTACGCTCCCGTGTGCAGGTTCTGATCCCCCACCCTCCAGACGGGTATAACTTTTGATCGGGAAGGAGTTACGGGACCCACAACATATCACCGCGAAGCTCTCGCCGAGCCCCACGTTCTGAGCTACGGGTACAGCCCGTGGCTACTCCGGGAAGCAAAAAGAGGCCGTTTCGAGCCATTTCGAACACTTTTAGTTCGCAGCTACTGTTTTTCGGCACCTTTAAGATTGTGGGACCCGCTCGTCACCGGCTCGTGGAGATTGTCGTACTTTTTGTCCTCGTACTCGACAACAGCTAATCGAGTGTCGGACCACATCAAGACCAATTGAACGGAAAAAAAAAAATGAACGCACTCGCAAAAAAAGGGGTGCAACACGAGGACTTCCCAGGGGGTCACCCATCCTAGTACTAATCTCGCCCAAGCACGCTTAACTTCGGAGTTCTGATGGGATCCGGTGCATTAGAGCTGGTATGATCGCACCCATCAATAGCCCCGCACTTTATTCTTTCATAGCGTACGCTCCCGTGGGCAGGTTCTGATCCCCCACCCTCCAGACGGGTATAACTTTTGATCGGGAAGGAGTTACGGGACCCACAACATATCACCGCGAAGCTCTCGCCGAGCCCCACGTTCTGAGCTACGGGTACAGCCCGTGGCTACTCCGGGAAGCAAAAAGAGGCCGTTTCGAGCCATTTCGAACACTTTTAGTTCGCAGCTACTGTTTTTCGGCACGTTTAAGATTGTGGGACCCGCTCGTCACCGGCTCGTGGAGATTGTCGTACTTTTTGTCCTCGTACTCGACAACAGCTAATCGAGTGTCGGACCACATCAAGACCAATTGAACGGAAAAAAAAAAATGAACGCACTCGCAAAAAAAGGGGTGCAACACGAGGACTTCCCAGGGGGTCACCCATCCTAGTACTACTCTCGCCCAAGCACGCTTAACTTCGGAGTTCTGATGCGATCCGGTGCATTAGAGCTGGTATGATCGCACCCATCAATAGCCCCGCACTTTATTCTTTCATAGCGTACGCTCCCGTGTGCAGGTTCTGATCCCCCACCCTCCAGACGGGTATAACTTTTGATCGGGAAGGAGTTACGGGACCCACAACATATCACCGCGAAGCTCTCGCCGAGCCCCACGTTCTGAGCTACGGGTACAGCCCGTGGCTACTCCGGGAAGCAAAAAGAGGCCGTTTCGAGCCATTTCGAACACTTTTAGTTCGCAGCTACTGTTTTTCGGCACCTTTAAGATTGTGGGACCCGCTCGTCACCGGCTCGTGGAGATTGTCGTACTTTTTGTCCTCGTACTCGACAACAGCTAATCGAGTGTCGGACCACATCAAGACCAACTGAACGAAAAAAAAAATGAACGCACTCGCAAAAAAAAGGGGTGCAACACGAGGACTTCCCAGGGGGTCACCCATCCTAATACTACTCTCGCCCAAGCACGCTTAACTTCGGAGTTCTGATGGGATCCGGTGCATTAGTGCTGGTATGATCGCACCCATCCATAGCCCCGCACTTTATTCTTTCATAGCGTACGCTCCCGTGCGCAAGTTCTGATCCCCCACCCTCCAGACGGGTATAACTTTTGATCGGGAAGGAGTTACGGGACCCACAACATATCACCGCGAAGCTCTCGCCGAGCCCCACGTTCTGAGCTACGGGTACAGCCCGTGGCTACTCCGGGAAGCAAAAAGAGGCCGTTTCGAGCCATTTCGAACACTTTTAGTTCGCAGCTACTGTTTTTCGGCACGTTTAAGATTGTGGGACCCGCTCGTCACCGGCTCGTGGACATTGTCGTACTTTTTGTCCTCGTACTCGACAACAGCTAATCGAGTGTCGGACCACATCAAGACCAACTGAATGAAAAAAAAAATGAACGCACTCGCAAAAAAAGGGGTGCAACACGAGGACTTCCCAGGGGGTCACCCATCCTAGTACTACTCTAGCCCAAGCACGCTTAACTTCGGAGTTCTGATGGGATCCGGTGCATTAGTGCTGGTATGATCGCACCCATCAATAGCCCCGCACTTTATTCTTTCATAGCGTACGCTCCCGTGCGCAGGTTCTGATCCCCCACCCTCCAGACGGGTATAACTTTTGATCGGGAAGGAGTTACGGGACCCACAGCATATCACCGCGAAGCTCTCGTCGAGCCCCACGTTCTGAGCTACGGGTACAGCCCGTGGCTACTCCGGGAAGCAAAAAGAGGCCGTTTCGAGCCATTTCGAACACTTTTAGTTCGCAGCTACTGTTTTTCGGCACGTTTAAGATTGTGGGACCCGCTCGTCACCGGCTCGTGGAGATTGTCGTACTTTTTGTCCTCGTACTCGACAACAGCTAATCGAGTGTCGGACCACATCAAGACCAATTGAACGGAAAAAAAAAAATGAACGCACTCGCAAAAAAAGGGGTGCAACACGAGGACTTCCCAGGGGGTCACCCATCCTAGTACTACTCTCGCCCAAGCTCGCTTAACTTCGGAGTTCTGATGGGATCCGGTGCATTAGAGCTGGTATGATCGCACCCATCAATAGCCCCGCACTTTATTCTTTCATAGCGTACGCTCCCGTGTGCAGGTTCTGATCCCCCACCCTCCAGACGGGTATAACTTTTGATCGGGAAGGAGTTACGGGACCCACAACATATCACCGCGAAGCTCTCGCCGAGCCCCACGTTCTGAGCTACGGGTACAGCCCGTGGCTACTCCGGGAAGCAAAAAGAGGCCGTTTCGAGCCATTTCGAACACTTTTAGTTCGCAGCTACTGTTTTTCGGCACGTTTAAGATTGTGGGACCCGCTCGTCACCGGCTCGTGGAGATTGTCGTACTTTTTGTCCTCGTACTCGACAACAGCTAATCGAGTGTCGGACCACATCAAGACCAATTGAACGGAAAAAAAAAAATGAACGCACTCGCAAAAAAAGGGGTGCAACACGAGGACTTCCCAGGGGGTCACCCATCCTAGTACTACTCTCGCCCAAGCACGCTTAACTTCGGAGTTCTGATGGGATCCGGTGCATTAGAGCTGGTATGATCGCACCCATCAATAGCCCCGCACTTTATTGTTTCATAGCGTACGCTCCCGTGTGCAGGTTCTGATCCCCCACCCTCCAGACGGGTATAACTTTTGATCGGGAAGGAGTTACGGGACCCACAACATATCACCGCGAAGCTCTCGCCGAGCCCCACGTTCTGAGCTACGGGTACAGCCCGTGGCTACTCCGGGAAGCAAAAAGAGGCCGTTTCGAGCCATTTCGAACACTTTTAGTTCGCAGCTACTGTTTTTCGGCACGTTTAAGATTGTGGGACCCGCTCGTCACCGGCTCGTGGACATTGTCGTACTTTTTGTCCTCGTACTCGACAACAGCTAGTCGAGTGTCGGACCACATCAAGACCAACTGAACGAAAAAAAAAATGAACGCACTCGCAAAAAAAAGGGGTGCAACACGAGGACTTCCCAGGGGGTCACCCATCCTAATACTACTCTCGCCCAAGCACGCTTAACTTCGGAGTTCTGATGGGATCCGGTGCATTAGTGCTGGTATGATCGCACCCATCCATAGCCCCGCACTTTATTCTTTCATAGCGTACGCTCCCGTGCGCAAGTTCTGATCCCCACCCTCCAGACGGGTATAACTTTTGATCGGGAAGGAGTTACGGGACCCACAACATATCACCGCGAAGCTCTCGCCGAGCCCCACGTTCTGAGCTACGGGTACAGCCCGTGGCTACTCCGGGAAGCAAAAAGAGGCCGTTTCGAGCCATTTCGAACACTTTTAGTTCGCAGCTACTGTTTTTCGGCACGTTTAAGATTGTGGGACCCGCTCGTCACCGGCTCGTGGACATTGTCGTACTTTTTGTCCTCGTACTCGACAACAGCTAATCGAGTGTCGGACCACATCAAGACCAACTGAATGAAAAAAAAAATGAACGCACTCGCAAAAAAAGGGGTGCAACACGAGGACTTCCCAGGGGGTCACCCATCCTAGTACTACTCTAGCCCAAGCACGCTTAACTTCGGAGTTCTGATGGGATCCGGTGCATTAGTGCTGGTATGATCGCACCCATCAATAGCCCCGCACTTTATTCTTTCATAGCGTACGCTCCCGTGCGCAGGTTCTGATCCCCCACCCTCCAGACGGGTATAACTTTTGATCGGGAAGGAGTTACGGGACCCACAGCATATCACCGCGAAGCTCTCGTCGAGCCCCACGTTCTGAGCTACGGGTACAGCCCGTGGCTACTCCGGGAAGCAAAAAGAGGCCGTTTCGAGCCATTTCGAACACTTTTAGTTCGCAGCTACTGTTTTTCGGCACGTTTAAGATTGTGGGACCCGCTCGTCACCGGCTCGTGGAGATTGTCGTACTTTTTGTCCTCGTACTCGACAACAGCTAATCGAGTGTCGGACCACATCAAGACCAATTGAACGGAAAAAAAAAAATGAACGCACTCGCAAAAAAAGGGGTACAACACGAGGACTTCCCAGGGGGTCACCCATCCTAGTACTACTCTAGCCCAAGCACGCTTAACTTCGGAGTTCTGATGGGATCCGGTGCATTAGTGCTGGTATGATCGCACCCATCAATAGCCCCGCACTTTATTCTTTCATAGCGTACGCTCCCGTGCGCAGGTTCTGATCCCCCACCCTCCAGACGGGTATAACTTTTGATCGGGAAGGAGTTACGGGACCCACAACATATCACCGCGAAGCTCTCGCCGAGCCCCACGTTCTGAGCTACGGGTACAGCCCGTGGCTACTCCGGGAAGCAAAAAGAGGCCGTTTCGAGCCATTTCGAACACTTTTAGTTCGCAGCTACTGTTTTTCGGCACGTTTAAGATTGTGGGACCCGCTCGTCACCGGCTCGTGGAGATTGTCGTACTTTTTGTCCTCGTACTCGACAACAGCTAATCGAGTGTCGGACCACATCAAGACCAATTGAACGGAAAAAAAAAAATGAACGCACTCGCAAAAAAAGGGGTGCAACACGAGGACTTCCCAGGGGGTCACCCATCCTAGTACTACTCTCGCCCAAGCACGCTTAACTTCGGAGTTCTGATGGGATCCGGTGCATTAGAGCTGGTATGATCGCACCCATCAATAGCCCCGCACTTTATTGTTTCATAGCGTACGCTCCCGTGTGCAGGTTCTGATCCCCCACCCTCCAGACGGGTATAACTTTTGATCGGGAAGGAGTTACGGGACCCACAACATATCACCGCGAAGCTCTCGCCGAGCCCCACGTTCTGAGCTACGGGTACAGCCCGTGGCTACTCCGGGAAGCAAAAAGAGGCCGTTTCGAGCCATTTCGAACACTTTTAGTTCGCAGCTACTGTTTTTCGGCACGTTTAAGATTGTGGGACCCGCTCGTCACCGGCTCGTGGACATTGTCGTACTTTTTGTCCTCGTACTCGACAACAGCTAGTCGAGTGTCGGACCACATCAAGACCAACTGAATGAAAAAAAAAATGAACGCACTCGCAAAAAAAGGGGTGCAACACGAGTACTTCCCAGGGGGTCACCCATCCTAGTACTACTCTCGCCCAAGCACGCTTAACTTCGGAGTTCTGATGGGATCCGGTGCATTAGTGCTGGTATGATCGCACCCGTCAATATCCCCGCACTTTATTCTTTCATAGCGTACGCTCCCGTGTGCAGGTTCTGATCCCCCACCCTCCAGACGGGTATAACTTTTGATCGGGAAGGAGTTACGGGACCCACAACATATCACCGCGAAGCTCTCGCCGAGCCCCACGTTCTGAGCTATGGGTACAGCCCGTGGCTACTCCGGGAAGCAAAAAGAGGCCGTTTCGAGCCATTTCGAACACTTTTAGTTCGCAGCTACTGTTTTTCGGCACGTTTAAGATTGTGGGACCCGCTCGTCACCGGCTCGTGGAGTTTGTCGTACTTTTTGTCCTCGTACTCGACAACAGCTAATTGAGTGTCGGACCACATCAAGACCAACTGAACGGAAAAAAAAAAATGAACGCACTCGCAAAAAAAGGAGTGCAACACGAGGACTTCCCAGGGGGTCACCCATCCTAGTACTACTCTCGCCCAAGCACGCTTAACTTCGGAGTTCTGATGGGATCCGGTGCATTAGGGCTAGTGTGATCGCACCCATCAATAGCCTCGCACTTTATTCTTTCATAGCGTACGCTCCCGTGCGCAGGTTCTGATCCCCCACCCTCCAGACGGGTATAACTTTTGATCGGGAAGGAGTTACGGGACCCACAACATATCACCGCGAAGCTCTCGCCGAGCCCCACGTTCTGAGCTACGGGTACAGCCCGTGGCTACTCCGGGAAGCAAAAAGAGGCCGTTTCGAGCCATTTCGAACACTTTTAGTTCGCAGCTACTGTTTTTCGGCACGTTTAAGATTGTGGGACCCGCTCGTCACTGGCTCGTGGAGTTTGTCGTACTTTTTGTCCTCGTACTCGACAACAGCTAATTGAGTGTCGGACCACATCAAGACCAACTGAACGGAAAAAAAAAATGAACGCACTCGCAAAAAAAGGGGGTGCAACACGAGGACTTCCCAGGGGGTCACCCATCCTAGTACTACTCTCGCCCAAGCACGCTTAACTTCGGAGTTCTGATGGGATCCGGTGCATTAGAGCTGGTATGATCGCACCCGTCAATAGCCCCGCACTTTATTCTTTCATAGCGTACGCTCCCGTGTGCAGGTTCTGATCCCCCACCCTCCAGACGGGTATAACTTTTGATCGGGAAGGAGTTACGGGACCCACAACATATCACCGCGAAGCTCTCGCCGAGCCCCACGTTCTGAGCTACGGGTACAGCCCGTGGCTACTCCGGGAAGCAAAAAGAGGCCGTTTCGAGCCATTTCGAACACTTTTAGTTCGCAGCTACTGTTTTTCGGCACGTTTAAGATTGTGGGTCCCGCTCGTCACCGGCTCGTGGAGATTGTCGTACTTTTTGTCCTCGTACTCGACAACAGCTAATCGAGTGTCGGACCACATCAAGACCAACTGAACGGAAAAAAAAAATGAACGCACTCGCAAAAAAAGGAGTGCAACACGAGGACTTCCCAGGGGGTCACCCATCCTAGTACTACTCTCGCCCAAGCACGCTTAACTTCGAAGTTCTTATGGGATCCGGTGCATTAGGGCTGGTATGATCGCACCCATCAATAGCCTCGCACTTTATTCTTTCATAGCGTACGCTACCGTGCGCAGGTTTTGATCCCCCACCCTTCACACAGGCATAACTTTTGATCCGGAAGGAGTTACGGGACCCAGAGCATATCACCGCGAAGCTCTCGCCGAGCCCCACGTTCTGAGCTACGTGTACAGCCCGTGGCTACTCCGGGAAGCAAAAAGAGGCCGTTTCGAGCCATTTCAAACACTTTTAGTTCGCAGCTACTGTTTTTCGGCACGTTTAAGATTGTGGGACCCGCTCGTCACCGGCTCGTGGAGTTTGTCGTACTTTTTGTCCTCGTACTCGACAACAGCTAATTGAGTGTCGGACCACATCAAGACCAACTGAACGGAAAAAAAAAAATGAACGCACTCGCAAAAAAAGGAGTGCAACACGAGGACTTCCCAGGGGGTCACCCATCCTAGTACTACTCTCGCCCAAGCACGCTTAACTTCGGAGTTCTGATGGGATCCGGTGCATTAGGGCTAGTGTGATCGCACCCATCAATAGCCTCGCACTTTATTCTTTCATAGCGTACGCTCCCGTGCGCAGGTTCTGATCCCCCACCCTCCAGACGGGTATAACTTTTGATCGGGAAGGAGTTACGGGACCCACAACATATCACCGCGAAGCTCTCGCCGAGCCCCACGTTCTGAGCTACGGGTACAGCCCGTGGCTACTCCGGGAAGCAAAAAGAGGCCGTTTCGAGCCATTTCGAACACTTTTAGTTCGCAGCTACTGTTTTTCGGCACGTTTAAGATTGTGGGACCCGCTCGTCACCGGCTCGTGGAGTTTGTCGTACTTTTTGTCCTCGTACTCGACAACAGCTAATTGAGTGTCGGACCACATCAAGACCAACTGAACGGAAAAAAAAAATGAACGCACTCGCAAAAAAAGGGGGTGCAACACGAGGACTTCCCAGGGGGTCACCCATCCTAGTACTACTCTCGCCCAAGCACGCTTAACTTCGGAGTTCTGATGGGATCCGGTGCATTAGAGCTGGTATGATCGCACCCGTCAATAGCCCCGCACTTTATTCTTTCATAGCGTACGATCCCGTGTGCAGGTTCTGATCCCCCACCCTCCAGACGGGTATAACTTTTGATCGGGAAGGAGTTACGGGACCCACAACATATCACCGCGAAGCTCTCGCCGAGCCCCACGTTCTGAGCTACGGGTACAGCCCGTGGCTACTCCGGGAAGCAAAAAGAGGCCGTTTCGAGCCATTTCGAACACTTTTTGTTCGCAGCTACTGTTTTTCGGCACGTTTAAGATTGTGGGTCCCGCTCGTCACCGGCTCGTGGAGATTGTCGTACTTTTTGTCCTCGTACTCGACAACAGCTAATCGAGTGTCGGACCACATCAAGACCAACTGAACGGAAAAAAAAAATGAACGCACTCGCAAAAAAAGGAGTGCAACACGAGGACTTCCCAGGGGGTCACCCATCCTAGTACTACTCTCGCCCAAGCACGCTTAACTTCGAAGTTCTTATGGGATCCGGTGCATTAGGGCTGGTATGATCGCACCCATCAATAGCCTCGCACTTTATTCTTTCATAGCGTACGCTACCGTGCGCAGGTTTTGATCCCCCACCCTTCACACAGGCATAACTTTTGATCCGGAAGGAGTTACGGGACCCAGAGCATATCACCGCGAAGCTCTCGCCGAGCCCCACGTTCTGAGCTACGTGTACAGCCCGTGGCTACTCCGGGAAGCAAAAAGAGGCCGTTTCGAGCCATTTCAAACACTTTTAGTTCGCAGCTACTGTTTTTCGGCACGTTTAAGATTGTGGGACCCGCTCGTCACCGGCTCGTGGAGTTTGTCGTACTTTTTGTCCTCGTACTCGACAACAGCTAATCGAGTGTCGGACCACATCAAGACCAACTGAACGGAAAAAAAAAATGAACGCACTCGCAAAAAAAGGGGTGCAACACGAGGACTTCCGAGGGGGTCACCCATCCTAGTACTACTCTCGCCCAAGCACGCTTAACTTCGGAGTTCTGATGGGATCCGGTGCATTAGAGCTGGTATGATCGCACCCATCAATAGCCCCGCACTTTATTCTTTCATAGCGTACGCTCCCGTGCGCAGGTTCTGATCCCCCACCCTCCAGACGGGTATAACTTTTGATCGGGAAGGAGTTACGGGACCCACAACATATCACCGCGAAGCTCTCGCCGAGCCCCACGTTCTGAGCTACGGGTACAGCCCGTGGCTACTCCGGGAAGCAAAAAGAGGCCGTTTCGAGCCATTTCGAACACTTTTAGTTCGCAGCTACTGTTTTTTGGCACGTTTAAGATTGTGGGTCCCGCTCGTCACCGGCTCGTGGAGATTGTCGTACTTTTTGTCCTCGTACTCGACAACAGCTAATCGAGTGTCGGACCACATCAAGACCAACTGAACGGAAAAAAAAAATGAACGCACTCGCAAAAAAAGGAGTGCAACACGAGGACTTCCCAAGGGGTCACCCATCCTAGTACTACTCCCGCCCAAGCACGCTTAACTTCGAAGTTCTTATGGGATCCGGTGCATTAGGGCTGGTATGATCACACCCATCAATAGCCTCGCACTTTATTCTTTCATAGCGTACGCTACCGTGCGCAGGTTCTGATCCCCCACCCTTCACACAGGCATAACTTTTGATCGGGAAGGAGTTACGGGACCCACAACATATCACCGCGAAGCTCTCGCCGAGCCCCACGTTCTGAGCTACGTGTACAGCCCGTGGCTACTCCGGGAAGCAAAAAGAGGCCGTTTCGAGCCATTTCGAACACTTTTAGTTCGCAGCTACTGTTTTTCGGCACGTTTAAGATTGTGGGTCCCGCTCGTCACCGGCTCGTGGAGATTGTCGTACTTTTTGTCCTCGTACTCGACAACAGCTAATCGAGTGTCGGACCACATCAAGACCAACTGAACGGAAAAAAAAAATGAACGCACTCGCAAAAAAAGGAGTGCAACACGAGGACTTCCCAGGGGGTCACCCATCCTAGTACTACTCCCGCCCAAGCACGCTTAACTTCGAAGTTCTTATGGGATCCGGTGCATTAGGGCTGGTATGATCTTACCCATCAATAGCCTCGCACTTTATACTTTCATAGCGTACGCTACCGTGCGCAGGTTCTGATCCCCCACCCTTCACACAGGCATAACTTTTGATCCGGATGGAGTTACGGGACCCACAACATATCACCGCGAAGCTCTCGCCGAGCCCCACGTTCTGAGCTACGTGTACAGCCCGTGGCTACTCCGGGAAGCAAAAAGAGGCCGTTTCGAGCCATTTCGAACACTTTTAGTTCGCAGCTACTGTTTTTCGGCACGTTTAAGATTGTGGGACCCGCTCGTCACCGGCTCGTGGAGTTTGTCGTACTTTTTGTCCTCGTACTCGACAACAGCTAATCGAGTGTCGGACCACATCAAGACCAACTGAACGGAAAAAAAAAATGAACGCACTCGCAAAAAAAGGGGTGCAACACGAGGACTCCCCAGGGGGTCACCCATCCTAGTACTACTCTCGCCCAAGCACGCTTAACTTCGGAGTTCTGATGGGATCCGGTGCATTAGAGCTGGTATGATCGCACCCATCAATAGCCCCGCACTTTATTCTTTCATAGCGTACGCTCCCGTGCGCAGGTTCTGATCCCCCACCCTCCAGACGGGTATAACTTTTGATCGGGAAGGAGTTACGGGACCCACAACATATCACCGCGAAGCTCTCGCCGAGCCCCACGTTCTGAGCTACGGGTACAGCCCGTGGCTACTCCGGGAAGCAAAAAGAGGCCGTTTCGAGCCATTTCGAACACTTTTAGGTCGCAGCTACTGTTTTTCGGCACGTTTAAGATTGTGGGACCCGCTCGTCACCGGCTCGTGGAGATTGTCGTACTTTTTGTGCTTGTACTCGACAACAGCTAATCGAGTGTCGGACCACATCAAGACCAAGTGAACGGAAAAAAAAAATGAACGCACTCGCAAAAAAAGGGGTGCAACACGAGGACTTCCCAGGGGGTCACCCATCCTAGTACTACTCTCGCCCAAGCACGCTTAACTTCGGAGTTCTGATGGGATCCGGTGCATTAGGGCTGGTATGATCGCACCCATCAATAGCCTCGCACTTTATTCTTTCATAGCGTACGCTCCCGTGCGCAGGTTCTGATCCCCCACCCTTCACACAGGCATAACTTTTGATCCGGAAGGAGTTACGGGACCCACAACATATCAAAGCGAAGCTCTCGCCGAGCTCCACGTTCTGAGCTACGTGTACAGCCCGTGGCTACTCCGGGAAGCAAAAAGAGGCCGTTTCGAGCCATTTCGAACACTTTTAGTTCGCAGCTACTGTTTTTCGGCACGTTTAAGATTGTGGGACCCGCTCGTCACCGGCTCGTGGAGATTGTCGTACTTTTTGTCCTCGTACTCGACAACAGCTAATCGAGTGTCGGACCACATCAAGACCAACTGAACGGAAAAAAAAAAATGAACGCACTCGCAAAAAAAGGAGTGCAACACGAGGACTTCCCAGGGGGTCACCCATCCTAGTACTACTCTCGCCCAAGCACGCTTAACTTCGGAGTTCTGATGGGATCCGGTGCATTAGGGCTGATATGATCGCACCCATCAATAGCCTCGCACTTTATTCTTTCATAGCGTACGCTCCCGTGCGCAGGTTCTGGTCCCCCACCCTCCAGACGGGTATAACTTTTGATCGGGAAGGAGTTACGGGACCCACAACATATCACCGCGAAGCTCTCGCCGAGCCCCACGTTCTGAGCTACGGGTACAGCCCGTGGCTACTCCGGGAAGCAAAAAGAGGCCGTTTCGAGCCATTTCGAACACTTTTAGTTCGCAGCTACTATTTTTCGGCACGTTTAAGATTGTGGGACCCGCTCGTCACCGGCTCGTGGAGATTGTAGTACTTTTTGTGCTCGTACTCGACAACAGCTAATCGAGTGTCGGACCACATCAAGACCGAGTGAACGGAAAAAAAAAATGAACGCACTCGCAAAAAAAGGGGTGCAACACGAGGACTTCCCAGGGGGTCACCCATCCTAGAACTACTCTCGCCCAAGCACGCTTAACTTCGGAGTTCTGATGGGATCCGGTGCATTAGGGCTGGTATGATCGCACCCATCAATAGCCTCGCACTTTATTCTTTCATAGCGTACGCTCCCGTGCGCAGGTTCTGATCCCCCACCCTTCACACAGGCATAACTTTTGATCCGGAAGGAGTTACGGGACCCACAACATATCACCGCGAAGCTCTCGCCGAGCCCCACGTTCTGAGCTACGTGTACAGCCCGTGGCTACTCCGGGAAGCAAAAAGAGGCCGTTTCGAGCCATTTCGAACACTTTTAGTTCGCAGCAACTGTTTTTCGGCACGTTTAAGATTGTGGGACCCGCTCGTCACCGGCTCGTGGAGATTGTCGTACTTTTTGTCCTCGTACTCGACAACAGCTAATCGAGTGTCGGACCACATCAAGACCAACTGAACGGAAAAAAAAAAATGAACGCACTCGCAAAAAAAGGAGTGCAACACGAGGACTTCCCAGGGGGTCACCCATCCTAGTACTACTCTCGCCCAAGCACGCTTAACTTCGGAGTTCTGATGGGATCCGGTGCATTAGGGCTGGTATGATCGCACCCATCAATAGCCTCGCACTTTATTCTTTCATAGCGTACGCTCTCGTGCGCAGATTCTGGTCCCCCACCCTCCAGACGGGTATAACTTTTGATCGGGAAGGAGTTACGGGACCCACAACATATCACCGCGAAGCTCTCGCCGAGCCCCACGTTCTGAGCTACGGGTACAGCCCGTGGCTACTCCGGGAAGCAAAAAGAGGCCGTTTCGAGCCATTTCGAACACTTTTAGTTCGCAGCTACTGTTTTTCGGCACGTTTAAGATTGTGGGACCCGCTCGTCACCGGCTCGTGGAGATTGTCGTACTTTTTGTCCTCGTACTCGACAACAGCTAATCGAGTGTCGGACCACATCAAGACCAACTGAACGGAAAAAAAAAATGAACGCACTCGCAAAAAAAGGAGTGCAACACGAGGACTTCCCAGGGGGTCACCCATCCTAGTACTACTCTCGCCCAAGCACGCTTAACTTCGGAGTTCTGATGGGATCCGGTGCATTAGAGCTGGTATGATCGCACCCGTCAATAGCCCCGCACTTTATTCTTTCATAGCGTACGCTCCCGTGCGCAGGTTCTGATCCCCCACCCTCCAGACGGGTATAACTTTTGATCGGGAAGGAGTTACGGGACCCACAACATATCACCGCGAAGCTCTCGCCGAGCCCCACGTTCTGAGCTACGGGTACAGCCCGTGGCTACTCCGGGAAGCAAAAAGAGGCCGTTTCGAGCCATTTCGAACACTTTTAGTTCGCAGTTACTGTTTTTCGGCACGTTTAAGATTGTGGGACCCGCTCGTCACCGGCTCGTGGAGATTGTCGTACTTTTTGTCCTCGTACTCGACAACAGCTAATCGAGTGTCGGACCACATCAAGACCAACTGAACGGAAAAAAAAAATGAACGCACTCGCAAAAAAAGGAGTGCAACACGAGGACTTCCCAGGGGGTCACCCATCCTAGTACTACTCTCGCCCAAGCACGCTTAACTTCGGAGTTCTGATGGGATCCGGTGCATTAGAGCTGGTATGATCGCACCCGTCAATAGCCCCGCACTTTATTCTTTCATAGCGTACGCTCCCGTGCGCAGGTTCTGATCCCCCACCCTCCAGACGGGTATAACTTTTGATCGGGAAGGAGTTACGGGACCCACAACATATCACCGCGAAGCTCTCGCCGAGCCCCACGTTCTGAGCTACGGGTACAGCCCGTGGCTACTCCGGGAAGCAAAAAGAGGCCGTTTCGAGCCATTTCGAACACTTTTAGTTCGCAGCTACTGTTTTTCGGCACGTTTAAGATTGTGGGACCCGCTCGTCACCGGCTCGTGGAGATTGTCGTACTTTTTGTCCTCGTACTCGACAACAGCTAATCGAGTGTCGGACCACATCAAGACCAACTGAACGGAAAAAAAAAATGAACGCACTCGCAAAAAAAGGAGTGCAACACGAGGACTTCCCAGGGGGTCACCCATCCTAGTACTACTCTCGCCCAAGCACGCTTAACTTCGGAGTTCTGATGGGATCCGGTGCATTAGGGCTGGTATGATCGCACCCATCAATAGCCTCGCACTTTATTCTTTCATAGCGTACGCTACCGTGCGCAGGTTCTGATCCCCCACCCTTCACACAGGCATAACTTTTGATCCGGAAGGAGTTACGGGACCCACAGCATATCACCGCGAAGCTCTCGCCGAGCCCCACGTTCTGAGCTACGTGTACAGCCCGTGGCTACTCCGGGAAGCAAAAAGAGGCTGTTTCGAGCCATTTCGAACACTTTTAGTTCGCAGCTACTGTTTTTCGGCACGTTTAAGATTGTGGGACCCGCTCGTCACCGGCTCGTGGAGATTGTCGTACTTTTTGTCCTCGTACTCGACAACAGCTAATCGAGTGTCGGACCACATCAAGACCAACTGAACGGAAAAAAAAAATGAACGCACTCGCAAAAAAATTGAGTGCAACACGAGGACTTCCCAGGGGGTCACCCATCCTAGTACTACTCTCGCCCAAGCACGCTTAACTTCGGAGTTCTGATGGGATCCGGTGCATTAGAGCTGGTATGATCGCACCCGTCCATAGCCCCGCACTTTATTCTTTCATAGCGTACGCTCCCGTGCGCAGGTTCTGATCCCCCACCCTCCAGACGGGTATAACTTTTGATCGGGAAGGAGTTACGGGACCCACAACATATCACCGCGAAGCTCTCGCCGAGCCCCACGTTCTGAGCTACGGGTACAGCCCGTGGCTACTCCGGGAAGCAAAAAGAGGCCGTTTCGAGCCATTTCGAACACTTTTAGGTCGCAGCTACTGTTTTTCGGCACGTTTAAGATTGTGGGACCCGCTCGTCACCGGCTCGTGGAGATTGTCGTACTTTTTGTGCTTGTACTCGACAACAGCTAATCGAGTGTCGGACCACATCAAGACCAAGTGAACGGAAAAAAAAAATGAACGCACTCGCAAAAAAAGGGGTGCAACACGAGGACTTCCCAGGGGGTCACCCATCCTAGTACTACTCTCGCCCAAGCACGCTTAACTTCGGAGTTCTGATGGGATCCGGTGCATTAGGGCTGGTATGATCGCACCCATCAATAGCCTCGCACTTTATTCTTTCATAGCGTACGCTCCCGTGCGCAGGTTCTGATCCCCCACCCTTCACACAGGCATAACTTTTGATCCGGAAGGAGTTACGGGACCCACAACATATCAAAGCGAAGCTCTCGCCGAGCTCCACGTTCTGAGCTACGTGTACAGCCCGTGGCTACTCCGGGAAGCAAAAAGAGGCCGTTTCGAGCCATTTCGAACACTTTTAGTTCGCAGCTACTGTTTTTCGGCACGTTTAAGATTGTGGGACCCGCTCGTCACCGGCTCGTGGAGATTGTCGTACTTTTTGTCCTCGTACTCGACAACAGCTAATCGAGTGTCGGACCACATCAAGACCAACTGAACGGAAAAAAAAAAATGAACGCACTCGCAAAAAAAGGAGTGCAACACGAGGACTTCCCAGGGGGTCACCCATCCTAGTACTACTCTCGCCCAAGCACGCTTAACTTCGGAGTTCTGATGGGATCCGGTGCATTAGGGCTGGTATGATCGCACCCATCAATAGCCTCGCACTTTATTCTTTCATAGCGTACGCTCCCGTGCGCAGGTTCTGGTCCCCCACCCTCCAGACGGGTATAACTTTTGATCGGGAAGGAGTTACGGGACCCACAACATATCACCGCGAAGCTCTCGCCGAGCCCCACGTTCTGAGCTACGGGTACAGCCCGTGGCTACTCCGGGAAGCAAAAAGAGGCCGTTTCGAGCCATTTCGAACACTTTTAGTTCGCAGCTACTATTTTTCGGCACGTTTAAGATTGTGGGACCCGCTCGTCACCGGCTCGTGGAGATTGTCGTACTTTTTGTGCTCGTACTCGACAACAGCTAATCGAGTGTCGGACCACATCAAGACCGAGTGAACGGAAAAAAAAAATGAACGCACTCGCAAAAAAAGGGGTGCAACACGAGGACTTCCCAGGGGGTCACCCATCCTAGAACTACTCTCGCCCAAGCACGCTTAACTTCGGAGTTCTGATGGGATCCGGTGCATTAGGGCTGGTATGATCGCACCCATCAATAGCCTCGCACTTTATTCTTTCATAGCGTACGCTCCCGTGCGCAGGTTCTGATCCCCCACCCTTCACACAGGCATAACTTTTGATCCGGAAGGAGTTACGGGACCCACAACATATCACCGCGAAGCTCTCGCCGAGCCCCACGTTCTGAGCTACGTGTACAGCCCGTGGCTACTCCGGGAAGCAAAAAGAGGCCGTTTCGAGCCATTTCGAACACTTTTAGTTCGCAGCTACTGTTTTTCGGCACGTTTAAGATTGTGGGACCCGCTCGTCACCGGCTCGTGGAGATTGTCGTACTTTTTGTCCTCGTACTCGACAACAGCTAATCGAGTGTCGGACCACATCAAGACCAACTGAACGGAAAAAAAAAAATGAACGCACTCGCAAAAAAAGGAGTGCAACACGAGGACTTCCCAGGGGGTCACCCATCCTAGTACTACTCTCGCCCAAGCACGCTTAACTTCGGAGTTCTGATGGGATCCGGTGCATTAGGGCTGGTATGATCGCACCCATCAATAGCCTCGCACTTTATTCTTTCATAGCGTACGCTCTCGTGCGCAGATTCTGGTCCCCCACCCTCCAGACGGGTATAACTTTTGATCGGGAAGGAGTTACGGGACCCACAACATATCACCGCGAAGCTCTCGCCGAGCCCCACGTTCTGAGCTACGGGTACAGCCCGTGGCTACTCCGGGAAGCAAAAAGAGGCCGTTTCGAGCCATTTCGAACACTTTTAGTTCGCAGCTACTGTTTTTCGGCACGTTTAAGATTGTGGGACCCGCTCGTCACCGGCTCGTGGAGATTGTCGTACTTTTTGTCCTCGTACTCGACAACAGCTAATCGAGTGTCGGACCACATCAAGACCAACTGAACGGAAAAAAAAAATGAACGCACTCGCAAAAAAAGGAGTGCAACACGAGGACTTCCCAGGGGGTCACCCATCCTAGTACTACTCTCGCCCAAGCACGCTTAACTTCGGAGTTCTGATGGGATCCGGTGCATTAGAGCTGGTATGATCGCACCCGTCAATAGCCCCGCACTTTATTCTTTCATAGCGTACGCTCCCGTGCGCAGGTTCTGATCCCCCACCCTCCAGACGGGTATAACTTTTGATCGGGAAGGAGTTACGGGACCCACAACATATCACCGCGAAGCTCTCGCCGAGCCCCACGTTCTGAGCTACGGGTACAGCCCGTGGCTACTCCGGGAAGCAAAAAGAGGCCGTTTCGAGCCATTTCGAACACTTTTAGTTCGCAGTTACTGTTTTTCGGCACGTTTAAGATTGTGGGACCCGCTCGTCACCGGCTCGTGGAGATTGTCGTACTTTTTGTCCTCGTACTCGACAACAGCTAATCGAGTGTCGGACCACATCAAGACCAACTGAACGGAAAAAAAAAATGAACGCACTCGCAAAAAAAGGAGTGCAACACGAGGACTTCCCAGGGGGTCACCCATCCTAGTACTACTCTCGCCCAAGCACGCTTAACTTCGGAGTTCTGATGGGATCCGGTGCATTAGAGCTGGTATGATCGCACCCGTCAATAGCCCCGCACTTTATTCTTTCATAGCGTACGCTCCCGTGCGCAGGTTCTGATCCCCCACCCTCCAGATGGGTATAACTTTTGATCGGGAAGGAGTTACGGGACCCACAACATATCACCGCGAAGCTCTCGCCGAGCCCCACGTTCTGAGCTACGGGTACAGCCCGTGGCTACTCCGGGAAGCAAAAAGAGGCCGTTTCGAGCCATTTCGAACACTTTTAGTTCGCAGCTACTGTTTTTCGGCACGTTTAAGATTGTGGGACCCGCTCGTCACCGGCTCGTGGAGATTGTCGTACTTTTTGTCCTCGTACTCGACAACAGCTAATCGAGTGTCGGACCACATCAAGACCAACTGAACGGAAAAAAAAAATGAACGCACTCGCAAAAAAAGGAGTGCAACACGAGGACTTCCCAGGGGGTCACCCATCCTAGTACTACTCTCGCCCAAGCACGCTTAACTTCGGAGTTCTGATGGGATCCGGTGCATTAGGGCTGGTATGATCGCACCCATCAATAGCCTCGCACTTTATTCTTTCATAGCGTACGCTACCGTGCGCAGGTTCTGATCCCCCACCCTTCACACAGGCATAACTTTTGATCCGGAAGGAGTTACGGGACCCACAGCATATCACCGCGAAGCTCTCGCCGAGCCCCACGTTCTGAGCTACGTGTACAGCCCGTGGCTACTCCGGGAAGCAAAAAGAGGCTGTTTCGAGCCATTTCGAACACTTTTAGTTCGCAGCTACTGTTTTTCGGCACGTTTAAGATTGTGGGACCCGCTCGTCACCGGCTCGTGGAGATTGTCGTACTTTTTGTCCTCGTACTCGACAACAGCTAATCGAGTGTCGGACCACATCAAGACCAACTGAACGGAAAAAAAAAATGAACGCACTCGCAAAAAAATTGAGTGCAACACGAGGACTTCCCAGGGGGTCACCCATCCTAGTACTACTCTCGCCCAAGCACGCTTAACTTCGGAGTTCTGATGGGATCCGGTGCATTAGAGCTGGTATGATCGCACCCGTCCATAGCCCCGCACTTTATTCTTTCATAGCGTACGCTCCCGTGCGCAGGTTCTGATCCCCCACCCTCCAGACGGGTATAACTTTTGATCGGGAAGGAGTTACGGGACCCACAACATATCACCGCGAAGCTCTCGCCGAGCCCCACGTTCTGAGCTACGGGTACAGCCCGTGGCTACTCCGGGAAGCAAAAAGAGGCCGTTTCGAGCCATTTCGAACACTTTTAGTTCGCAGCTACTGTTTTTCGGCACGTTTAAGATTGTGGGACCCGCTCGTCACCGGCTCGTGGAGATTGTCGTACTTTTTGTCCTCGTACTCGACAACAGCTAATCGAGTGTCGGACCACATCAAGACCAACTGAACGGAAAAAAAAATGAACGCACTCGCCAAAAAAGGAGTGCAACACGAGGACTTCCCAGGGGGTCACCCATCCTAGTACTACTCTCGCCCAAGCACGCTTAACTTCGGAGTTCTGATGGGATCCGGTGCATTAGGGCTGGTATGATCGCACCCATCAATAGCCTCGCACTTTATTCTTTCATAGCGTACGCTACCGTGCGCAGGTTCTGATCCCCCACCCTTCACACAGGCATAACTTTTGATCCGGAAGGAGTTACGGGACCCACAGCATATCACCGCGAAGCTCTCGCCGAGCCCCACGTTCTGAGCTACGTGTACAGCCCGTGGCTACTCCGGGAAGCAAAAAGAGGCCGTTTCGAGCCATTTCGAACACTTTTAGTTCGCAGCTACTGTTTTTCGGCACGTTTAAGATTGTGGGACCCGCTCGTCACCGGCTCGTGGAGATTGTCGTACTTTTTGTCCTCGTACTCGACAACAGCTAATCGAGTGTCGGACCACATCAAGACCAACTGAACGGAAAAAAAAAAATGAACGCACTCGCAAAAAAAGGAGTGCAACACGAGGACTTCCCAGGGGGTCACCCATCCTAGTACTACTCTCGCCCAAGCACGCTTAACTTCGGAGTTCTGATGGGATCCGGTGCATTAGAGCTGGTATGATCGCACCCGTCCATAGCCCCGCACTTTATTCTTTCATAGCGTACGCTCCCGTGCGCAGGTTCTGATCCCCCACCCTCCAGACGGGTATAACTTTTGATCGGGAAGGAGTTACGGGACCCACAACATATCACCGCGAAGCTCTCGCCGAGCCCCACGTTCTGAGCTACGGGTACAGCCCGTGGCTACTCCGGGAAGCAAAAAGAGGCCGTTTCGAGCCATTTCGAACACTTTTAGTTCGCAGCTACTGTTTTTCGGCACGTTTAAGATTGTGGGTCCCGCTCGTCACCGGCTCGTGGAGATTGTCGTACTTTTTGTCCTCGTACTCGACAACAGCTAATCGAGTGTCGGACCACATCAAGACCAACTGAACGGAAAAAAAAAATGAACGCACTCGCAAAAAAAGGAGTGCAACACGAGGACTTCCCAGGGGGTCACCCATCCTAGTACTACTCCCGCCCAAGCACGCTTAACTTCGAAGTTCTTATGGGATCCGGTGCATTAGGGCTGGTATGATCGCACCCATCAATAGCCTCGCACTTTATTCTTTCATAGCGTACGCTACCGTGCGCAGGTTCTGATCCCCCACCCTTCACACAGGCATAACTTTTGATCCGGATGGAGTTACGGGACCCACAACATATCACCGCGAAGCTCTCGCCGAGCCCCACGTTCTGAGCTACGTGTACAGCCCGTGGCTACTCCGGGAAGCAAAAAGAGGCCGTTTCGAGCCATTTCGAACACTTTTAGTTCGCAGCTACTGTTTTTCGGCACGTTTAAGATTGTGGGACCCGCTCGTCACCGGCTCGTGGAGTTTGTCGTACTTTTTGTCCTCGTACTCGACAACAGCTAATCGAGTGTCGGACCACATCAAGACCAACTGAACGGAAAAAAAAAATGAACGCACTCGCAAAAAAAGGGGTGCAACACGAGGACTCCCCAGGGGGTCACCCATCCTAGTACTACTCTCGCCCAAGCACGCTTAACTTCGGAGTTCTGATGGGATCCGGTGCATTAGAGCTGGTATGATCGCACCCATCAATAGCCCCGCACTTTATTCTTTCATAGCGTACGCTCCCGTGCGCAGGTTCTGATCCCCCACCCTCCAGACGGGTATAACTTTTGATCGGGAAGGAGTTACGGGACCCACAACATATCACCGCGAAGCTCTCGCCGAGCCCCACGTTCTGAGCTACGGGTACAGCCCGTGGCTACTCCGGGAAGCAAAAAGAGGCCGTTTCGAGCCATTTCGAACACTTTTAGGTCGCAGCTACTGTTTTTCGGCACGTTTAAGATTGTGGGACCCGCTCGTCACCGGCTCGTGGAGATTGTCGTACTTTTTGTGCTTGTACTCGACAACAGCTAATCGAGTGTCGGACCACATCAAGACCAAGTGAACGGAAAAAAAAAATGAACGCACTCGCAAAAAAAGGGGTGCAACACGAGGACTTCCCAGGGGGTCACCCATCCTAGTACTACTCTCGCCCAAGCACGCTTAACTTCGGAGTTCTGATGGGATCCGGTGCATTAGGGCTGGTATGATCGCACCCATCAATAGCCTCGCACTTTATTCTTTCATAGCGTACGCTCCCGTGCGCAGGTTCTGATCCCCCACCCTTCACACAGGCATAACTTTTGATCCGCAAGGAGTTACGGGACCCACAACATATCAAAGCGAAGCTCTCGCCGAGCTCCACGTTCTGAGCTACGTGTACAGCCCGTGGCTACTCCGGGAAGCAAAAAGAGGCCGTTTCGAGCCATTTCGAACACTTTTAGTTCGCAGCTACTGTTTTTCGGCACGTTTAAGATTGTGGGACCCGCTCGTCACCGGCTCGTGGAGATTGTCGTACTTTTTGTCCTCGTACTCGACAACAGCTAATCGAGTGTCGGACCACATCAAGACCAACTGAACGGAAAAAAAAAAATGAACGCACTCGCAAAAAAAGGAGTGCAACACGAGGACTTCCCAGGGGGTCACCCATCCTAGTACTACTCTCGCCCAAGCACGCTTAACTTCGGAGTTCTGATGGGATCCGGTGCATTAGGGCTGGTATGATCGCACCCATCAATAGCCTCGCACTTTATTCTTTCATAGCGTACGCTCCCGTGCGCAGGTTCTGGTCCCCCACCCTCCAGACGGGTATAACTTTTGATCGGGAAGGAGTTACGGGACCCACAACATATCACCGCGAAGCTCTCGCCGAGCCCCACGTTCTGAGCTACGGGTACAGCCCGTGGCTACTCCGGGAAGCAAAAAGAGGCCGTTTCGAGCCATTTCGAACACTTTTAGTTCGCAGCTACTATTTTTCGGCACGTTTAAGATTGTGGGACCCGCTCGTCACCGGCTCGTGGAGATTGTCGTACTTTTTGTGCTCGTACTCGACAACAGCTAATCGAGTGTCGGACCACATCAAGACCGAGTGAACGGAAAAAAAAAATGAACGCACTCGCAAAAAAAGGGGTGCAACACGAGGACTTCCCAGGGGGTCACCCATCCTAGAACTACTCTCGCCCAAGCACGCTTAACTTCGGAGTTCTGATGGGATCCGGTGCATTAGGGCTGGTATGATCGCACCCATCAATAGCCTCGCACTTTATTCTTTCATAGCGTACGCTCCCGTGCGCAGGTTCTGATCCCCCACCCTTCACACAGGCATAACTTTTGATCCGGAAGGAGTTACGGGACCCACAACATATCACCGCGAAGCTCTCGCCGAGCCCCACGTTCTGAGCTACGTGTACAGCCCGTGGCTACTCCGGGAAGCAAAAAGAGGCCGTTTCGAGCCATTTCGAACACTTTTAGTTCGCAGCTACTGTTTTTCGGCACGTTTAAGATTGTGGGACCCGCTCGTCACCGGCTCGTGGAGATTGTCGTACTTTTTGTCCTCGTACTCGACAACAGCTAATCGAGTGTCGGACCACATCAAGACCAACTGAACGGAAAAAAAAAAATGAACGCACTCGCAAAAAAAGGAGTGCAACACGAGGACTTCCCAGGGGGTCACCCATCCTAGTACTACTCTCGCCCAAGCACGCTTAACTTCGGAGTTCTGATGGGATCCGGTGCATTAGGGCTGGTATGATCGCACCCATCAATAGCCTCGCACTTTATTCTTTCATAGCGTACGCTCTCGTGCGCAGATTCTGGTCCCCCACCCTCCAGACGGGTATAACTTTTGATCGGGAAGGAGTTACGGGACCCACAACATATCACCGCGAAGCTCTCGCCGAGCCCCACGTTCTGAGCTACGGGTACAGCCCGTGGCTACTCCGGGAAGCAAAAAGAGGCCGTTTCGAGCCATTTCGAACACTTTTAGTTCGCAGCTACTGTTTTTCGGCACGTTTAAGATTGTGGGACCCGCTCGTCACCGGCTCGTGGAGATTGTCGTACTTTTTGTCCTCGTACTCGACAACAGCTAATCGAGTGTCGGACCACATCAAGACCAACTGAACGGAAAAAAAAAATGAACGCACTCGCAAAAAAAGGAGTGCAACACGAGGACTTCCCAGGGGGTCACCCATCCTAGTACTACTCTCGCCCAAGCACGCTTAACTTCGGAGTTCTGATGGGATCCGGTGCATTAGAGCTGGTATGATCGCACCCGTCAATAGCCCCGCACTTTATTCTTTCATAGCGTACGCTCCCGTGCGCAGGTTCTGATCCCCCACCCTCCAGACGGGTATAACTTTTGATCGGGAAGGAGTTACGGGACCCACAACATATCACCGCGAAGCTCTCGCCGAGCCCCACGTTCTGAGCTACGGGTACAGCCCGTGGCTACTCCGGGAAGCAAAAAGAGGCCGTTTCGAGCCATTTCGAACACTTTTAGTTCGCAGTTACTGTTTTTCGGCACGTTTAAGATTGTGGGACCCGCTCGTCACCGGCTCGTGGAGATTGTCGTACTTTTTGTCCTCGTACTCGACAACAGCTAATCGAGTGTCGGACCACATCAAGACCAACTGAACGGAAAAAAAAAATGAACGCACTCGCAAAAAAAGGAGTGCAACACGAGGACTTCCCAGGGGGTCACCCATCCTAGTACTACTCTCGCCCAAGCACGCTTAACTTCGGAGTTCTGATGGGATCCGGTGCATTAGAGCTGGTATGATCGCACCCGTCAATAGCCCCGCACTTTATTCTTTCATAGCGTACGCTCCCGTGCGCAGGTTCTGATCCCCCACCCTCCAGACGGGTATAACTTTTGATCGGGAAGGAGTTACGGGACCCACAACATATCACCGCGAAGCTCTCGCCGAGCCCCACGTTCTGAGCTACGGGTACAGCCCGTGGCTACTCCGGGAAGCAAAAAGAGGCCGTTTCGAGCCATTTCGAACACTTTTAGTTCGCAGCTACTGTTTTTCGGCACGTTTAAGATTGTGGGACCCGCTCGTCACCGGCTCGTGGAGATTGTCGTACTTTTTGTCCTCGTACTCGACAACAGCTAATCGAGTGTCGGACCACATCAAGACCAACTGAACGGAAAAAAAAAATGAACGCACTCGCAAAAAAAGGAGTGCAACACGAGGACTTCCCAGGGGGTCACCCATCCTAGTACTACTCTCGCCCAAGCACGCTTAACTTCGGAGTTCTGATGGGATCCGGTGCATTAGGGCTGGTATGATCGCACCCATCAATAGCCTCGCACTTTATTCTTTCATAGCGTACGCTACCGTGCGCAGGTTCTGATCCCCCACCCTTCACACAGGCATAACTTTTGATCCGGAAGGAGTTACGGGACCCACAGCATATCACCGCGAAGCTCTCGCCGAGCCCCACGTTCTGAGCTACGTGTACAGCCCGTGGCTACTCCGGGAAGCAAAAAGAGGCTGTTTCGAGCCATTTCGAACACTTTTAGTTCGCAGCTACTGTTTTTCGGCACGTTTAAGATTGTGGGACCCGCTCGTCACCGGCTCGTGGAGATTGTCGTACTTTTTGTCCTCGTACTCGACAACAGCTAATCGAGTGTCGGACCACATCAAGACCAACTGAACGGAAAAAAAAAATGAACGCACTCGCAAAAAAATTGAGTGCAACACGAGGACTTCCCAGGGGGTCACCCATCCTAGTACTACTCTCGCCCAAGCACGCTTAACTTCGGAGTTCTGATGGGATCCGGTGCATTAGAGCTGGTATGATCGCACCCGTCCATAGCCCCGCACTTTATTCTTTCATAGCGTACGCTCCCGTGCGCAGGTTCTGATCCCCCACCCTCCAGACGGGTATAACTTTTGATCGGGAAGGAGTTACGGGACCCACAACATATCACCGCGAAGCTCTCGCCGAGCCCCACGTTCTGAGCTACGGGTACAGCCCGTGGCTACTCCGGGAAGCAAAAAGAGGCCGTTTCGAGCCATTTCGAACACTTTTAGTTCGCAGCTACTGTTTTTCGGCACGTTTAAGATTGTGGGACCCGCTCGTCACCGGCTCGTGGAGATTGTCGTACTTTTTGTCCTCGTACTCGACAACAGCTAATCGAGTGTCGGACCACATCAAGACCAACTGAACGGAAAAAAAAATGAACGCACTCGCAAAAAAAGGAGTGCAACACGAGGACTTCCCAGGGGGTCACCCATCCTAGTACTACTCTCGCCCAAGCACGCTTAACTTCGGAGTTCTGATGGGATCCGGTGCATTAGGGCTGGTATGATCGCACCCATCAATAGCCTCGCACTTTATTCTTTCATAGCGTACGCTACCGTGCGCAGGTTCTGATCCCCCACCCTTCACACAGGCATAACTTTTGATCCGGAAGGAGTTACGGGACCCACAGCATATCACCGCGAAGCTCTCGCCGAGCCCCACGTTCTGAGCTACGTGTACAGCCCGTGGCTACTCCGGGAAGCAAAAAGAGGCCGTTTCGAGCCATTTCGAACACTTTTAGTTCGCAGCTACTGTTTTTCGGCACGTTTAAGATTGTGGGACCCGCTCGTCACCGGCTCGTGGAGATTGTCGTACTTTTTGTCCTCGTACTCGACAACAGCTAATCGAGTGTCGGACCACATCAAGACCAACTGAACGGAAAAAAAAAAATGAACGCACTCGCAAAAAAAGGAGTGCAACACGAGGACTTGCCAGGGGGTCACCCATCCTAGTACTACTCTCGCCCAAGCACGCTTAACTTCGGAGTTCTGATGGGATCCGGTGCATTAGAGCTGGCATGATCGCACCCGTCCATAGCCCCGCACTTTATTCTTTCATAGCGTACGCTCCCGTGCGCAGGTTCTGATCCCCCACCCTCCAGACGGGTATAACTTTTGATCGGGAAGGAGTTACGGGACCCACAACATATCACCGCGAAGCTCTCGCCGAGCCCCACGTTCTGAGCTACGGGTACAGCCCGTGGCTACTCCGGGAAGCAAAAAGAGGCCGTTTCGAGCCATTTCGAACACTTTTAGTTCGCAGCTACTGTTTTTCGGCACGTTTAAGATTGTGGGACCCGCTCGTCACCGGCTCGTGGAGATTGTCGTACTTTTTGTCCTCGTACTCGACAACAGCTAATCGAGTGTCGGACCACATCAAGACCAACTGAACGGAAAAAAAAAATGAACGCACTCGCAAAAAAAGGAGTGCAACACGAGGACTTCCCAGGGGGTCACCCATCCTAGTACTACTCTCGCCCAAGCACGCATAACTTCGGAGTTCTGATGGGATCCGGTGCATTAGGGCTGGTATGATCGCACCCATCAATAGCCTCGCACTTTATTCTTTCATAGCGTACGCTCCCGTGCGCAGGTTCTGGTCCCCCACCCTCCAGACGGGTATAACTTTTGATCGGGAAGGAGTTACGGGACCCACAACATATCACCGCGAAGCTCTCGCCGAGCCCCACGTTCTGAGCTACGGGTACAGCCCGTGGCTACTCCGGGAAGCAAAAAGAGGCCGTTTCGAGCCATTTCGAACACTTTTAGTTCGCAGCTACTGTTTTTCGGCACGTTTAAGATTGTGGGACCCGCTCGTCACCGGCTCGTGGAGATTGTCGTACTTTTTGTCCTCGTACTCGACAACAGCTAATCGAGTGTCGGACCACATCAAGACCAACTGAACGGAAAAAAAAAATGAACGCACTCGCAAAAAAAGGAGTGCAACACGAGGACTTCCCAGGGGGTCACCCATCCTAGTACTACTCTCGCCCAAGCACGCTTAACTTCGGAGTTCTGATGGGATCCGGTGCATTAGAGCCGGTATGATCGCACCCGTCAATAGCCCCGCACTTTATTCTTTCATAGCGTACGCTCCCGTGCGCAGGTTCTGATCCCCCACCCTCCAGACGGGTATAACTTTTGATCGGGAAGGAGTTACGGGACCCACAACATATCACCGCGAAGCTCTCGCCGAGCCCCACGTTCTGAGCTACGGGTACAGCCCGTGGCTACTCCGGGAAGCAAAAAGAGGCCGTTTCGAGCCATTTCGAACACTTTTAGTTCGCAGCTACTGTTTTTCGGCACGTTTAAGATTGTGGGACCCGCTCGTCACCGGCTCGTGGAGATTGTCGTACTTTTTGTCCTCGTACTCGACAACAGCTAATCGAGTGTCGGACCACATCAAGACCAACTGAACGGAAAAAAAAAATGAACGCACTCGCAAAAAAAGGAGTGCAACACGAGGACTTCCCAGGGGGTCACCCATCCTAGTACTACTCTCGCCCAAGCACGCTTAACTTCGGAGTTCTGATGGGATCCGGTGCATTAGAGCTGGTATGATCGCACCCGTCAATAGCCCCGCACTTTATTCTTTCATAGCGTACGCTCCCGTGCGCAGGTTCTGATCCCCCACCCTCCAGACGGGTATAACTTTTGATCGGGAAGGAGTTACGGGACCCACAACATATCACCGCGAAGCTCTCGCCGAGCCCCACGTTCTGAGCTACGGGTACAGCCCGTGGCTACTCCGGGAAGCAAAAAGAGGCCGTTTCGAGCCATTTCGAACACTTTTAGTTCGCAGCTACTGTTTTTCGGCACGTTTAAGATTGTGGGACCCGCTCGTCACCGGCTCGTGGAGATTGTCGTACTTTTTGTCCTCGTACTCGACAACAGCTAATCGAGTGTCGGACCACATCAAGACCAACTGAACGGAAAAAAAAAATGAACGCACTCGCAAAAAAAGGAGTGCAACACGAGGACTTCCCAGGGGGTCACCCATCCTAGTACTACTCTCGCCCAAGCACGCTTAACTTCGGAGTTCTGATGGGATCCGGTGCATTAGGGCTGGTATGATCGCACCCATCAATAGCCTCGCACTTTATTCTTTCATAGCGTACGCTACCGTGCGCAGGTTCTGATCCCCCACCCTTCACACAGGCATAACTTTTGATCCGGAAGGAGTTACGGGACCCACAGCATATCACCGCGAAGCTCTCGCCGAGCCCCACGTTCTGAGCTACGTGTACAGCCCGTGGCTACTCCGGGAAGCAAAAAGAGGCCGTTTCGAGCCATTTCGAACACTTTTAGTTCGCAGCTACTGTTTTTCGGCACGTTTAAGATTGTGGGACCCGCTCGTCACCGGCTCGTGGAGATTGTCGTACTTTTTGTCCTCGTACTCGACAACAGCTAATCGAGTGTCGGACCACATCAAGACCAACTGAACGGAAAAAAAAAAATGAACGCACTCGCAAAAAAAGGAGTGCAACACGAGGACTTCCCAGGGGGTCACCCATCCTAGTACTACTCTCGCCCAAGCACGCTTAACTTCGGAGTTCTGATGGGATCCGGTGCATTAGGGCTGGTATGATCGCACCCATCAATAGCCTCGCACTTTATTCTTTCATAGCGTACGCTCCCGTGCGCAGGTTCTGGTCCCCCACCCTCCAGACGGGTATAACTTTTGATCGGGAAGGAGTTACGGGACCCACAACATATCACCGCGAAGCTCTCGCCGAGCCCCACGTTCTGAGCTACGGGTACAGCCCGTGGCTATTCCGGGAAGCAAAAAGAGGCCGTTTCGAGCCATTTCGAACACTTTTAGTTCGCAGCTACTGTTTTTCGGCATGTTTAAGATTGTGGGACCCGCTCGTCACCGGCTCGTGGAGATTGTCGTACTTTTTGTCCTCGTACTCGACAACAGCTAATCGAGTGTCGGACCACATCAAGACCAACTGAACGGAAAAAAAAAATGAACGCACTCGCAAAAAAAGGAGTGCAACACGAGGACTTCCCAGGGGGTCACCCATCCTAGTACTACTCTCGCCCAAGCACGCTTAACTTAGGAGATCTGATGGGATCCGGTGCATTAGTGCTGGTATGATCGCACCCATCAATAGTCTCGCACTTTATTCTTTCATAGCGTACGCTCCCGTGCGCAGGTTCTGATCCCCCACCCTTCACACAGGCATAACTTTTGATCCGGAAGGAGTTACGGGACCCACAGCATATCACCGCGAAGCTCTCGCCGAGCCCCACGTTCTGAGCTACGTGTACAGCCCGTGGCTACTCCGGGAAGCAAAAAGAGGCCGTTTCGAGCCATTTCGAACACTTAACTTCCCAGGGGGTCACCCATCCTAGTACTACTCTTGCCCAAGCACGCTTAACTTCGGAGTTCTGATGGGATCCGGTGCATTAGAGCTGGTATGATCGCACCCATCAATAGCCCCGCACTTTATTCTTTCATAGCGTACGCTCCCGTGCGCAGGTTCTGATCCCCCACCCTCCAGATGGGTATAACTTTTGATCGGGAAGGAGTTACGGGACCCACAACATATCACCGCGAAGCTCTCGCCGAGCCCCACGTTCTGAGCTACGGGTACAGCCCGTGGCTACTCCGGGAAGCAAAAAGAGGCCGTTTCGAGCCATTTCGAACACTTTTAGTTCGCAGCTACTGTTTTTCGGCACGTTTAAGATTGTGGGACCCGCTCGTCACCGGCTCGTGGAGATTGTTGTACTTTTTGTCCTCGTACTGGACAACAGCTAATCGAGTGTCGGACCACATCAAGACCAACTGAACGGAAAAAAAAAATGAACGCACTCGCAAAAAAAAGAGTGCAACACGAGGACTTCCCAGGGGGTCACCCATCCTAGTACTACTCTCGCCCAAGCACGCTTAACTTCGGAGTTCTGATGGGATCCGGTGCATTAGGGCTGGTATGATCGCACCAATCAATAGCCTCGCACTTTATTCTTTCATAGCGTACGCTCCCGTGCGCAGGTTCTGATCCCCCACCCTTCACACAGGCATAACTTTTGATCCGGAAGGAGTTACGGGACCCACAGCATATCACCGCGAAGCTCTCGCCGAGCCCCACGTTCTGAGCTACGTGTACAGCCCGTGGCTACTCCGGGAAGCAAAAAGAGGCCGTTTCGTGCCATTTCGAACACTTTTAGTTCGCAGCTACTGTTTTTCGGCACGTTTAAGATTGTGGGACCCGCTCGTCACCGGCTCGTGGAGATTGTTGTACTTTTTGTCCTCGTACTGGACAACAGCTAATCGAGTGTCGGACCACATCAAGACCAACTGAACGGAAAAAAAAAATGAACGCACTCGCAAAAAAAAGAGTGCAACACGAGGACTTCCCAGGGGGTCACCCATCCTAGTACTACTCTCGCCCAAGCACGCTTAACTTCGGAGTTCTGATGGGATCCGGTGCATTAGGGCTGGTATGATCGCACCAATCAATAGCCTCGCACTTTATTCTTTCATAGCGTACGCTCCCGTGCGCAGGTTCTGATCCCCCACCCTTCACACAGGCATAACTTTTGATCCGGAAGGAGTTACGGGACCCACAGCATATCACCGCGAAGCTCTCGCCGAGCCCCACGTTCTGAGCTACGTGTACAGCCCGTGGCTACTCCGGGAAGCAAAAAGAGGCCGTTTCGAGCCATTTCGAACACTTTTAGTTCGCAGCTACTGTTTTTCGGCACGTTTAAGATTGTGGGACCCGCTCGTCACCGGCTCGTGGAGTTTGTCGTACTTTTTGTCCTCGTACTCGACAACAGCTAATCGAGTGTCGGACCACATCAAGACCAATTGAACGGAAAAAAAAAATGAACGCACTCGCAAAAAAAGGGGTGCAACATGAGGACTTCCGAGGGGGTCACCCATCCTAGTACTACTCTCGCCCAAGCACGCTTAACTTCGGAGATCTGATGGGATCCGGTGCATTAGGGCTGGTATGATCGCACCCATCAATAGTCTCGCACTTTATTCTTTCATAGCGTACGCTCCCGTGCGCAGGTTCTGATCCCCCACCCTTCACACAGGCATAACTTTTGATCCGGAAGGAGTTACGGGACCCACAGCATATCACCGCGAAGCTCTCGCCGAGCCCCACGTTCTGAGCTACGTGTACAGCCCGTGGCTACTCCGGGAAGCAAAAAGAGGCCGTTTCGAGCCATTTCGAACACTTTTAGTTCGCAGTTACTGTTTTTCGGCACGTTTAAGATTGTGGGACCCGCTCGTCACCGGCTCGTGGAGTTTGTCGTACTTTTTGTCCTCGTACTCGACAACAGCTAATCGAGTGTCGGACCACATCAAGACCAACTGAACGGAAAAAAAAAATGAACGCACTCGCAAAAAAAGGGGTGCAACACGAGGACTTCCCAGGGGGTCACCCATCCTAGTACTACTCTCGCCCAAGCACGCTTAACTTCGGAGTTCTGATGGGATCCGGTGCATTAGAACTGGTATGATCACACCCATCAATAGCCCCGCACTTTATTCTTTCATAGCGTACGCTCCCGTGCGCAGGTTCTGATCCCCCACCCTCCAGATGGGTATAACTTTTGATCGGGAAGGAGTTACGGGACCCACAACATATCACCGCGAAGCTCTCGCCGAGCCCCACGTTCTGAGCTACGGGTACAGCCCGTGGCTACTCCGGGAAGCAAAAAGAGGCCGTTTCGAGCCATTTCGAACACTTTTAGTTCGCAGCTACTGTTTTTCGGCACGTTTAAGATTGTGGGACCCGCTCGTCACCGGCTCGTGGAGATTGTTGTACTTTTTGTCCTCGTACTCGACAACAGCTAATCGAGTGTCGGACCACATCAAGACCAACTAAACGGAAAAAAAAAATGAACGCACTCGCAAAAAAAGGGGTGCAACACAAGGACTTCCCAGGGGGTCACCCATCCTAGTACTACTCTCGCCCAAGCACTCTTAACTTCGGAGTTCTGATGGGATCCGGTGCATTAGAGCTGGTACGATCGCACCCATCAATAGCCCCGCACTTTATTCTTTCATAGCGTACGCTCCCGTGCGCAGGTTCTGATCCCCCACCCTCCAGATGGGTATAACTTTTGATCGGGAAGGAGTTACGGGACCCACAACATATCACCGCGAAGCTCTCGCCGAGCCCCACGTTCTGAGCTACGGGTACAGCCCGTGGCTACTCCGGGAAGCAAAAAGAGGCCGTTTCGAGCCATTTCGAACACTTTTAGTTCGCAGCTACTGTTTTTCGGCACGTTTAAGATTGTGGGACCCACTCGTCACCGGCTCGTGGAGATTGTTGTACTTTTTGTCCTCATACTGGACAACAGCTAATCGAGTGTCGGACCACATCAAGACCAACTGAACGGAAAAAAAAAATGAACGCACTCGCAAAAAAAAGAGTGCAACACGAGGACTTCCCAGGGGGTCACCCATCCTAGTACTACTCTCGCCCAAGCACGCTTAACTTCGGAGTTCTGATGGGATCCGGTGCATTAGGGCTGGTATGATCGCACCAATCAATAGCCTCGCACTTTATTCTTTCATAGCGTACGCTCCCGTGCGCAGGTTCTGATCCCCCACCCTTCACACAGGCATAACTTTTGATCCGGAAGGAGTTACGGGACCCACAGCATATCACCGCGAAGCTCTCGCCGAGCCCCACGTTCTGAGCTACGTGTACAGCCCGTGGCTACTCCGGGAAGCAAAAAGAGGCCGTTTCGAGCCATTTCGAACACTTTTAGTTCGCAGCTACTGTTTTTCGGCATGTTTAAGATTGTGGGACCCGCTCGTCACCGGCTCGTGGAGTTTGTCGTACTTTTTGTCCTCGTACTCGACAACAGCTAATCGAGTGTCGGACCACATCAAGACCAATTGAACGGAAAAAAAAAATGAACGCACTCGCAAAAAAAGGGGTGCAACATGAGGACTTCCGAGGGGGTCACCCATCCTAGTACTACTCTCGCCCAAGCACACTTAACTTCGGAGATCTGATGGGATCCGGTGCATTAGGGCTGGTATGATCGCACCCATCAATAGTCTCGCACTTTATTCTTTCATAGCGTACGCTCCCGTGCGCAGGTTCTGATCCCCCACCCTTCACACAGGCATAACTTTTGATCCGGAAGGAGTTACGGGACCCACAGCATATCACCGCGAAGCTCTCGCCGAGCACCACGTTCTGAGCTACGTGTACAGCCCGTGGCTACTCCGGGAAGCAAAAAGAGGCCGTTTCGAGCCATTTCGAACACTTTTAGTTCGCAGCTACTTTTTTTCGGCACGTTTAAGATTGTGGGACCCGCTCGTCACCGGCTCGTGGAGTTTGTCGTACTTTTTGTCCTCGTACTCGACAACAGCTAATCGAGTGTCGGACCACATCAAGACCAACTGAACGGAAAAAAAAATGAACGCACTCGCAAAAAAAGGGGTGCAACACGAGGACTTCCCAGGGGGTCACCCATCCTATTACTACTCTCGCCCAAGCACGCTTAACTTCGGAGTTCTGATGGGATCCGGTGCATCAGAGCTGGTATAATCGCACCCATCAATAGCCCCGCACTTTATTCTTTCATAGCGTACGCTCCCGTGCGCAGGTTCTGATCCCCCACCCTCCAGATGGGTATAACTTTTGATCGGGAAGGAGTTACGGGACCCACAACATATCACCGCGAAGCTCTCGCCGAGCCCCACGTTCTGAGCTACGGGTACAGCCCGTGGCTACTCCGGGAAGCAAAAAGAGGCCGTTTCGAGCCATTTCGAACACTTTTAGTTCGCAGCTACTGTTTTTCGGCACGTTTAAGATTGTGGGACCCGCTCGTCACCGGCTCGTGGAGATTGTTGTACTTTTTGTCCTCGTACTCGACAACAGCTAATCGAGTGTCGGACCACATCAAGACCAACTGAACGGAAAAAAAAATGAACGCACTCGCAAAAAAAGGAGTGCAACACGAGGACTTCCCAGGGGGTCACCCATCCTAGTACTACTCACGCCCAAGCACGCTTAACTTCGGAGTTCTGATGGGATCCGGTGCATTAGGGCTGGTATGATCGCACCCATCAATAGCCTCGCACTTTATTCTTTCATAGCGTACGCTACCGTGCGCAGGTTCTGATCCTCCACCCTTCACACAGGCATAACTTTTGATCCGGAAGGAGTTACGGGACCCACAGCATATCACCGCGAAGCTCTCGCCGAGCCCCACGTTCTGAGCTACGTGTACAGCCCGTGGCTACTCCGGGATGCAAAAAGAGGCCGTTTCGAACCATTTCGAACACTTTTAGTTCGCAGCTACTGTTTTTCGGCACGTTTAAGATTGTGGGACCCGCTCGTCACCGGCTCGTGGAGTTTGTCGTACTTTTTGTCCTCGTACTCGACAACAGCTAATCGAGTGTCGGAACATCAAGACCAACTGAACGGAAAAAAAAAATGAACGCACTCGCAAAAAAAGGGGTGCAACACGAGGACTTCCAAGGGGGTCACCCATCGTAGTACTACTCTCGCCCAAGCACGCTTAACTTCGGAGTTCTGATGGGATCCGGTGCATTAGAGCTGGTATAATCGCACCCATCAATAGCCCCGCACTTTATTCTTTCATAGCGTACGCTCCCGTGCGCAGGTTCTGATCCCCCACCCTCCAGAGGGGTATAACTTTTGATCGGGAAGGAGTTACGGGACCCACAACATATCACCGCGAAGCTCTCGCCGAGCCCCACGTTCTGAGCTACGGGTACAGCCCGTGGCTACTCCGGGAAGCAAAAAGAGGCCGTTTCGAGCCATTTCGAACACTTTTAGTTCGCAGCTACTGTTTTTCGGCACGTTTAAGATTGTGGGACCCGCTCGTCACCGGCTCGTGGAGATTGTCGTACTTTTTGTCCTCGTACTCGACAACAGCTAATCGAGTGTCGGACCACATCAAGACCAACTGAACGGAAAAAAAAAATGAACGCACTCGCAAAAAAAGGAGTGCAACACGAGGACTTCCCAGGGGGTCACCCATCCTAGTACTACTCTCGCCCAAGCACGCTTAACTTCGGAGTTCTGATGGGATCCGGTGCATTAGAGCTGGTATGATCGCACCCATCAATAGCCCCGCACTTTATTCTTTCATAGCGTACGCTCCCGTGCGCAGGTTCTGATCCCCCATCCTCCAGACGGGTATAACTTTTGATCGGGAAGGAGTTACGGGATCCACAACATATCACCGCGAAGCTCTCGCCGAGCCCCACGTTCTGAGCTACGGGTACAGCCCGTGGCTACTCCGGGAAGCAAAAAGAGGCCGTTTCGAGCCATTTTGAACACTTTTAGTTCGCAGCTACTGTTTTTCGGCACGTTTAAGATTGTGGGACCCGCTCGTCACCGGCTCGTGGAGATGGTCATACTTTTTGTCCTCGTACTCGACAACAGCTAATCGAGTGTCGGACCACATCAAGACCAACTGAACGGAAAAAAAAAATGAACGCACTCGCAAAAAAAGGAGTGCAACACGAGGACTTAGGGGGTCACCCATCCTAGTACTACTCTCGCCCAAGCACGCTTAACTTCGGAGTTCTGATGGGATCCGGTGCATTAGGGCTGGTATGATCGCACCCATCAATAGCCTCGCACTTTATTCTTTCATAGCGTACGCTACCGTGCGCAGGTTCTGATCCCCCACCCTTCACACAGGCATAACTTTTGATCCGGAAGGAGTTACGGGACCCACAGCATATCACCACGAAGCTCTCGCCGAGCCCCACGTTCTGAGCTACGTGTACATCCCGTGGCTACTCCGGGATGCAAAAAGAGGCCGTTTCGAGCCATTTCGAACACTTTTAGTTCGCAGCTACTGTTTTTCGGCACGTTTAAGATTGTGGGACCCGCTCGTCACCGGCTCGTGGAGTTTGTCGTACTTTTTGTCCTCGTACTCGACAACAGCTAATCGAGTGTCGGACCACATCAAGACCAACTGAACGGAAAAAAAAAATGAACGCACTCGCAAAAAAAGGGGTGCAACACGAGGACTTCCCAGGGGGTCACCCATCCTAGTACTACTCTCGCCCAAGCACGCTTAACTTCGGAGTTCTGATGGGATCCGGTGCATTAGGGCTGGTATAATCGCACCCATCAATAGTCTCGCACTTTATTCTTTCATAGCGTACGCTCCCGTGCGCAGGTTCTGATCCCCCACCCTTCACACAGGCATAACTTTTGATCCGGAAGGAGTTACGGGACCCACAGCATATCACCGCGAAGCTTTCGCCGAGCCCCACGTTCTGAGCTACGTGTACAGCCCGTGGCTACTCCGGGAAGCAAAAAGAGGCCGTTTCGAGCCATTTCGAACACTTTTAGTTCATAGCTATTGTTTTTCGGCACGTTTAAGATTGTGGGACCCGCTCGTCACCGGCTCGTGGAGTTTGTCGTACTTTTTGTCCTCGTACTCGACAACAGCTAATCGAGTGTCGGACCACATCAAGACCAACTGAACGGAAAAAAAAATGAACGCACTCGCAAAAAAAGGGGTGCAACACGAGGACTTCCCAGGGGGTCACCCATCCTAGTACTACTCTCGCCCAAGCACGCTTAACTTCGAAGTTCTGATGGGATCCGGTGCATTAGAGCTGGTATAATCGCACCCATCAATAGCCTCGCACTTTATTCTTTCATAGCGTACGCTCCCGTGCGCAGGTTCTGATCCCCCACCCTCCAGACGGGTATAACTTTTGATCGAGAAGGAGTTACGGGACCCACAACATATCACCGCGAAGCTCTCGCCGAGCCCCACGTTCTGAGCTACGTGTACAGCCCGTGGCTACTCCGGGATGCAAAAAGAGGCCGTTTCGAGCCATTTCGAACACTTTTAGTTCGCAGCTACTGTTTTTCGGCACGTTTAAGATTGTGGGACCCGCTCGTCACCGGCTCGTGGAGTTTGTCGTACTTTTTGTCCTCGTACTCGACAACAGCTAATCGAGTGTCGGACCACATCAAGACTAACTGAACGGAAAAAAAAAATGAACGCACTCGCAAAAAAAGGGGTGCAACACGAGGACTTCCCAGGGGGTCACCCATCCTAGTACTACTCTCGCCCAAGCACGCTTAACTTCGGAGTTCTGATGGGATCCGGTGCATTAGAGCTGGTATAATCGCACCCATCAATAGCCCCGCACTTTATTCTTTCATAGCGTACGCTCCCGTGCGCAGGTTCTGATCCCCCACCCTCCAGAGGGGTATAACTTTTGATCGGGAAGGAGTTACGGGACCCACAACATATCACCGCGAAGCTCTCGTCGAGCCCCACGTTCTGAGCTACGGGTACAGCCCGTGGCTACTCCGGGAAGCAAAAAGAGGCCGTTTCGAGCCATTTCGAACACTTTTAGTTCGCAGCTACTGTTTTTCGGCACGTTTAAGATTGTGGGACCCGCTCGTCACCGGCTCGTGGAGATTGTCGTACTTTTTGTCCTCGTACTCGACAACAGCTAATCGAGTGTCGGACCACATCAAGACCAACTGAACGGAAAAAAAAAATGAACGCACTCGCAAAAAAAGGAGTGCAACACGAGGACTTCCCAGGGGGTCACCCATCCTAGTACTACTCTCGCCCAAGCACGCTTAACTTCGGAGTTCTGATGGGATCCGGTGCATTAGAGCTGGTATGATCGCACCCATCAATAGCCCCGCACTTTATTCTTTCATAGCGTACGCTCCCGTGCGCAGGTTCTGATCCCCCATCCTCCAGACGGGTATAACTTTTGATCGGGAAGGAGTTACGGGATCCACAACATATCACCGCGAAGCTCTCGCCGAGCCCCACGTTCTGAGCTACGGGTACAGCCCGTGGCTACTCCGGGAAGCAAAAAGAGGCCGTTTCGAGCCATTTTGAACACTTTTAGTTCGCAGCTACTGTTTTTCGGCACGTTTAAGATTGTGGGACCCGCTCGTCACCGGCTCGTGGAGATGGTCATACTTTTTGTCCTCGTACTCGACAACAGCTAATCGAGTGTCGGACCACATCAAGACCAACTGAACGGAAAAAAAAAATGAACGCACTCGCAAAAAAAGGAGTGCAACACGAGGACTTAGGGGGTCACCCATCCTAGTACTACTCTCGCCCAAGCACGCTTAACTTCGGAGTTCTGATGGGATCCGGTGCATTAGGGCTGGTATGATCGCACCCATCAATAGCCTCGCACTTTATTCTTTCATAGCGTACGCTACCGTGCGCAGGTTCTGATCCCCCACCCTTCACACAGGCATAACTTTTGATCCGGAAGGAGTTACGGGACCCACAGCATATCACCACGAAGCTCTCGCCGAGCCCCACGTTCTGAGCTACGTGTACATCCCGTGGCTACTCCGGGATGCAAAAAGAGGCCGTTTCGAGCCATTTCGAACACTTTTAGTTCGCAGCTACTGTTTTTCGGCACGTTTAAGATTGTGGGACCCGCTCGTCACCGGCTCGTGGAGTTTGTCGTACTTTTTGTCCTCGTACTCGACAACAGCTAATCGAGTGTCGGACCACATCAAGACCAACTGAACGGAAAAAAAAAATGAACGCACTCGCAAAAAAAGGGGTGCAACACGAGGACTTCCCAGGGGGTCACCCATCCTAGTACTACTCTCGCCCAAGCACGCTTAACTTCGGAGTTCTGATGGGATCCGGTGCATTAGGGCTGGTATAATCGCACCCATCAATAGTCTCGCACTTTATTCTTTCATAGCGTACGCTCCCGTGCGCAGGTTCTGATCCCCCACCCTTCACACAGGCATAACTTTTGATCCGGAAGGAGTTACGGGACCCACAGCATATCACCGCGAAGCTTTCGCCGAGCCCCACGTTCTGAGCTACGTGTACAGCCCGTGGCTACTCCGGGAAGCAAAAAGAGGCCGTTTCGAGCCATTTCGAACACTTTTAGTTCGCAGCTACTGTTTTTCGGCACGTTTAAGATTGTGGGACCCGCTCGTCACCGGCTCGTGGAGTTTGTCGTACTTTTTGTCCTCGTACTCGACAACAGCTAATCGAGTGTCGGACCACATCAAGACCAACTGAACGGAAAAAAAAATGAACGCACTCGCAAAAAAAGGGGTGCAACACGAGGACTTCCCAGGGGGTCACCCATCCTAGTACTACTCTCGCCCAAGCACGCTTAACTTCGAAGTTCTGATGGGATCCGGTGCATTAGAGCTGGTATAATCGCACCCATCAATAGCCTCGCACTTTATTCTTTCATAGCGTACGCTCCCGTGCGCAGGTTCTGATCCCCCACCCTCCAGACGGGTATAACTTTTGATCGAGAAGGAGTTACGGGACCCACAACATATCACCGCGAAGCTCTCGCCGAGCCCCACGTTCTGAGCAACGGGTACAGCCCGTGGCTACTCCGGGAAGCAAAAAGAGGCCGTTTCGAGCCATTTCGAACACTTTTAGTTCGCAGCTACTGTTTTTCGGCACGTTTAAGATTGTGGGACCCGCTCGTCACCGGCTCGTGGAGATTGTCGTACTTTTTGTCCTCGTACTCGACAACAGCTAATCGAGTGTCGGACCACATCAAGACCAACTGAACGGAAAAAAAAATGAACGCACTCGCAAAAAAAGGAGTGCAACACGAGGACTTCCCAGGGGGTCACCCATCCTAGTACTACTCTCGCCCAAGCACGCTTAACTTCGGAGTTCTGATGGGATCCGGTGCATTAGGGCTGGTATGATCGCACCCATCAATAGCCTCGCACTTTATTCTTTCATAGCGTACGCTACCGTGCGCAGGTTCTGATCCTCCACCCTTCACACAGGCATAACTTTTGATCCGGAAGGAGTTACGGGACCCACAGCATATCACCGCGAAGCTCTCGCCGAGCCCCACGTTCTGAGCTACGTGTACAGCCCGTGGCTACTCCGGGATGCAAAAAGAGGCAGTTTCGAGCCATTTCGAACACTTTTAGTTCGCAGCTACTGTTTTTCGGCACGTTTAAGATTGTGGGACCCGCTCGTCACCGGCTCGTGGAGTTTGTCGTACTTTTTGTCCTCGTACTCGACAACAGCTAATCGAGTGTCGGACCACATCAAGACCAACTGAACGGAAAAAAAAAATGAACGCACTCGCAAAAAAAGGGGTGCAACACGAGGACTTCCCAGGGGGTCACCCATCCTAGTACTACTCTCGCCCAAGCACGCTTAACTTCGGAGTTCTGATGGGATCCGGTGCATTAGAGCTGGTATAATCGCACCCATCAATAGCCCCGCACTTTATTCTTTCATAGCGTACGCTCCCGTGCGCAGGTTCTGATCCCCCACCCTCCAGAGGGGTATAACTTTTGATCGGGAAGGAGTTACGGGACCCACAACATATCACCGCGAAGCTCTCGCCGAGCCCCACGTTCTGAGCTACGGGTACAGCCCGTGGCTACTCCGGGAAGCAAAAAGAGGCCGTTTCGAGCCATTTCGAACACTTTTAGTTCGCAGCTACTGTTTTTCGGCACGTTTAAGATTGTGGGACCCGCTCGTCACCGGCTCGTGGAGATTGTCGTACTTTTTGTCCTCGTACTCGACAACAGCTAATCGAGTGTCGGACCACATCAAGACCAACTGAACGGAAAAAAAAAATGAACGCACTCGCAAAAAAAGGAGTGCAACACGAGGACTTCCCAGGGGGTCACCCATCCTAGTACTACTCTCGCCCAAGCACGCTTAACTTCGGAGTTCTGATGGGATCCGGTGCATTAGAGCTGGTATGATCGCACCCATCAATAGCCCCGCACTTTATTCTTTCATAGCGTACGCTCCCGTGCGCAGGTTCTGATCCCCCACCCTCCAGAGGGGTATAACTTTTGATCGGGAAGGAGTTACGGGACCCACAACATATCACCGCGAAGCTCTCGCCGAGCCCCACGTTCTGAGCAACGGGTACAGCCCGTGGCTACTCCGGGAAGCAAAAAGAGGCCGTTTCGAGCCATTTCGAACACTTTTAGTTCGCAGCTACTGTTTTTCGGCACGTTTAAGATTGTGGGACCCGCTCGTCACCGGCTCGTGGAGATTGTCGTACTTTTTGTCCTCGTACTCGACAACAGCTAATCGAGTGTCAGACCACATCAAGACCAAGTGAACGGAAAAAAAAATGAACGCACTCGCAAAAAAAGGAGTGCAACACGAGGACTTCCCAAGGGGTCACCCATCCTAGTACTACTCTCGCCCAAGCACGCTTAACTTCGGAGTTCTGATGGGATCCGGTGCATTAGGGCTGGTATGATCGCACCCATCAATAGCCTCGCACTTTATTCTTTCATAGCGTACGCTACCGTGCGCAGGTTCTGATCCTCCACCCTTCACACAGGCATAACTTTTGATCCGGAAGGAGTTACGGGACCCACAGCATATCACCGCGAAGCTCTCGCCGAGCCCCACGTTCTGAGCTACGTGTACAGCCCGTGGCTACTCCGGGATGCAAAAAGAGGCCGTTTCGAGCCATTTCGAACACTTTTAGTTCGCAGCTACTGTTTTTCGGCACGTTTAAGATTGTGGGACCCGCTCGTCACCGGCTCGTGGAGTTTGTCGTACTTTTTGTCCTCGTACTCGACAACAGCTAATCGAGTGTAGGACCACATCAAGACCAACTGAACGGAAAAAAAAAATGAACGCACTCGCAAAAAAAGGGGTGCAACACGAGGACTTCCCAGGGGGTCACCCATCCTAGTACTACTCTCGCCCAAGCACGCTTAACTTCGGAGTTCTGATGGGATCCGGTGCATTAGAGCTGGTATAATCGCACCCATCAATAGCCCCGCACTTTATTCTTTCATAGCGTACGCTCCCGTGCGCAGGTTCTGATCCCCCACCCTCCAGAGGGGTATAACTTTTGATCGGGAAGGAGTTACGGGACCCACAACATATCACCGCGAAGCTCTCGCCGAGCCCCACGTTCTGAGCTACGGGTACAGCCCGTGGCTACTCCGGGAAGCAAAAAGAGGCCGTTTCGAGCCATTTCGAACACTTTTAGTTCGCAGCTACTGTTTTTCGGCACGTTTAAGATTGTGGGACCCGCTCGTCACCGGCTCGTGGAGATTGTCGTACTTTTTGTCCTCGTACTCGACAACAGCTAATCGAGTGTCGGACCACATCAAGACCAACTGAACGGAAAAAAAAAATGAACGCACTCGCAAAAAAAGGAGTGCAACACGAGGACTTCCCAGGGGGTCACCCATCCTAGTACTACTCTCGCCCAAGCACGCTTAACTTCGGAGTTCTGATGGGATCCGGTGCATTAGAGCTGGTATGATCGCACCCATCAATAGCCCCGCACTTTATTCTTTCATAGCGTACGCTCCCGTGCGCAGGTTCTGATCCCCCACCCTCCAGAGGGGTATAACTTTTGATCGGGAAGGAGTTACGGGACCCACAACATATCACCGCGAAGCTCTCGCCGAGCCCCACGTTCTGAGCAACGGGTACAGCCCGTGGCTACTCCGGGAAGCAAAAAGAGGCCGTTTCGAGCCATTTCGAACACTTTTAGTTCGCAGCTACTGTTTTTCGGCACGTTTAAGATTGTGGGACCCGCTCGTCACCGGCTCGTGGAGATTGTCGTACTTTTTGTCCTCGTACTCGACAACAGCTAATCGAGTGTCAGACCACATCAAGACCAACTGAACGGAAAAAAAAATGAACGCACTCGCAAAAAAAGGAGTGCAACACGAGGACTTCCCAAGGGGTCACCCATCCTAGTACTACTCTCGCCCAAGCACGCTTAACTTCGGAGTTCTGATGGGATCCGGTGCATTAGGGCTGGTATGATCGCACCCATCAATAGCCTCGCACTTTATTCTTTCATAGCGTACGCTACCGTGCGCAGGTTCTGATCCTCCACCCTTCACACAGGCATAACTTTTGATCCGGAAGGAGTTACGGGACCCACAGCATATCACCGCGAAGCTCTCGCCGAGCCCCACGTTCTGAGCTACGTGTACAGCCCGTGGCTACTCCGGGATGCAAAAAGAGGCCGTTTCGAGCCATTTCGAACACTTTTAGTTCGCAGCTACTGTTTTTCGGCACGTTTAAGATTGTGGGACCCGCTCGTCACCGGCTCGTGGAGTTTGTCGTACTTTTTGTCCTCGTACTCGACAACAGCTAATCGAGTGTCGGACCACATCAAGACCAACTGAACGGAAAAAAAAAATGAACGCACTCGCAAAAAAAGGGGTGCAACACGAGGACTTCCCAGGGGGTCACCCATCCTAGTACTACTCTCGCCCAAGCACGCTTAACTTCGGAGTTCTGATGGGATCCGGTGCATTAGAGCTGGTATAATCGCACCCATCAATAGCCCCGCACTTTATTCTTTCATAGCGTACGCTCCCGTGCGCAGGTTCTGATCCCCCACCCTCCAGAGGGGTATAACTTTTGATCGGGAAGGAGTTACGGGACCCACAACATATCACCGCGAAGCTCTCGCCGAGCCCCACGTTCTGAGCTACGGGTACAGCCCGTGGCTACTCCGGGAAGCAAAAAGAGGCCGTTTCGAGCCATTTCGAACACTTTTAGTTCGCAGCTACTGTTTTTCGGCACGTTGAAGATTGTGGGACCCGCTCGTCACCGGCTCGTGGAGATTGTCGTACTTTTTGTCCTCGTACTCGACAACAGCTAATCGAGTGTCGGACCACATCAAGACCAACTGAACGGAAAAAAAAAATGAACGCACTCGCAAAAAAAGGAGTGCAACACGAGGACTTCCCAGGGGGTCACCCATCCTAGTACTACTCTCGCCTAAGCACGCTTAACTTCGGAGTTCTGATGGGATCCGGTGCATTAGAGCTGGTATGATCGCACCCATCAATAGCCCCGCACTTTATTCTTTCATAGCGTACGCTCCCGTGCGCAGGTTCTGATCCCCCACCCTCCAGACGGGTATAACTTTTGATCGGGAAGGAGTTACGGGATCCACAACATATCACCGCGAAGCTCTCGCCGAGCCCCACGTTCTGAGCTACGGGTACAGCCCGTGGCTACTCCGGGAAGCAAAAAGAGGCCGTTTCGAGCCATTTCGAACACTTTTAGTTCGCAGCTACTGTTTTTCGGCACGTTTAAGATTGTGGGACCCGCTCGTCACCGGCTCGTGGAGATTGTCATACTTTTTGTCCTCGTACTCGACAACAGCTAATCGAGTGTCGGACCACATCAAGACCAATTGAACGGAAAAAAAAAAATGAACGCACTCGCAAAAAAAGGGGTGCAACACGAGGACTTCCCAGGGGGTCACCCATCCTAGTACTACTCTCGCCCAAGCACGCTTAACTTCGGAGTTCTGATGGGATCCGGTGCATTAGGGCTGGTATGATCGCACCCATCAATAGCCTCGCACTTTATTCTTTCATAGCGTACGCTACCGTGCGCAGGTTCTGATCCTCCACCCTTCACACAGGCATAACTTTTGATCCGGAAGGAGTTACGGGACCCACAGCATATCACCGCGAAGCTCTCGCCGAGCCCCACGTTCTGAGCTACGTGTACAGCCCGTGGCTACTCCGGGATGCAAAAAGAGGCCGTTTCGAGCCATTTCGAACACTTTTAGTTCGCAGCTACTGTTTTTCGGCACGTTTAAGATTGTGGGACCCGCTCGTCACCGGCTCGTGGAGTTTGTCGTACTTTTTGTCCTCGTACTCGACAACAGCTAATCGAGTGTCGGACCACATCAAGACCAACTGAACGGAAAAAAAAAATGAACGCACTCGCAAAAAAAGGGGTGCAACACGAGGACTTCCCAGGGGGTCACCCATCCTAGTACTACTCTCGCCCAAGCACGCTTAACTTCGGAGTTCTGATGGGATCCGGTGCATTAGAGCTGGTATGATCGCACCCATCAATAGCCCCGCACTTTATTCTTTCATAGCGTACGCTCCCGTGCGCAGGTTCTGATCCCCCACCCTCCAGACGGGTATAACTTTTGATCGGGAAGGAGTTACGGGATCCACAACATATCACCGCGAAGCTCTCGCCGAGCCCCACGTTCTGAGCTACGGGTACAGCCCGTGGCTACTCCGGGAAGCAAAAAGAGGCCGTTTCGAGCCATTTCGAACACTTTTAGTTCGCAGCTACTGTTTTTCGGCACGTTTAAGATTGTGGGACCCGCTCGTCACCTGCTCGTGGAGATTGTCATACTTTTTGTCCTCGTACTCGACAACAGCTAATCGAGTGTCGGACCACATCAAGACCAATTGAACGGAAAAAAAAAAATGAACGCACTCGCAAAAAAAGGGGTGCAACACGAGGACTTCCCAGGGGGTCACCCATCCTTGTACTACTCTCGCCCAAGCACGCTTAACTTCGGAGTTCTGATGGGATCCGGTGCATTAGGGCTGGTATGATCGCACCCATCAATAGCCTCGCACTTTATTCTTTCATAGCGTACGCTACCGTGCGCAGGTTCTGATCCTCCACCCTTCACACAAGCATAACTTTTGATCCGGAAGGAGTTACGGGACCCACAGCATATCACCGCGAAGCTCTCGCCGAGCCCCACGTTCTGAGCTACGTGTACAGCCCGTGGCTACTCCGGGATGCAAAAAGAGGCCGTTTCGAGCCATTTCGAACACTTTTAGTTCGCAGCTACTGTTTTTCGGCACGTTTAAGATTGTGGGACCCGCTCGTCACCGGGTCGTGGAGTTTGTCGTACTTTTTGTCCTCGTACTCGACAACAGCTAATCGAGTGTCGGACCACATCAAGACCAACTGAACGGAAAAAAAAAATGAACGCACTCGCAAAAAAAGGGGTGCAACACGAGGACTTCCCAGGGGGTCACCCATCCTAGTACTACTCTCGCCCAAGCACGCTTAACTTCGGAGTTCTGATGGGATCCGGTGCATTAGAGCTGGTATAATCGCACCCATCAATAGCCCCGCACTTTATTCTTTCATAGCGTACGCTCCCGTGCGCAGGTTCTGATCCCCCACCCTCCAGAGGGGTATAACTTTTGATCGGGAAGGAGTTACGGGACCCACAACATATCACCGCGAAGCTCTCGCCGAGCCCCACGTTCTGAGCTACGGGTACAGCCCGTGGCTACTCCGGGAAGCAAAAAGAGGCCGTTTCGAGCCATTTCGAACACTTTTAGTTCGCAGCTACTGTTTTTCGGCACGTTGAAGATTGTGGGACCCGCTCGTCACCGGCTCGTGGAGATTGTCGTACTTTTTGTCCTCGTACTCGACAACAGCTAATCGAGTGTCGGACCACATCAAGACCAACTGAACGGAAAAAAAAAATGAACGCACTCGCAAAAAAAGGAGTGCAACACGAGGACTTCCCAGGGGGTCACCCATCCTAGTACTACTCTCGCCTAAGCACGCTTAACTTCGGAGTTCTGATGGGATCCGGTGCATTAGAGCTGGTATGATCGCACCCATCAATAGCCCCGCACTTTATTCTTTCATAGCGTACGCTCCCGTGCGCAGGTTCTGATCCCCCACCCTCCAGACGGGTATAACTTTTGATCGGGAAGGAGTTACGGGATCCACAACATATCACCGCGAAGCTCTCGCCGAGCCCCACGTTCTGAGCTACGGGTACAGCCCGTGGCTACTCCGGGAAGCAAAAAGAGGCCGTTTCGAGCCATTTCGAACACTTTTAGTTCGCAGCTACTGTTTTTCGGCACGTTTAAGATTGTGGGACCCGCTCGTCACCGGCTCGTGGAGATTGTCATACTTTTTGTCCTCGTACTCGACAACAGCTAATCGAGTGTCGGACCACATCAAGACCAATTGAACGGAAAAAAAAAAATGAACGCACTCGCAAAAAAAGGGGTGCAACACGAGGACTTCCCAGGGGGTCACCCATCCTAGTACTACTCTCGCCCAAGCACGCTTAACTTCGGAGTTCTGATGGGATCCGGTGCATTAGGGCTGGTATGATCGCACCCATCAATAGCCTCGCACTTTATTCTTTCATAGCGTACGCTACCGTGCGCAGGTTCTGATCCTCCACCCTTCACACAGGCATAACTTTTGATCCGGAAGGAGTTACGGGACCCACAGCATATCACCGCGAAGCTCTCGCCGAGCCCCACGTTCTGAGCTACGTGTACAGCCCGTGGCTACTCCGGGATGCAAAAAGAGGCCGTTTCGAGCCATTTCGAACACTTTTAGTTCGCAGCTACTGTTGTTCGGCACGTTTAAGATTGTGGGACCCGCTCGTCACCGGCTCGTGGAGTTTGTCGTACTTTTTGTCCTCGTACTCGACAACAGCTAATCGAGTGTCGGACCACATCAAGACCAACTGAACGGAAAAAAAAAATGAACGCACTCGCAAAAAAAGGGGTGCAACACGAGGACTTCCCAGGGGGTCACCCATCCTAGTACTACTCTCGCCCAAGCACGCTTAACTTCGGAGTTCTGATGGGATCCGGTGCATTAGAGCTGGTATGATCGCACCCATCAATAGCCCCGCACTTTATTCTTTCATAGCGTACGCTCCCGTGCGCAGGTTCTGATCCCCCACCCTCCAGACGGGTATAACTTTTGATCGGGAAGGAGTTACGGGATCCACAACATATCACCGCGAAGCTCTCGCCGAGCCCCACGTTCTGAGCTACGGGTACAGCCCGTGGCTACTCCGGGAAGCAAAAAGAGGCCGTTTCGAGCCATTTCGAACACTTTTAGTTCGCAGCTACTGTTTTTCGGCACGTTTAAGATTGTGGGACCCGCTCGTCACCTGCTCGTGGAGATTGTCATACTTTTTGTCCTCGTACTCGACAACAGCTAATCGAGTGTCGGACCACATCAAGACCAATTGAACGGAAAAAAAAAAATGAACGCACTCGCAAAAAAAGGGGTGCAACACGAGGACTTCCCAGGGGGTCACCCATCCTTGTACTACTCTCGCCCAAGCACGCTTAACTTCGGAGTTCTGATGGGATCCGGTGCATTAGGGCTGGTATGATCGCACCCATCAATAGCCTCGCACTTTATTCTTTCATAGCGTACGCTACCGTGCGCAGGTTCTGATCCTCCACCCTTCACACAGGCATAACTTTTGATCCGGAAGGAGTTACGGGACCCACAGCATATCACCGCGAAGCTCTCGCCGAGCCCCACGTTCTGAGCTACGTGTACAGCCCGTGGCTACTCCGGGATGCAAAAAGAGGCCGTTTCGAGCCATTTCGAACACTTTTAGTTCGCAGCTACTGTTTTTCGGCACGTTTAAGATTGTGGGACCCGCTCGTCACCGGCTCGTGGAGTTTGTCGTACTTTTTGTCCTCGTACTCGACAACAGCTAATCGAGTGTCGGACCACATCAAGACCAACTGAACGGAAAAAAAAAATGAACGCACTCGCAAAAAAAGGGGTGCAACACGAGGACTTCCCAGGGGGTCACCCATCCTAGTACTACTCTCGCCCAAGCACGCTTAACTTCGGAGTTCTGATGGGATCCGGTGCATTAGAGCTGGTATGATCGCACCCATCAATAGCCCCGCACTTTATTCTTTCATAGCGTACGCTCCCGTGCGCAGGTTCTGATCCCCCACCCTCCAGACGGGTATAACTTTTGATCGGGAAGGAGTTACGGGATCCACAACATATCACCGCGAAGCTCTCGCCGAGCCCCACGTTCTGAGCTACGGGTACAGCCCGTGGCTACTCCGGGAAGCAAAAAGAGGCCGTTTCGAGCCATTTCGAACACTTTTAGTTCGCAGCTACTGTTTTTCGGCACGTTTAAGATTGTGGGACCCGCTCGTCACCTGCTCGTGGAGATTGTCATACTTTTTGTCCTCGTACTCGACAACAGCTAATCGAGTGTCGGACCACATCAAGACCAATTGAACGGAAAAAAAAAAATGAACGCACTCGCAAAAAAAGGGGTGCAACACGAGGACTTCCCAGGGGGTCACCCATCCTTGTACTACTCTCGCCCAAGCACGCTTAACTTCGGAGTTCTGATGGGATCCGGTGCATTAGGGCTGGTATGATCGCACCCATCAATAGCCTCGCACTTTATTCTTTCATAGCGTACGCTACCGTGCGCAGGTTCTGATCCTCCACCCTTCACACAGGCATAACTTTTGATCCGGAAGGAGTTACGGGACCCACAACATATCACCGCGAAGCTCTCGCCGAGCCCCACGTTCTGAGCTACGTGTACAGCCCGTGGCTACTCCGGGAAGCAAAAAGAGGCCGTTTCGAGCCATTTCGAACACTTTTAGTTCGCAGCTACTGTTTTTCGGCACGTTTAAGATTGTGGGACCCGCTCGTCACCGGCTCGTGGAGTTTGTCGTACTTTTTGTCCTCGTACTCGACAACAGCTAATCGAGTGTCGGACCACATCAAGACCAATTGAACGGAAAAAAAAAATGAACGCATTCGCAAAAAAAGGGGTGCAACACGAGGACTTCCGAGGGGGTCACCCATCCTAGTACTACTCTCGCCCAAGCACGCTTAACTTCGGAGTTCTGATGGGATCCGGTGAATTAGGGCAGGTATAATCGCACCCATCAATAGTCTCGCACTTTATTCTTTCATAGCGTACGCTCCCGTGCGCAGGTTCTGATCCCCCACCCTTCACACAGGCATAACTTTTGATCCGGAAGGAGTTACGGGACCCACAGCATATCACCGCGAAGCTCTCGCCGAGCCCCACGTTCTGAGCTACGTGTACAGCCCGTGGCTACTCCGGGAAGCAAAAAGAGGCCGTTTCGAGCCATTTCGAACACTTTTAGTTCGCAGCTACTGTTTTTCGGCACGTTTAAGATTGTGGGACCCGCTCGTCACCGGCTCGTGGAGTTTGTCGTACTTTATGTCCTCGTACTCGACAACAGCTAATCGAGTGTCGGACCACATCAAGACCAACTGAACGGAAAAAAAAATGAACGCACTCGCAAAAAAAGGGGTGCAACACGAGGACTTCCCAGGGGGTCACCCATCCTAGTACTACTCTCGCCCAAGCACGCTTAACTTCGGAGTTCTGATGGGATCCGGTGCATTAGAGCTGGTATAATCGCACCCATCAATAGCCCCGCACTTTATTTTTTCATAGCGTACGCTCCCGTGCGCAGGTTCTGATCCCCCACCCTCCAGACGGGTATAACTTTTGATCGGGAAGGAGTTACGGGACCCACAACATATCACCGCGAAGCTCTCGCCGAGCCCCACGTTCTGAGCTACGGGTACAGCCCGTGGCTACGCCGGGAAGCAAAAAGAGGCCGTTTCGAGCCATTTCGAACACTTTTAGTTCGCAGCTACTGTTTTTCGGCACGTTTAAGATTGTGGGACCCGCTCGTCACCGGCTCGTGGAGATTGTCGTACTTTTTGTCCTCGTACTCGACAACAGCTAATCGAGTGTCGGACCACATCAAGACCAACTGAATGGAAAAAAAAAATGAACGCACTCGCAAAAAAAGGAGTGCAACACGAGGACTTCCCAGGGGGACACCCATCCTAGTACTACTCTCGCCCAAGCACGCTTAACTTCGGAGTTCTGATGGGATCCGGTGCATTAGGGCTGGTATGATCGCACCCATCAATCGCACCCATCAATAGCCTCGCACTTTATTCTTTCATAGCGTACGCTCCCGTGCGCAGGTTCTGATCCCCCACCTTCCAGACGGGTATAACTTTTGATCGGGAAGGAGTTACGGGACCCACAACATATCACCGCGAAGCTCTCGCCGAGCCCCACGTTCTGAGCAACGGGTACAGCCCGTGGCTACTCCGGGAAGCAAAAAGAGGCCATTTCGAGCCATTTCGAACACTTTTAGTTCGCAGCTACTGTTTTTCGGCACGTTTAAGATTGTGGGACCCGCTCGTCACCGGCTCGTGGAGATTGTCGTACTTTTTGTCCTCGTACTCGACAACAGCTAATCGAGTGTCGGACCACATCAAGACCAACTGAACGGAAAAAAAAAATGAACGCACTCGCAAAAAAAGGAGTGCAACACGAGGACTTCCCAGGGGGTCACCCATCCTAGTACTACTCTCGCCCAAGCACGCTTAACTTCGGAGTTCTGATGGGATCCGGTGCATTAGGGCTGGTATGATCGCACCCATCAATAGCCTCGCACTTTATTCTTTCATAGCGTACGCTACCGTGCGCAGGTTCTGATCCCCCACCCTTCACACAGGCATAACTTTTGATCCGGAAGGAGTTACGGGACCCACAGCATATCACCGCGAAACTCTCGCCGAGCCCCACGTTCTGAGCTACGTGTACAGCCCGTGGCTACTCCGGGAAGCAAAAAGAGGCCGTTTCGAGCCATTTCGAACACTTTTAGTTCGCAGCTACTGTTTTTCGGCACGTTTAAGATTGTGGGACCCGCTCGTCACCGGCTCGTGGAGTTTGTCGTACTTTTTGTCCTCGTACTCGACAACAGCTAATCGAGTGTCGGACCACATCAAGACCAATTGAACGGAAAAAAAAATGAACGCACTCGCAAAAAAAGGGGTGCAACACGAGGACTTCCGAGGGGGTCACCCATCCTAGTACTACTCTCGCCCAAGCACGCTTAACTTCGGAGTTCTGATGGGATCCGGTGCATTAGGGCTGGTATGATCGCACCCATCAATAGCCTCGCACTTTATTCTTTCATAGCGTACGCTCCCGTGCGCAGGTTCTGATCCCCCACCCTTCACACTGGCATAACTTTTGATCCGGAAGGAGTTACGGGACCCACAGCATATCACCGCGAAGCTCTCGCCGAGCCCCACGTTCTGAGCTACGTGTACAGCCCGTGGCTACTCCGGGAAGCAAAAAGAGGCCGTTTCGAGCCATTTCGAACACTTTTAGTTCGCAGCTACTGTTTTTCGGCACGTTTAAGATTGTGGGACCCGCTCGTCACCGGCTCGTGGAGTTTGTCGTACTTTTTGTCCTCGTACTCGACAACAGCTAATCGAGTGTCGGACCACATCAAGACCAATTGAACGGAAAAAAAAATGAACGCACTCGCAAAAAAAGGGGTGCAACACGAGGACTTCCCAGGGGGTCACCCATCCTAGTACTACTCTCGCCCAAGCACGCTTAACTTCGGAGTTCTGATGGGATCCGGTGCATTAGAGCTGGTATAATCGCACCCATCAATAGCCCCGCACTTTATTTTTTCATAGCGTACGCTCCCGTGCGCAGGTTCTGATCCCCCACCCTCCAGACGGGTATAACTTTTGATCGGGAAGGAGTTACGGGACCCACAACATATCACCGCGAAGCTCTCGCCGAGCCCCACGTTCTGAGCTACGTGTACAGCCCGTGGCTACTCCGGGAAGCAAAAAGAGGCCGTTTCGAGCCATTTCGAACACTTTTAGTTCGCAGCTACTGTTTTTCGGCACGTTTAAGATTGTGGGACCCGCTCGTCACCGGCTCGTGGAGTTTGTCGTACTTTTTGTCCTCGTACTCGACAACAGCTAATCGAGTGTCGGACCACATCAAGACCAATTGAACGGAAAAAAAAATGAACGCACTCGCAAAAAAAGGGGTGCAACACGAGGACTTCCGAGGGGGTCACCCATCCTAGTACTACTCTCGCCCAAGCACGCTTAACTTCGGAGTTCTGATGGGATCCGGTGCATTAGGGCTGGTATGATCGCACCCATCAATAGCCTCGCACTTTATTCTTTCATAGCGTACGCTCCCGTGCGCAGGTTCTGATCCCCCACCCTTCACACTGGCATAACTTTTGATCCGGAAGGAGTTACGGGACCCACAGCATATCACCGCGAAGCTCTCGCCGAGCCCCACGTTCTGAGCTACGTGTACAGCCCGTGGCTACTCCGGGATGCAAAAAGAGGCCGTTTCGAGCCATTTCGAACACTTTTAGTTCGCAGCTACTGTTTTTCGGCACGTTTAAGATTGTGGGACCCGCTCGTCACCGGCTCGTGGAGATTGTCGTACTTTTTGTCCTCGTACTCGACAACAGCTAATCGAGTGTCGGACCACATCAAGACCAACTGAACGGAAAAAAAAAATGAACGCACTCGCAAAAATAGGAGTGCAACACGAGGACTTCCCAGGGGGTCACCCATCCTAGTACTACTCTCGCCCAAGCACGCTTAACTTCGGAGTTCTGATGGGATCCGGTGCATTAGGGCTGGTATGATCGCACCCATCAATAGCCTCGCACTTTATTCTTTCATAGCGTACGCTACCGTGCGCAGGTTCTGATCCCCCACCCTTCACACAGGCATAACTTTTGATCCGGAAGGAGTTACGGGACCCACAACATATCACCGCGAAGCTCTCGCCGAGCCCCACGTTCTGAGCTACGTGTACAGCCCGTGGCTACTCCGGGAAGCAAAAAGAGGCCGTTTCGAGCCATTTCGAACACTTTTAGTTCGCAGCTACTGTTTTTCGGCACGTTTAAGATTGTGGGACCCGCTCGTCACCGGCTCGTGGAGTTTGTCGTACTTTTTGTCCTCGTACTCGACAACAGCTAATCGAGTGTCGGACCACATCAAGACCAATTGAACGGAAAAAAAAATGAACGCACTCGCAAAAAAAGGGGTGCAACACGAGGACTTCCGAGGGGGTCACCCATCCTAGTACTACTCTCGCCCAAGCACGCTTAACTTCGGAGTTCTGATGGGATCCGGTGCATTAGGGCTGGTATGATCGCACCCATCAATAGCCTCGCACTTTATTCTTTCATAGCGTACGCTCCCGTGCGCAGGTTCTGATCCCCCACCCTTCACACTGGCATAACTTTTGATCCGGAAGGAGTTACGGGACCCACAGCATATCACCGCGAAGCTCTCGCCGAGCCCCACGTTCTGAGCTACGTGTACAGCCCGTGGCTACTCCGGGAAGCAAAAAGAGGCCGTTTCGAGCCATTTCGAACACTTTTAGTTCGCAGCTACTGTTTTTCGGCACGTTTAAGATTGTGGGACCCGCTCGTCACCGGCTCGTGGAGTTTGTCGTACTTTTTGTCCTCGTACTCGACAACAGCTAATCGAGTGTCGGACCACATCAAGACCAATTGAACGGAAAAAAAAATGAACGCACTCGCAAAAAAAAGGGTGCAACACGAGGACTTCCCAGGGGGTCACCCATCCTAGTACTACTCTCGCCCAAGCACGCTTAACTTCGGAGTTCTGATGGGATCCGGTGCATTAGAGCTGGTATAATCGCACCCATCAATAGCCCCGCACTTTATTTTTTCATAGCGTACGCTCCCGTGCGCAGGTTCTGATCCCCCACCCTTCACACAGGCATAACTTTTGATCCGGAAGGAGTTACGGGACCCACAGCATATCACCGCGAAACTCTCGCCGAGCCCCACGTTCTGAGCTACGTGTACAGCCCGTGGCTACTCCGGGAAGCAAAAAGAGGCCGTTTCGAGCCATTTCGAACACTTTTAGTTCGCAGCTACTGTTTTTCGGCACGTTTAAGATTGTGGGACCCGCTCGTCACCGGCTCGTGGAGTTTGTCGTACTTTTTGTCCTCGTACTCGACAACAGCTAATCGAGTGTCGGACCACATCAAGACCAATTGAACGGAAAAAAAAATGAACGCACTCGCAAAAAAAGGGGTGCAACACGAGGACTTCCGAGGGGGTCACCCATCCTAGTACTACTCTCGCCCAAGCACGCTTAACTTCGGAGTTCTGATGGGATCCGGTGCATTAGGGCTGGTATGATCGCACCCATCAATAGCCTCGCACTTTATTCTTTCATAGCGTACGCTCCCGTGCGCAGGTTCTGATCCCCCACCCTTCACACTGGCATAACTTTTGATCCGGAAGGAGTTACGGGACCCACAGCATATCACCGCGAAGCTCTCGCCGAGCCCCACGTTCTGAGCTACGTGTACAGCCCGTGGCTACTCCGGGAAGCAAAAAGAGGCCGTTTCGAGCCATTTCGAACACTTTTAGTTCGCAGCTACTGTTTTTCGGCACGTTTAAGATTGTGGGACCCGCTCGTCACCGGCTCGTGGAGTTTGTCGTACTTTTTGTCCTCGTACTCGACAACAGCTAATCGAGTGTCGGACCACATCAAGACCAATTGAACGGAAAAAAAAATGAACGCACTCGCAAAAAAAGGGGTGCAACACGAGGACTTCCCAGGGGGTCACCCATCCTAGTACTACTCTCGCCCAAGCACGCTTAACTTCGGAGTTCTGATGGGATCCGGTGCATTAGAGCTGGTATAATCGCACCCATCAATAGCCCCGCACTTTATTTTTTCATAGCGTACGCTCCCGTGCGCAGGTTCTGATCCCCCACCCTCCAGACGGGTATAACTTTTGATCGGGAAGGAGTTACGGGACCCACAACATATCACCGCGAAGCTCTCGCCGAGCCCCACGTTCTGAGCTACGTGTACAGCCCGTGGCTACTCCGGGAAGCAAAAAGAGGCCGTTTCGAGCCATTTCGAACACTTTTAGTTCGCAGCTACTGTTTTTCGGCACGTTTAAGATTGTGGGACCCGCTCGTCACCGGCTCGTGGAGTTTGTCGTACTTTTTGTCCTCGTACTCGACAACAGCTAATCGAGTGTCGGACCACATCAAGACCAATTGAACGGAAAAAAAAATGAACGCACTCGCAAAAAAAGGGGTGCAACACGAGGACTTCCGAGGGGGTCACCCATCCTAGTACTACTCTCGCCCAAGCACGCTTAACTTCGGAGTTCTGATGGGATCCGGTGCATTAGGGCTGGTATGATCGCACCCATCAATAGCCTCGCACTTTATTCTTTCATAGCGTACGCTCCCGTGCGCAGGTTCTGATCCCCCACCCTTCACACTGGCATAACTTTTGATCCGGAAGGAGTTACGGGACCCACAGCATATCACCGCGAAGCTCTCGCCGAGCCCCACGTTCTGAGCTACGTGTACAGCCCGTGGCTACTCCGGGATGCAAAAAGAGGCCGTTTCGAGCCATTTCGAACACTTTTAGTTCGCAGCTACTGTTTTTCGGCACGTTTAAGATTGTGGGACCCGCTCGTCACCGGCTCGTGGAGATTGTCGTACTTTTTGTCCTCGTACTCGACAACAGCTAATCGAGTGTCGGACCACATCAAGACCAACTGAACGGAAAAAAAAAATGAACGCACTCGCAAAAATAGGAGTGCAACACGAGGACTTCCCAGGGGGTCACCCATCCTAGTACTACTCTCGCCCAAGCACGCTTAACTTCGGAGTTCTGATGGGATCCGGTGCATTAGGGCTGGTATGATCGCACCCATCAATAGCCTCGCACTTTATTCTTTCATAGCGTACGCTACCGTGCGCAGGTTCTGATCCCCCACCCTTCACACAGGCATAACTTTTGATCCGGAAGGAGTTACGGGACCCACAGCATATCACCGCGAAGCTCTCGCCGAGCCCCACGTTCTGAGCTACGTGTACAGCCCGTGGCTACTCCGGGAAGCAAAAAGAGGCCGTTTCGAGCCATTTCGAACACTTTTAGTTCGCAGCTACTGTTTTTCGGCACGTTTAAGATTGTGGGACCCGCTCGTCACCGGCTCGTGGAGTTTGTCGTACTTTTTGTCCTCGTACTCGACAACAGCTAATCGAGTGTCGGACCACATCAAGACCAATTGAACGGAAAAAAAAATGAACGCACTCGCAAAAAAAGGGGTGCAACACGAGGACTTCCGAGGGGGTCACCCATCCTAGTACTACTCTCGCCCAAGCACGCTTAACTTCGGAGTTCTGATGGGATCCGGTGCATTAGGGCTGGTATGATCGCACCCATCAATAGCCTCGCACTTTATTCTTTCATAGCGTACGCTCCCGTGCGCAGGTTCTGATCCCCCACCCTTCACACTGGCATAACTTTTGATCCGGAAGGAGTTACGGGACCCACAGCATATCACCGCGAAGCTCTCGCCGAGCCCCACGTTCTGAGCTACGTGTACAGCCCGTGGCTACTCCGGGAAGCAAAAAGAGGCCGTTTCGAGCCATTTCGAACACTTTTAGTTCGCAGCTACTGTTTTTCGGCACGTTTAAGATTGTGGGACCCGCTCGTCACCGGCTCGTGGAGTTTGTCGTACTTTTTGTCCTCGTACTCGACAACAGCTAATCGAGTGTCGGACCACATCAAGACCAATTGAACGGAAAAAAAAATGAACGCACTCGCAAAAAAAGGGGTGCAACACGAGGACTTCCCAGGGGGTCACCCATCCTAGTACTACTCTCGCCCAAGCACGCTTAACTTCGGAGTTCTGATGGGATCCGGTGCATTAGAGCTGGTATAATCGCACCCATCAATAGCCCCGCACTTTATTTTTTCATAGCGTACGCTCCCGTGCGCAGGTTCTGATCCCCCACCCTCCAGACGGGTATAACTTTTGATCGGGAAGGAGTTACGGGACCCACAACATATCACCGCGAAGCTCTCGCCGAGCCCCACGTTCTGAGCTACGGGTACAGCCCGTGGCTACGCCGGGAAGCAAAAAGAGGCCGTTTCGAGCCATTTCGAACACTTTTAGTTCGCAGCTACTGTTTTTCGGCACGTTTAAGATTGTGGGACCCGCTCGTCACCGGCTCGTGGAGTTTGTCGTACTTTTTGTCCTCGTACTCGACAACAGCTAATCGAGTGTCGGACCACATCAAGACCAACTGAACGGAAAAAAAAAATGAACGCACTCGCAAAAAAAGGAGTGCAACACGAGGACTTCCCAGGGGGTCACCCATCCTAGTACTACTCTCGCCCAAGCACGCTTAACTTCGGAGTTCTGATGGGATCCGGTGCATTAGGGCTAGTATGATCGCACCCATCAATAGCCTCGCACTTTATTCTTTCATAGCGTACGCTACCGTGCGCAGGTTCTGATCCCCCACCCTTCACACAGGCATAACTTTTGATCCGGAAGGAGTTACGGGACCCACAGCATATCACCGCGAAGCTCTCGCCGAGCCCCACGTTCTGAGCTACGTGTACAGCCCGTGGCTACTCCGGGAAGCAAAAAGAGGCCGTTTCGAGCCATTTCGAACACTTTTAGTTCGCAGCTACTGTTTTTCGGCACGTTTAAGATTGTGGGACCCGCTCGTCACCGGCTCGTGGAGTTTGTCGTACTTTTTGTCCTCGTACTCGACAACAGCTAATCGAGTGTCGGACCACATCAAGACCAATTGAACGGAAAAAAAAATGAACGCACTCGCAAAAAAAGGGGTGCAACACGAGGACTTCCGAGGGGGTCACCCATCCTAGTACTACTCTCGCCCAAGCACGCTTAACTTCGGAGTTCTGATGGGATCCGGTGCATTAGGGCTGGTATGATCGCACCCATCAATAGCCTCGCACTTTATTCTTTCATAGCGTACGCTCCCGTGCGCAGGTTCTGATCCCCCACCCTTCACACTGGCATAACTTTTGATCCGGAAGGAGTTACGGGACCCACAGCATATCACCGCGAAGCTCTCGCCGAGCCCCACGTTCTGAGCTACGTGTACAGCCCGTGGCTACGCCGGGAAGCAAAAAGAGGCCGTTTCGAGCCATTTCGAACACTTTTAGTTCGCAGCTACTGTTTTTCGGCACGTTTAAGATTGTGGGACCCGCTCGTCACCGGCTCGTGGAGTTTGTCGTACTTTTTGTCCTCGTACTCGACAACAGCTAATCGAGTGTCGGACCACATCAAGACCAATTGAACGGAAAAAAAAATGAACGCACTCGCAAAAAAAGGGGTGCAACACGAGGACTTCCCAGGGGGTCACCCATCCTAGTACTACTCTCGCCCAAGCACGCTTAACTTCGGAGTTCTGATGGGATCCGGTGCATTAGAGCTGGTATAATCGCACCCATCAATAGCCCCGCACTTTATTTTTTCATAGCGTACGCTCCCGTGCGCAGGTTCTGATCCCCCACCCTCCAGACGGGTATAACTTTTGATCGGGAAGGAGTTACGGGACCCACAACATATCACCGCGAAGCTCTCGCCGAGCCCCACGTTCTGAGCTACGGGTACAGCCCGTGGCTACGCCGGGAAGCAAAAAGAGGCCGTTTCGAGCCATTTCGAACACTTTTAGTTCGCAGCTACTGTTTTTCGGCACGTTTAAGATTGTGGGACCCGCTCGTCACCGGCTCGTGGAGTTTGTCGTACTTTTTGTCCTCGTACTCGACAACAGCTAATCGAGTGTCGGACCACATCAAGACCAATTGAACGGAAAAAAAAATGAACGCACTCGCAAAAAAAGGGGTGCAACACGAGGACTTCCGAGGGGGTCACCCATCCTAGTACTACTCTCGCCCAAGCACGCTTAACTTCGGAGTTCTGATGGGATCCGGTGCATTAGGGCTGGTATGATCGCACCCATCAATAGCCTCGCACTTTATTCTTTCATAGCGTACGCTACCGTGCGCAGGTTCTGATCCTCCACCCTTCACACAGGCATAACTTTTGATCCGGAAGGAGTTACGGGACCCACAGCATATCACCGCGAAGCTCTCGCCGAGCCCCACGTTCTGAGCTACGTGTACAGCCCGTGGCTACTCCGGGATGCAAAAAGAGGCCGTTTCGAGCCATTTCGAACACTTTTAGTTCGCAGCTACTGTTTTTCGGCACGTTTAAGATTGTGGGACCCGCTCGTCACCGGCTCGTGGAGTTTGTCGTACTTTTTGTCCTCGTACTCGACAACAGCTAATCGAGTGTCGGACCACATCAAGACCAACTGAACGGAAAAAAAAAATGAACGCACTCGCAAAAAAAGGGGTGCAACACGAGGACTTCCCAGGGGGTCACCCATCCTAGTACTACTCTCGCCCAACCACGCTTAACTTCGAAGTTCTGATGGGATCCGGTGCATTAGAGCTGGTATGATCGCACCCATCAATAGCCCCGCACTTTATTCTTTCATAGCGTACGCTCCCGTGCGCAGGTTCTGATCCCCCACCCTCCAGACGGGTATAACTTTTGATCGGGAAGGAGTTACGGGACCCACAACATATCACCGCGAAGCTCTCGCCGAGCCCCACGTTCTGAGCTACGGGTACAGCCCGTGGCTACTCCGGGAAGCAAAAAGAGGCCGTTTCGAGCCATTTCGAACACTTTTAGTTCGCAGCTACTGTTTTTCGGCACGTTTAAGATTGTGGGACCCGCTCGTCACCGGCTCGTGGAGATTGTCGTACTTTTTGTCCTCGTACTCGACAACAGCTAATCGAGTGTCGGACCACATCAAGACCAACTGAACGGAAAAAAAAAATGAACGCACTCGCAAAAAAAGGAGTGCAACACGAGGACTTCCCAGGGGGTCACCCATCCTAGTACTACTCTCGCCCAAGCACGCTTAACTTCAGAGTTCTGATGGGATCCGGTGCATTAGAGCTGGTATGATCGCACCCATCAATAGCCCCGCACATTATTCTTTCATAGCGTACGCTCCCGTGCGCAGGTTCTGATCCCCCACCCTCCAGACGGGTATAACTTTTGATCGGGAAGGAGTTACGGGATCCACAACATATCACCGCGAAGCTCTCGCCGAGCCCCACGTTCTGAGCTACGTGTACAGCCCGTGGCTACTCCGGGAAGCAAAAAGAGGCCGTTTCGAGCCATTTCGAACACTTTTAGTTCGCAGCTACTGTTTTTCGGCACGTTTAAGATTGTTGGACCCGCTCGTCACCGGCTCGTGGAGTTTGTCGTACTTTTTGTCCTCGTACTCGACAACAGCTAATCGAGTGTCGGACCACATCAAGACCAATTGAACGGAAAAAAAAAATGAACGCACTCGCAAAAAAAGGGGTGCAACACGAGGACTTCCGAGGGGGTCACCCATCCTAGTACTACTCTCGCCCAAGCACGCTTAACTTCGGAGTTCTGATGGGATCCGGTGCATTAGGGCTGGTATGATCGCACCCATCAATAGCCTCGCACTTCATTCTTTCATAGCGTACGCTACCGTGCGCAGGTTCTGATCCTCCACCCTTCACACAGGCATAACTTTTGATCCGGAAGGAGTTACGGGACCCACAGCATATCACCGCGAAGCTCTCGCCGAGCCCCACGTTCTGAGCTACGTGTACAGCCCGTGGCTACTCCGGGATGCAAAAAGAGGCCGTTTCGAGCCATTTCGAACACTTTTAGTTCGCAGCTACTGTTTTTCGGCACGTTTAAGATTGTGGGACCCGCTCGTCACCGGCTCGTGGAGTTTGTCGTACTTTTTGTCCTCGTACTCGACAACAGCTAATCGAGTGTCGGACCACATCAAGACCAACTGAACGGAAAAAAAAAATGAACGCACTCGCAAAAAAAGGGGTGCAACACGAGGACTTCCCAGGGGGTCACCCATCCTAGTACTACTCTCGCCCAAGCACGCTTAACTTCGAAGTTCTGATGGGATCCGGTGCATTAGAGCTGGTATGATCGCACCCATCAATAGCCCCGCACTTTATTCTTTCATAGCGTACGCTCCCGTGCGCAGGTTCTGATCCCCCACCCTCCAGACGGGTATAACTTTTGATCGGGAAGGAGTTACGGGACCCACAACATATCACCGCGAAGCTCTCGCCGAGCCCCACGTTCTGAGCTACGTGTACAGCCCGTGGCTACTCCGGGAAGCAAAAAGAGGCCGTTTCGAGCCATTTCGAACACTTTTAGTTCGCAGCTACTGTTTTTCGGCACGTTTAAGATTGTGGGACCCGCTCGTCACCGGCTCGTGGAGTTTGTCGTACTTTTTGTCCTCGTACTCGACAACAGCTAATCGAGTGTCGGACCACATCAAGACCAATTGAACGGAAAAAAAAATGAACGCACTCGCAAAAAAAGGGGTGCAACACGAGGACTTCCGAGGGGGTCACCCATCCTAGTACTACTCTCGCCCAAGCACGCTTAACTTCGGAGTTCTGATGGGATCCGGTGCATTAGGGCTGGTATGATCGCACCCATCAATAGCCTCGCACTTTATTCTTTCATAGCGTACGCTACCGTGCGCAGGTTCTGATCCTCCACCCTTCACACAGGCATAACTTTTGATCCGGAAGGAGTTACGGGACCCACAGCATATCACCGCGAAGCTCTCGCCGAGCCCCACGTTCTGAGCTACGTGTACAGCCCGTGGCTACTCCGGGATGCAAAAAGAGGCCGTTTCGAGCCATTTCGAACACTTTTAGTTCGCAGCTACTGTTTTTCGGCACGTTTAAGATTGTGGGACCCGCTCGTCACCGGCTCGTGGAGTTTGTCGTACTTTTTGTCCTCGTACTCGACAACAGCTAATCGAGTGTCGGACCACATCAAGACCAACTGAACGGAAAAAAAAAATGAACGCACTCGCAAAAAAAGGGGTGCAACACGAGGACTTCCCAGGGGGTCACCCGTCCTAGTACTACTCTCGCCCAAGCACGCTTAACTTCGAAGTTCTGATGGGATCCGGTGCATTAGAGCTGGTATGATCGCACCCATCAATAGCTCCGCACTTTATTCTTTCATAGCGTACGCTCCCGTGCGCAGGTTCTGATCCCCCACCCTCCAGACGGGTATAACTTTTGATCGGGAAGGAGTTACGGGACCCACAACATATCACCGCGAAGCTCTCGCCGATCCCCACGTTCTGAGCTACGGGTACAGCCCGTGGCTACTCCGGGAAGCAAAAAGAGGCCGTTTCGAGCCATTTCGAACACTTTTAGTTCGCAGCTACTGTTTTTCGGCACGTTTAAGATTGTGGGACCCGCTCGTCACCGGCTCGTGGAGATTGTCGTACTTTTTGTCCTCGTACTCGACAACAGCTAATCGAGTGTCGGACCACATCAAGACCAACTGAACGGAAAAAAAAAATGAACGCACTCGCAAAAAAAGGAGTGCAACACGAGGACTTCCCAGGGGGTCACCCATCCTAGTACTACTCTCGCCCAAGCACGCTTAACTTCAGAGTTCTGATGGGATCCGGTTCATTAGAGCTGGTATGATCGCACCCATCAATAGCCCCGCACTTTATTCTTTCATAGCGTACGCTCCCGTGCGCAGGTTCTGATCCCCCACCCTCCAGACGGGTATAACTTTTGATCGGGAAGGAGTTACGGGATCCACAACATATCACCGCGAAGCTCTCGCCGAGCCCCACGTTCTGAGCTACGTGTACAGCCCGTGGCTACTCCGGGAAGCAAAAAGAGGCCGTTTCGAGCCATTTCGAACACTTTTAGTTCGCAGCTACTGTTTTTCGGCACGTTTAAGATTGTTGGACCCGCTCGTCACCGGCTCGTGGAGTTTGTCGTACTTTTTGTCCTCGTACTCGACAACAGCTAATCGAGTGTCGGACCACATCAAGACCAATTGAACGGAAAAAAAAAATGAACGCACTCGCAAAAAAAGGGGTGCAACACGAGGACTTCCGAGGGGGTCACCCATCCTAGTACTACTCTCGCCCAAGCACGCTTAACTTCGGAGTTCTGATGGGATCCGGTGCATTAGGGCTGGTATAATCGCACCCATCAATAGTCTCGCACTTTATTCTTTCATAGCGTACGCTCCCGTGCGCAGGTTCTGATCCCCCACCCTTCACACAGGCATAACTTTTGATCCGGAAGGAGTTACGGGACCCACAGCATATCACCGCGAAGCTCTCGCCGAGCCCCACGTTCTGAGCTACGTGTACAGCCCGTGGCTACTCCGGGAAGCAAAAAGAGGCCGTTTCGAGCCATTTCGAACACTTTTAGTTCGCAGCTACTGTTTTTCGGCACGTTTAAGATTGTGGGACCCGCTCGTCACCGGCTCGTGGAGTTTGTCGTACTTTTTGTCCTCGTACTCGACAACAGCTAATCGAGTGTCGGACCACATCAAGACCAACTGAACGGAAAAAAAAATGAACGCACTCGCAAAAAAAGGGGTGCAACACGAGGACTTCCCAGGGGGTCACCCATCCTAGTACTACTCTCGCCCAAGCACGCTTAACTTCGGAGTTCTGATGGGATCCGGTGCATTAGAGCTGGTATAATCGCACCCATCAATAGCCCCGCACTTTATTTTTTCATAGCGTACGCTCCCGTGCGCAGGTTCTGATCCCCCACCCTCCAGACGGGTATAACTTTTGATCGGGAATGAGTTACGGGACCCACAACATATCACCGCGAAGCTCTCGCCGAGCCCCACGTTCTGAGCTACGGGTACAGCCCGTGGCTATGCCGGGAAGCAAAAAGAGGCCGTTTCGAGCCATTTCGAACACTTTTAGTTCGCAGCTACTGTTTTTCGGCACGTTTAAGATTGTGGGACCCGCTCGTCACCGGCTCGTGGAGATTGTCGTACTTTTTGTCCTCGTACTCAACAACAGCTAATCGAGTGTCGGACCACATCAAGACCAACTGAATGGAAAAAAAAAATGAACGCACTCGCAAAAAAAGGAGTGCAACACGAGGACTTCCCAGGGGGACACCCATCCTAGTACTACTCTCGCCCAAGCACGCTTAACTTCGGAGTTCTGATGGGATCCGGTGCATTAGGGCTGGTATGATCGCACCCATCAATCGCACCCATCAATAGCCTCGCACTTTATTCTTTCATAGCGTACGCTCCCGTGCGCAGGTTCTGATCCCCCACCCTCCAGACGGGTATAACTTTTGATCGGGAAGGAGTTACGGGACCCACAACATATCACCGCGAAGCTCTCGCCGAGCCCCACGTTCTGAGCAACAGGTACAGCCCGTGGCTACTCCGGGAAGCAAAAAGAGGCCGTTTCGAGCCATTTCGAACACTTTTAGTTCGCAGCTACTGTTTTTCGGCACGTTTAAGATTGTGGGACCCGCTCGTCACCGGCTCGTGGAGATTGTCGTACTTTTTGTCCTCGTACTCGACAACAGCTAATCGAGTGTCGGACCACATCAAGACCAACTGAACGGAAAAAAAAATGAACGCACTCGCAAAAAAAGGGGTGCAACACGAGGACTTCCCAGGGGGTCACCCATCCTAGTACTACTCTCGCCCAAGCACGCTTAACTTCGGAGTTCTGATGGGATCCGGTGCATTAGAGCTGGTATAATCGCACCCATCAATAGCCCCGCACTTTATTTTTTCATAGCGTACGCTCCCGTGCGCAGGTTCTGATCCCCCACCCTCCAGACGGGTATAACTTTTGATCGGGAAGGAGTTACGGGACCCACAACATATCACCGCGAAGCTCTCGCCGAGCCCCACGTTCTGAGCTACGGGTACAGCCCGTGGCTACGCCGGGAAGCAAAAAGAGGCCGTTTCGAGCCATTTCGAACACTTTTAGTTCGCAGCTACTGTTTTTCGGCACGTTTAAGATTGTGGGACCCGCTCGTCACCGGCTCGTGGAGTTTGTCGTACTTTTTGTCCTCGTACTCGACAACAGCTAATCGAGTGTCGGACCACATCAAGACCAATTGAACGGAAAAAAAAATGAACGCACTCGCAAAAAAAGGGGTGCAACACGAGGACTTCCGAGGGGGTCACCCATCCTAGTACTACTCTCGCCCAAGCACGCTTAACTTCGGAGTTCTGATGGGATCCGGTGCATTAGGGCTGGTATGATCGCACCCATCAATAGTCTTGCACTTTATTCTTTCATAGCGTACGCTCCCGTGCGCAGGTTCTGATCCCCCACCCTTCACACAGGCATAACTTTTGATCCGGAAGGAGTTACGGGACCCACAGCATATCACCGCGAAGCTCTCGCCGAGCCCCACGTTCTGAGCTACGTGTACAGCCCGTGGCTACTCCGGGAAGCAAAAAGAGGCCGTTTCGAGCCATTTCGAACACTTTTAGTTCGCAGCTACTGTTTTTCGCCACGTTTAAGATTGTGGGACCCGCTCGTCACCGGCTCGTGGAGTTTGTCGTACTTTTTGTCCTCGTACTCGACAACAGCTAATCGAGTGTCGGACCACATCAAGACCAACTGAACGGAAAAAAAAATGAACGCACTCGCAAAAAAAAGGGGTGCAACACGAGGACTTCCCAGGGGGTCACCCATCCTAGTACTACTCTCGCCCAAGCACGCTTAACTTCGGAGTTCTGATGGGATCCGGTGCATTAGGGCTGGTATGATCGCACCCATCAATAGTCTTGCACTTTATTCTTTCATAGCGTACGCTCCCGTGCGCAGGTTCTGATCCCCCACCCTTCACACAGGCATAACTTTTGATCCGGAAGGAGTTACGGGACCCACAGCATATCACCGCGAAGCTCTCGCCGAGCCCCACGTTCTGAGCTACGTGTACAGCCCGTGGCTACTCCGGGAAGCAAAAAGAGGCCGTTTCGAGCCATTTTGAACACTTTTAGTTCGCAGCTACTGTTTTTCGGCACGTTTAAGATTGTGGGACCCGCTCGTCACCGGCTCGTGGAGTTTGTCGTACTTTTTGTCCTCGTACTCGACAACAGCTAATCGAGTGTCGGACCACATCAAGACCAACTGAACGGAAAAAAAAATGAACGCACTCGCAAAAAAAAGGGGTGCAACACGAGGACTTCCCAGGGGGTCACCCATCCTAGTACTACTCTCGCCCAAGCACGCATACCTTCGGAGTTCTGATGGGATCCGGTGCATTAGTGCTGGTATGATCGCACCCATCAATAGGCTCGCACTTTATTCTGTCATAGCGTACGCTCCCGTGCGCAGGTTCTGATCCCCCACCCTTCACACAGGCATAACTTTTGATCCTGAAGGAGTTACGGGACCCACAGCATATCACCACGAAGCTCTCGCCGAGCCCCACGTTCTGAACTAAGTGTACAGCCCGTGGCTACTCCGGGAAGCAAAAAGAGGCCGTTTCGAGCCATTTCGAACACTTTTAGTTCGCAGCTACTGTTTTTCGGCACGTTTAAGATTGTGGGACCCGCTCGTCACCGGCTCGTGGAGATTGTCGTACTTTTTGTCCTCGTACTCGACAACAGCTAATCGAGTGTCGGACCACATCAAGACCAACTGAATGGAAAAAAAAAATGAACGCACTCGAAAAAAAAGGAGTGCAACACGAGGACTTCCCAGGGGGTCACCCATCCTAGTACTACTCTCGCCCAAGCATGCTTAACTTCGGAGTTCTGATGGGATCCGGTGCATTAGGGCTGGTATGATCGCACCCATCAATAGCCTCGCACTTTATTCTTTCATAGCGTACGCTCCCGTGCGCAGGTTCTGATCCCCCACCCTCCAGACGGGTATAACTTTTGATCGGGAAGGAGTTACGGGACCCACAACATATCACCGCGAAGCTCTCGCCGAGCCCCACGTTCTGAGCAACGGGTACAGCCCGTGGCTACTCCGGGAAGCAAAAAGAGGCCGTTTCGAGCCATTTCGAACACTTTTAGTTTGCAGCTACTGTTTTTCGGCACGTTTAAGATTGTGGGACCCGCTCGTCACCGGCTCGTGGAGATTGTCGTACTTTTTGTCCTCGTACTCGACAACAGCTAATCGAGTGTCGAACCACATCAAGACCAACTGAACGGAAAAAAAAAATGAACGCACTCGCAAAAAAAGGAGTGCAACACGAGGACTTCCCAGGGGGTCACCCATCCTAGTACTACTCTCGCCCAAGCACGCTTAACTTCGGAGTTCTGATGGGATCCGGTGAATTAGGGCTGCTATGATCGCACCCATCAATAGCCTCGCACTTTATTCTTTCATAGCATACGCTACCGTGCGCAGGTTCTGATCCCCCACCCTTCACACAGGCATAACTTTTGATCCGGAAGGAGTTACGGGACCCACAACATATCACCGCGAAGCTCTCGCCGAGCCCCACGTTCTGAGCTACGTGTGCAGCCCGTGGCTACTCCGGGATGCAAAAAGAGGCCGTTTCGAGCCATTTCGAACACTTTTAGTTCGCAGCTACTGTTTTTCGGCACGTTTAAGATTGTGGGACCCGCTCGTCACCGGCTCGTGGAGTTTGTCGTACTTTTTGTCCTCGTACTCGACAACAGCTAATCGAGTGTCGGACCACATCAAGACCAATTGAACGGAAAAAAAAATGAACGCACTCGCAAAAAAAGGGGTGCAACACGAGGACTTCCGAGGGGGTCACCCATCCTAGTACTACTCTCGCCCAAGAACGCTTAACTTCGGAGTTCTGATGGGATCCGGTGCATTAGGGCTGGTATGATCGCACCCATCAATAGTCTCGCACTTTATTCTTTCATAGCGTACGCTCCCGTGCGCAGGTTCTGATCCCCCACCCTTCACACAGGCATAACTTTTGATCCGGAAGGAGTTACGGGACCCACAGCATATCACCGCGAAGCTCTCGCCGAGCCCCACGTTCTGAGCTACGTGTACAGCCCGTGGCTACTCCGGGAAGCAAAAAGAGGCCGTTTCGAGCCATTTCGAACACTTTTAGTTCGCAGCTACTGTTTTTCGGCACGTTTAAGATTGTGGGACCCGCTCGTCACCGGCTCGTGGAGTTTGTCGTACTTTTTGTCCTCGTACTCGACAACAGCTAATCGAGTGTCGGACCACATCAAGACCAACTGAACGGAAAAAAAAATGAACGCACTCGCAAAAAAAGGGGTGCAACACGAGGACTTCCCAGGGGGTCACCCATCCTAGTACTACTCTCGCCCAAGCACGCATACCTTCGGAGTTCTGATGGGATCCGGTGCATTAGTGCTGGTATGATCGCACCCATCAATAGGCTCGCACTTTATTCTGTCATAGCGTACGCTCCCGTGCGCAGGTTCTGATCCCCCACCCTTCACACAGGCATAACTTTTGATCCTGAAGGAGTTACGGGACCCACAGCATATCACCACGAAGCTCTCGCCGAGCCCCACGTTCTGAGCTAAGTGTACAGCCCGTGGCTACTCCGGGAAGCAAAAAGAGGCCGTTTCGAGCCATTTCGAACACTTTTAGTTCGCAGCTACTGTTTTTCGGCACGTTTAAGATTGTGGGACCCGCTCGTCACCGGCTCGTGGAGATTGTCGTACTTTTTGTCCTCGTACTCGACAACAGCTAATCGAGTGTCGGACCACATCAAGACCAACTGAATGGAAAAAAAAAATGAACGCACTCGAAAAAAAAGGAGTGCAACACGAGGACTTCCCAGGGGGTCACCCATCCTAGTACTACTCTCGCCCAAGCATGCTTAACTTCGGAGTTCTGATGGGATCCGGTGCATTAGGGCTGGTATGATCGCACCCATCAATAGCCTCGCACTTTATTCTTTCATAGCGTACGCTCCCGTGCGCAGGTTCTGATCCCCCACCCTCCAGACGGGTATAACTTTTGATCGGGAAGGAGTTACGGGACCCACAACATATCACCGCGAAGCTCTCGCCGAGCCCCACGTTCTGAGCAACGGGTACAGCCCGTGGCTACTCCGGGAAGCAAAAAGAGGCCGTTTCGAGCCATTTCGAACACTTTTAGTTTGCAGCTACTGTTTTTCGGCACGTTTAAGATTGTGGGACCCGCTCGTCACCGGCTCGTGGAGATTGTCGTACTTTTTGTCCTCGTACTCGACAACAGCTAATCGAGTGTCGAACCAAATCAAGACCAACTGAACGGAAAAAAAAAATGAACGCACTCGCAAAAAAAGGAGTGCAACACGAGGACTTCCCAGGGGGTCACCCATCCTAGTACTACTCTCGCCCAAGCACGCTTAACTTCGGAGTTCTGATGGGATCCGGTGAATTAGGGCTGGTATGATCGCACCCATCAATAGCCTCGCACTTTATTCTTTCATAGCATACGCTACCGTGCGCAGGTTCTGATCCCCCACCCTTCACACAGGCATAACTTTTGATCCGGAAGGAGTTACAGGACCCACAACATATCACCGCGAAGCTCTCGCCGAGCCCCACGTTCTGAGCTACGTGTACAGCCCGTGGCTACTCCGGGATGCAAAAAGAGGCCGTTTCGAGCCATTTCGAACACTTTTAGTTCGCAGCTACTGTTTTTCGGCACGTTTAAGATTGTGGGACCCGCTCGTCACCGGCTCGTGGAGTTTGTCGTACTTTTTGTCCTCGTACTCGACAACAGCTAATCGAGTGTCGGACCACATCAAGACCAATTGAACGGAAAAAAAAATGAACGCACTCGCAAAAAAAGGGGTGCAACACGAGGACTTCCGAGGGGGTCACCCATCCTAGTACTACTCTCGCCCAAGCACGCTTAACTTCGGAGTTCTGATGGGATCCGGTGCATTAGGGCTGGTATGATCGCACCCATCAATAGTCTCGCACTTTATTCTTTCATAGCGTACGCTCCCGTGCGCAGGTTCTGATCCCCCACCCTTCACACAGGCATAACTTTTGATCCGGAAGGAGTTACGGGACCCACAGCATATCACCGCGAAGCTCTCGCCGAGCCCCACGTTCTGAGCTACGTGTACAGCCCGTGGCTACTCCGGGAAGCAAAAAGAGGCCGTTTCGAGCCATTTCGAACACTTTTAGTTCGCAGCTACTGTTTTTCGGCACGTTTAAGATTGTGGGACCCGCTCGTCACCGGCTCGTGGAGTTTGTCGTACTTTTTGTCCTCGTACTCGACAACAGCTAATCGAGTGTCGGACCACATCAAGACCAACTGAACGGAAAAAAAAATGAACGCACTCGCAAAAAAAGGGGTGCAACACGAGGACTTCCCAGGGGGTCACCCATCTTAGTACTACTCTCGCCCAAGCACGCATACCTTCGGAGTTCTGATGGGATCCGGTGCATTAGTGCTGGTATGATCGTACCCATCAATAGCCTCGCACTTTATTCTGTCATAGCGTACGCTCCCGTGCGCAGGTTCTGATCCCCCACCCTTCACACAGGCATAACTTTTGATCCTGAAGGAGTTACGGGACCCACAGCATATCACCACGAAGCTCTCGCCGAGCCCCACGTTCTGAGCTAAGTGTACAGCCCGTGGCTACTCCGGGAAGCAAAAAGAGGCCGTTTCGAGCCATTTCGAACACTTTTAGTTCGCAGCTACTGTTTTTCGGCACGTTTAAGATTGTGGGACCCGCTCGTCACCGGCTCGTGGAGATTGTCGTACTTTTTGTCCTCGTACTCGACAACAGCTAATCGAGTGTCGGACCACATCAAGACCAACTGAATGGAAAAAAAAAATGAACGCACTCGAAAAAAAAGGAGTGCAACACGAGGACTTCCCAGGGGGTCACCCATCCTAGTACTACTCTCGCCCAAGCATGCTTAACTTCGGAGTTCTGATGGGATCCGGTGCATTAGGGCTGGTATGATCGCACCCATCAATAGCCTCGCACTTTATTCTTTCATAGCGTACGCTCCCGTGCGCAGGTTCTGATCCCCCACCCTCCAGACGGGTATAACTTTTGATCGGGAAGGAGTTACGGGACCCACAACATATCACCGCGAAGCTCTCGCCGAGCCCCACGTTCTGAGCAACGGGTACAGCCCGTGGCTACTCCGGGAAGCAAAAAGAGGCCGTTTCGAGCCATTTCGAACACTTTTAGTTCGCAGCTACTGTTTTTCGGCACGTTTAAGATTGTGGGACCCGCTCGTCACCGGCTCGTGGAGTTTGTCGTACTTTTTGTCCTCGTACTCGACAACAGCTAATCGAGTGTCGGACCACATCAAGACCAACTGAACGGAAAAAAAAATGAACGCACTCGCAAAAAAAGGGGTGCAACACGAGGACTTCCCAGGGGGTCACCCATCTTAGTACTACTCTCGCCCAAGCACGCATACCTTCGGAGTTCTGATGGGATCCGGTGCATTAGTGCTGGTATGATCGTACCCATCAATAGCCTCGCACTTTATTCTGTCATAGCGTACGCTCCCGTGCGCAGGTTCTGATCCCCCACCCTTCACACAGGCATAACTTTTGATCCTGAAGGAGTTACGGGACCCACAGCATATCACCACGAAGCTCTCGCCGAGCCCCACGTTCTGAGCTAAGTGTACAGCCCGTGGCTACTCCGGGAAGCAAAAAGAGGCCGTTTCGAGCCATTTCGAACACTTTTAGTTCGCAGCTACTGTTTTTCGGCACGTTTAAGATTGTGGGACCCGCTCGTCACCGGCTCGTGGAGATTGTCGTACTTTTTGTCCTCGTACTCGACAACAGCTAATCGAGTGTCGGACCACATCAAGACCAACTGAATGGAAAAAAAAAATGAACGCACTCGAAAAAAAAGGAGTGCAACACGAGGACTTCCCAGGGGGTCACCCATCCTAGTACTACTCTCGCCCAAGCATGCTTAACTTCGGAGTTCTGATGGGATCCGGTGCATTAGGGCTGGTATGATCGCACCCATCAATAGCCTCGCACTTTATTCTTTCATAGCGTACGCTCCCGTGCGCAGGTTCTGATCCCCCACCCTCCAGACGGGTATAACTTTTGATCGGGAAGGAGTTACGGGACCCACAACATATCACCGTGAAGCTCTCGCCGAGCCCCACGTTCTGAGCAACGGGTACAGCCCGTGGCTACTCCGGGAAGCAAAAAGAGGCCGTTTCGAGCCATTTCGAACACTTTTAGTTCGCAGCTACTGTTTTTCGGCACGTTTAAGATTGTGGGACCCGCTCGTCACCGGCTCGTGGAGATTGTCGTACTTTTTGTCCTCGTACTCGACAACAGCTAATCGAGTGTCGAACCACATCAAGACCAACTGAACGGAAAAAAAAAATGAACGCACTCGCAAAAAAAGGAGTGCAACACGAGGACTTCCCAGGGGGTCACCCATCCTAGTACTACTCTCGCCCAAGCACGCTTAACTTCGGAGTTCTGATGGGATCCGGTGCATTAGGGCTGGTATGATCGCACCCATCAATAGCCTCGCACTTTATTCTTTCATAGCGTACGCTCCCGTGCGCAGGTTCTGATCCCCCACCCTCCAGACGGGTATAACTTTTGATCGGGAAGGAGTTACGGGACCCACAACATATCACCGCGAAGCTCTCGCCGAGCCCCACGTTCTGAGCAACGGGTACAGCCCGTGGCTACTCCGGGAAGCAAAAAGAGGCCGTTTCGAGCCATTTCGAACACTTTTAGTTTGCAGCTACTGTTTTTCGGCACGTTTAAGATTGTGGGATCCGCTCGTCACCGGCTCGTGGAGATTGTCGTACTTTTTGTCCTCGTACTCGACAACAGCTAATCGAGTGTCGAACCACATCAAGACCAACTGAACGGAAAAAAAAAATGAACGCACTCCCAAAAAAAGGAGTGCAACACGAGGACTTCCCATGGGGTCACCCATCCTAGTACTACTCTCGCCCAAGCACGCTTAACTTCGGAGTTCTGATGGGATCCGGTGAATTAGGGCTGGTATGATCGCACCCATCAATAGCCTCGCACTTTATTCTTTCATAGCATACGCTACCGTGCGCAGGTTCTGATCCCCCACCCTTCACACAGGCATTTCTTTTGATCCGGAAGGAGTTACGGGACCCACAACATATCACCGCGAAGCTCTCGCCGAGCCCCACGTTCTGAGCTACGTGTACAGCCCGTGGCTACTCCGGGATGCAAAAAGAGGCCGTTTCGAGCCATTTCGAACACTTTTAGTTCGCAGCTACTGTTTTTCGGCACGTTTAAGATTGTGGGACCCGCTCGTCACCGGCTCGTGGAGTTTGTCGTACTTTTTGTCCTCGTACTCGACAACAGCTAATCGAGTGTCGGACCACATCAAGACCAATTGAACGGAAAAAAAAATGAACGCACTCGCAAAAAAAGGGGTGCAACACGAGGACTTCCGAGGGGGTCACCCATCCTAGTACTACTCTCGCCCAAGCACGCTTAACTTCGGAGTTCTGATGGGATCCGGTGCATTAGGGCTGGTATGATCGCACCCATCAATAGTCTCGCACTTTATTCTTTCATAGCGTACGCTCCCGTGCGCAGGTTCTGATCCCCCACCCTTCACACAGGCATAACTTTTGATCCGGAAGGAGTTACGGGACCCACAGCATATCACCGCGAAGCTCTCGCCGAGCCCCACGTTCTGAGCTACGTGTACAGCCCGTGGCTACTCCGGGAAGCAAAAAGAGGCCGTTTCGAGCCATTTCGAACACTTTTAGTTCGCAGCTACTGTTTTTCGGCACGTTTAAGATTGTGGGACCCGCTCGTCACCGGCTCGTGGAGTTTGTCGTACTTTTTGTCCTCGTACTCGACAACAGCTAATCGAGTGTCGGACCACATCAAGACCAACTGAACGGAAAAAAAAATGAACGCACTCGCAAAAAAAGGGGTGCAACACGAGGACTTCCCAGGGGGTCACCCATCCTAGTACTACTCTCGCCCAAGCACGCATACCTTCGGAGTTCTGATGGGATCCGGTGCATTAGTGCTGGTATGATCGTACCCATCAATAGCCTCGCACTTTATTCTGTCATAGCGTACGCTCCCGTGCGCAGGTTCTGATCCCCCACCCTTCACACAGGCATAACTTTTGATCCTGAAGGAGTTACGGGACCCACAGCATATCACCACGAAGCTCTCGCCGAGCCCCACGTTCTGAGCTAAGTGTACAGCCCGTGGCTACTCCGGGAAGCAAAAAGAGGCCGTTTCGAGCCATTTCGAACACTTTTAGTTCGCAGCTACTGTTTTTCGGCACGTTTAAGATTGTGGGACCCGCTCGTCACCGGCTCGTGGAGATTGTCGTACTTTTTGTCCTCGTACTCGACAACAGCTAATCGAGTGTCGGACCACATCAAGACCAACTGAATGGAAAAAAAAAATGAACGCACTCGAAAAAAAAGGAGTGCAACACGAGGACTTCCCAGGGGGTCACCCATCCTAGTACTACTCTCACCCAAGCATGCTTAACTTCGGAGTTCTGATGGGATCCGGTGCATTAGGGCTGGTATGATCGCACCCATCAATAGCCTCGCACTTTATTCTTTCATAGCGTACGCTCCCGTGCGCAGGTTCTGATCCCCCACCCTCCAGACGGGTATACCTTTTGATCGGGAAGGAGTTACGGGACCCACAACATATCACCGCGAAGCTCTCGCCGAGCCCCACGTTCTGAGCAACGGGTACAGCCCGTGGCTACTCCGGGAAGCAAAAAGAGGCCGTTTCGAGCCATTTCGAACACTTTTAGTTCGCAGCTACTGTTTTTCGGCACGTTTAAGATTGTGGGACCCGCTCGTCACCGGCTCGTGGAGATTGTCGTACTTTTTGTCCTCGTACTCGACAACAGCTAATCGAGTGTCGAACCACATCAAGACCAACTGAACGGAAAAAAAAAATGAACGCACTCGCAAAAAAAGGAGTGCAACACGAGGACTTCCCAGGGGGTCACCCATCCTAGTACTACTCTCGCCCAAGCACGCTTAACTTCGGAGTTCTGATGGGATCCGGTGCATTAGGGCTGGTATGATCGCACCCATCAATAGCCTCGCACTTTATTCTTTCATAGCGTACGCTCCCGTGCGCAGGTTCTGATCCCCCACCCTCCAGACGGGTATAACTTTTGATCGGGAAGGAGTTACGGGACCCACAACATATCACCGCGAAGCTCTCGCCGAGCCCCACGTTCTGAGCAACGGGTACAGCCCGTGGCTACTCCGGGAAGCAAAAAGAGGCCGTTTCGAGCCATTTCGAACACTTTTAGTTTGCAGCTACTGTTTTTCGGCACGTTTAAGATTGTGGGACCCGCTCGTCTCCGGCTCGTGGAGATTGTCGTACTTTTTGTCCTCGTACTCGACAACAGCTAATCGAGTGTCGAACCACATCAAGACCAACTGAACGGAAAAAAAAAATGAACGCACTCGCAAAAAAAGGAGTGCAACACGAGGACTTCCCATGGGGTCACCCATCCTAGTACTACTCTCGCCCAAGCACGCTTAACTTCGGAGTTCTGATGGGATCCGGTGAATTAGGGCTGGTATGATCGCACCCATCAATAGCCTCGCACTTTATTCTTTCATAGCATACGCTACCGTGCGCAGGTTCTGATCCCCCACCCTTTACACAGGCATAACTTTTGATCCGGAAGGAGTTACGGGACCCACAACATATCACCGCGAAGCTCTCGCCGAGCCCCACGTTCTGAGCTACGTGTACAGCCCGTGGCTACTCCGGGATGCAAAAAGAGGCCGTTTCGAGCCATTTCGAACACTTTTAGTTCGCAGCTACTGTTTTTCGGCACGTTTAAGATTGTGGGACCCGCTCGTCACCGGCTCGTGGAGTTTGTCGTACTTTTTGTCCTCGTACTCGACAACAGCTAATCGAGTGTCGGACCACATCAAGACCAATTGAACGGAAAAAAAAATGAACGCACTCGCAAAAAAAGGGGTGCAACACGAGGACTTCCGAGGGGGTCACCCATCCTAGTACTACTCTCGCCCAAGCACGCTTAACTTCGGAGTTCTGATGGGATCCGGTGCATTAGGGCTGGTATGATCGCACCCATCAATAGTCTCGCACTTTATTCTTTCATAGCGTACGCTCCCGTGCGCAGGTTCTGATCCCCCACCCTTCACACAGGCATAACTTTTGATCCGGAAGGAGTTACGGGACCCACAGCATATCACCGCGAAGCTCTCGCCGAGCCCCACGTTCTGAGCTACGTGTACAGCCCGTGGCTACTCCGGGAAGCAAAAAGAGGCCATTTCGAGCCATTTCGAACACTTTTAGTTCGCAGCTACTGTTTTTCGGCACGTTTAAGATTGTGGGACCCGCTCGTCACCGGCTCGTGGAGTTTGTCGTACTTTTTGTCCTCGTACTCGACAACAGCTAATCGAGTGTCGGACCACATCAAGACCAACTGAACGGAAAAAAAAATGAACGCACTCGCAAAAAAAGGGGTGCAACACGAGGACTTCCCAGGGGGTCACCCATCCTAGTACTACTCTCGCCCAAGCACGCATACCTTCGGAGTTCTGATGGGATCCGGTGCATTAGTGCTGGTATGATCGTACCCATCAATAGCCTCGCACTTTATTCTGTCATAGCGTACGCTCCCGTGCGCAGGTTCTGATCCCCCACCCTTCACACAGGCATAACTTTTGATCCTGAAGGAGTTACGGGACCCACAGCATATCACCACGAAGCTCTCGCCGAGCCCCACGTTCTGAGCTAAGTGTACAGCCCGTGGCTACTCCGGGAAGCAAAAAGAGGCCGTTTCGAGCCATTTCGAACACTTTTAGTTCACAGCTACTGTTTTTCGGCACGTTTAAGATTGTGGGACCCGCTCGTCACCGGCTCGTGGAGATTGTCGTACTTTTTGTCCTCGTACTCGACAACAGCTAATCGAGTGTCGGACCACATCAAGACCAACTGAATGGAAAAAAAAAATGAACGCACTCGAAAAAAAAGGAGTGCAACACGAGGACTTCCGAGGGGGTCACCCATCCTAGTACTACTCTCGCCCAAGCACGCTTAACTTCGGAGTTCTGATGGGATCCGGTGAATTAGGGCTGGTATGATCGCACCCATCAATAGCCTCGCACTTTATTCTTTCATAGCATACGCTACCGTGCGCAGGTTCTGATCCCCCACCCTTTACACAGGCATAACTTTTGATCCGGAAGGAGTTACGGGACCCACAACATATCACCGCGAAGCTCTCGCCGAGCCCCACGTTCTGAGCTACGTGTACAGCCCGTGGCTACTCCGGGATGCAAAAAGAGGCCGTTTCGAGCCATTTCGAACACTTTTAGTTCGCAGCTACTGTTTTTCGGCACGTTTAAGATTGTGGGACCCGCTCGTCACCGGCTCGTGGAGTTTGTCGTACTTTTTGTCCTCGTACTCGACAACAGCTAATCGAGTGTCGGACCACATCAAGACCAATTGAACGGAAAAAAAAATGAACGCACTCGCAAAAAAAGGGGTGCAACACGAGGACTTCCGAGGGGGTCACCCATCCTAGTACTACTCTCGCCCAAGCACGCTTAACTTCGGAGTTCTGATGGGATCCGGTGCATTAGGGCTGGTATGATCGCACCCATCAATAGTCTCGCACTTTATTCTTTCATAGCGTACGCTCCCGTGCGCAGGTTCTGATCCCCCACCCTTCACACAGGCATAACTTTTGATCCGGAAGGAGTTACGGGACCCACAGCATATCACCGCGAAGCTCTCGCCGAGCCCCACGTTCTGAGCTACGTGTACAGCCCGTGGCTACTCCGGGAAGCAAAAAGAGGCCATTTCGAGCCATTTCGAACACTTTTAGTTCGCAGCTACTGTTTTTCGGCACGTTTAAGATTGTGGGACCCGCTCGTCACCGGCTCGTGGAGTTTGTCGTACTTTTTGTCCTCGTACTCGACAACAGCTAATCGAGTGTCGGACCACATCAAGACCAACTGAACGGAAAAAAAAATGAACGCACTCGCAAAAAAAGGGGTGCAACACGAGGACTTCCCAGGGGGTCACCCATCCTAGTACTACTCTCGCCCAAGCACGCATACCTTCGGAGTTCTGATGGGATCCGGTGCATTAGTGCTGGTATGATCGTACCCATCAATAGCCTCGCACTTTATTCTGTCATAGCGTACGCTCCCGTGCGCAGGTTCTGATCCCCCACCCTTCACACAGGCATAACTTTTGATCCTGAAGGAGTTACGGGACCCACAGCATATCACCACGAAGCTCTCGCCGAGCCCCACGTTCTGAGCTAAGTGTACAGCCCGTGGCTACTCCGGGAAGCAAAAAGAGGCCGTTTCGAGCCATTTCGAACACTTTTAGTTCACAGCTACTGTTTTTCGGCACGTTTAAGATTGTGGGACCCGCTCGTCACCGGCTCGTGGAGATTGTCGTACTTTTTGTCCTCGTACTCGACAACAGCTAATCGAGTGTCGGACCACATCAAGACCAACTGAATGGAAAAAAAAAATGAACGCACTCGAAAAAAAAGGAGTGCAACACGAGGACTTCCCAGGGGGTCACCCATCCTAGTACTACTCTCGCCCAAGCATGCTTAACTTCGGAGTTCTGATGGGATCCGGTGCATTAGGGCTGGTATGATCGCACCCATCAATAGCCTCGCACTTTATTCTTTCATAGCGTACGCTCCCGTGCGCAGGTTCTGATCCCCCACCCTCCAGACGGGTATAACTTTTGATCGGGAAGGAGTTACGGGACCCACAACATATCACCGCGAAGCTCTCGCCGAGCCCCACGTTCTGAGCAACGGGTACAGCCCGTGGCTACTCCGGGAAGCAAAAAGAGGCCGTTTCGAGCCATTTCGAACACTTTTAGTTCGCAGCTACTGTTTTTCGGCACGTTTAAGATTGTGGGACCCGCTCGTCACCGGCTCGTGGAGATTGTCGTACTTTTTGTCCTCGTACTCGACAACAGCTAATCGAGTGTCGAACCACATCAAGACCAACTGAACGGAAAAAAAAAATGAACGCACTCGCAAAAAAAGGAGTGCAACACGAGGACTTCCCAGGGGGTCACCCATCCTAGTACTACTCTCGCCCAAGCACGCTTAACTTCGGAGTTCTGATGGGATCCGGTGAATTAGGGCTGGTATGATCGCACCCATCAATAGCCTCGCACTTTATTCTTTCATAGCATACGCTACCGTGCGCAGGTTCTGATCCCCCACCCTTCACACAGGCATAACTTTTGATCCGGAAGGAGTTACGGGACCCACAGCATATCACCGCGAAGCTCTCGCCGAGCCCCACGTTCTGAGCTACGTGTACAGCCCGTGGCTACTCCGGGAAGCAAAAAGAGGCCGTTTCGAGCCATTTCGAACACTTTTAGTTCGCAGCTACTGTTTTTCGGCACGTTTAAGATTGTGGGACCCGCTCGTCACCGGCTCGTGGAGTTTGTCGTACTTTTTGTCCTCGTACTCGACAACAGCTAATCGAGTGTCGGACCACATCAAGACCAACTGAACGGAAAAAAAAATGAACGCACTCGCAAAAAAAGGGGTGCAACACGAGGACTTCCCAGGGGGTCACCCATCCTAGTACTACTCTCGCCCAAGCACGCATACCTTCGGAGTTCTGATGGGATCCGGTGCATTAGTGCTGGTATGATCGTACCCATCAATAGCCTCGCACTTTATTCTGTCATAGCGTACGCTCCCGTGCGCAGGTTCTGATCCCCCACCCTTCACACAGGCATAACTTTTGATCCTGAAGGAGTTACGGGACCCACAGCATATCACCACGAAGCTCTCGCCGAGCCCCACGTTCTGAGCTAAGTGTACAGCCCGTGGCTACTCCGGGAAGCAAAAAGAGGCCGTTTCGAGCCATTTCGAACACTTTTAGTTCACAGCTACTGTTTTTCGGCACGTTTAAGATTGTGGGACCCGCTCGTCACCGGCTCGTGGAGATTGTCGTACTTTTTGTCCTCGTACTCGACAACAGCTAACCGAGTGTCGGACCACATCAAGACCAACTGAATGGAAAAAAAAAATGAACGCACTCGAAAAAAAAGGAGTGCAACACGAGGACTTCCCAGGGGGTCACCCATCCTAGTACTACTCTCGCCCAAGCACGCTTAACTTCGGAGTTCTGATGGGATCCGGTGCATTAGAGCTGGTATGATCGCACCCATCAATAGCCTCGCACTTTATTCTTTCATAGCGTACGCTACCGTGCGCAGGTTCTGATCCCCCACCCTTCACACAGGCATAACTTTTGATCCAGAAGGAGTTACGGGACCCACAGCATATCACCGCGAAGCTCTCGCCGAGCCCCACGTTCTGAGCTACGTGTACAGCCCGTGGCAGCTCCGGGAAGCAAAAAGAGGCCGTTTCGAGCCATTTCGAACACTTTTAGTTCGCAGCTACTGTTTTTCGGCACATTTAAGATTGTGGGACCCGCTCGTCACCGGCTCGTGGAGTTTGTCGTACTTTTTGTCCTCGTACTCGACAACAGCTAATCGAGTGTCGGACCACATCAAGACCAACTGAACGGAAATAAAATGAACGCACTCGCAAAAAAAGGGGTGCAACAGGGGGTCACCCATCCTAGTACTACTCTCGCCCAAGCACGCTTAACTTCGGAGTTCTGATGGGATCCGGTGCATTAGGGCTGGTATGATCGCACCCATCAATAGCCTCGCACTTTATTCTTTCATAGCGTACGCTCCCGTGCGCAGGTTCTGATCCCCCACCCTTCACACAGGCATAACTTTTGATCCGGAAGGAGTTACGGGACCCACAGCATATCACCGCGAAGCTCTCGCCGAGCCCCACGTTCTGAGCAACGGGTACAGCCCGTGGCTACTCTGGGAAGCAAAACGAGGCCGTTTCGAGCCATTTCGAACACTTTTAGTTCGCAGCTACAGTTTTTCGGCACGTTTAAGATTGTGGGACCCGCTCATCACCGGCTCGTGGAGATTGTCGTACTTTTTGTCCTCGTACTTGACAACCACTAATCGAGTGTCGGACCACATCAAGACCAACTGAACGGAAAAAAAATGAACGCACTCGCAAAAAAAGGGGTGCAACAGGGGGTCACCCATCCTAGTACTACTCTCGCCCAAGCACGCTTAACTTCGGAGTTCTGATGGGATCCGGTGCATTAGTGCTGGTATGATCGCACCCATCAATAGCCCCGCACTTTATTCTTTCATAGCGTACGCTCCCGTGCGCAGGTTCTGATCCCCCACCCTCCAGACGGGTATAACTTTTGATCGGGAATGAGTTACGGGACCCACAACATATCACCGCGAAGCTCTCGCCGAGCCTCACGTTCTGAGCTACGGGTACAGCCCGTGGCTACTCCGGGAAGCAAAAAGAGGCCGTTTCGAGCCATTTCGAACACTTTTAGTTTGCAGCTACTGTTTTTCGGCACGTTTAAGATTGTGGGACCCGCTCGTCACCGGCTCGTGGAGATTGTCGTACTTTTTGTCCTCGTACTCGACAACAGCTAATCGAGTGTCGGACCACATCAAGACCAAATGAATGGAAAAAAAAAATGAACGCACTCGCAAAAAAAGGGGTGCAACACGAGGACTTCCCAGGGGGTCACCCATCCTAGTACTACTCTCGCCCAAGCACGCATAACTTCGGAGTTCTGATGGGATCCGGTGCATTAGTGCTGGTATGATCGCACCCATCAATAGCCTCGCACTTTATTCTGTCATAGCGTACGCTCCCGTGCGCAGGTTCTGATCCCCCACCCTTCACACAGGCATAACTTTTGATCCGGAAGGAGTTACGGGACCCACAGCATATCACCGCGAAGCTCTCGCCGAGCCCCACGTTCTGAGCTAAGTGTACAGCCCGTGGCTACTCCGGGAAGCAAAAAGAGGCCGTTTCGAGCCATTTCGAACACTTTTAGTTCGCAGCTACTGTTTTTCGGCACGTTTAAGATTGTGGGACCCGCTCGTCACCGGCTCGTGGAGTTTGTCGTACTTTTTGTCCTCGTACTCGACAACAGCTAATCGAGTGTCGGACCACATCAAGACCAACTGAACGGAAAAAAAAAATGAACGCACTCGCAAAAAAAGGGGTGCAACACGAGGACTTCCCAGGGGGTCACCCATCCTAGTACTACTCTCGCCCAAGCACGCTTAACTTCGGAGTTCTGATGGGATCCGGTGCATTAGGGCTGGTATGATCGCACCCATCAATAGCCTCGCACTTTATTCTTTCATATCGTACGCTCCCGTGCGCAGGTTCTGATCCCCCACCCTTCACACAGGCATAACTTTTGATCCGGAAGGAGTTACGGGACCCACAGCATATCACCGCGAAGCTCTCGCCGAGCCCCACGTTCTGAGCTACGGGTACAGCCCGTGGCTACTCCGGGAAGCAAAAAGAGGCCGTTTCGAGCCATTTCGAACACTTTTAGTTCGCAGCTACAGTTTTTCGGCACGTTTAAGATTGTGGGACCCGCTCATCACCGGCTCGTGGAGATTGTCGTACTTTTTGTCCTCGTACTCGACAACAGCTAATCGAGTGTCGGACCACATCAAGACCAAATGAATGGAAAAAAAAAATGAACGCACTCGCAAAAAAAGGGGTGCAACACGAGGACTTCCCAGGGGGTCACCCATCCTAGTACTACTCTCGCCCAAGCACGCATAACTTCGGAGTTCTGATGGGATCCGGTGCATTAGTGCTGGTATGATCGCACCCATTAATAGCCTCGCACTTTATTCTGTCATAGCGTACGCTCCCGTGCGCAGGTTCTGATCCCCCACCCTTCACACAGGCATAACTTTTGATCCGGAAGGAGTTACGGGACCCACAACATATCACCGCGAAGCTCTCGCCGAGCCCCACGTTCTGAGCTAAGTGTACAGCCCGTGGCTACTCCGGGAAGCAAAAAGAGGCCGTTTCGAGCCATTTCGAACACTTTTAGTTCGCAGCTACTGTTTTTCGGCACGTTTAAGATTGTGGGACCCGCTCGTCACCGGCTCGTGGAGATTGTCGTACTTTTTGTCCTCGTACTCGACAACCACTAATCGAGTGTCGGACCACATCAAGACCAACTGAACGGAAAAAAAATGAACGCACTCGCAAAAAAAGGGGTGCAACAGGGGGTCACCCATCCTAGTACTACTCTCGCCCAAGCACGCTTAACTTCGGAGTTCTGATGGGATCCGGTGCATTAGTGCTGGTATGATCGCACCCATCAATAGCCCCGCACTTTATTCTTTCATAGCGTACGCTCCCGTGCGCAGGTTCTGATCCCCCACCCTCCAGACGGGTATAACTTTTGATCGGGAATGAGTTACGGGACCCACAACATATCACCGCGAAGCTCTCGCCGAGCCCCACGTTCTGAGCTACGGGTACAGCCCGTGGCTACTCCGGGAAGCAAAAAGAGGCCGTTTCGAGCCATTTCGAACACTTTTAGTTCGCAGCTACTGTTTTTCGGCACGTTTAAGATTGTGGGACCCGCTCGTCACCGGCTCGTGGAGATTGTCGTACTTTTTGTCCTCGTACTCGACAACAGCTAATCGAGTGTCGGACCACATCAAGACCAAATGAATGGAAAAAAAAAATGAACGCACTCGCAAAAAAAGGGGTGCAACACGAGGACTTCCCAGGGGGTCACCCATCCTAGTACTACTCTCGCCCAAGCACGCATAACTTCGGAGTTCTGATGGGATCCGGTGCATTAGTGCTGGTATGATCGCACCCATCAATAGCCTCGCACTTTATTCTGTCATAGCGTACGCTCCCGTGCGCAGGTTCTGATCCCCCACCCTTCACACAGGCATAACTTTTGATCCGGAAGGAGTTACGGGACCCACAGCATATCACCGCGAAGCTCTCGCCGAGCCCCACGTTCTGAGCTAAGTGTACAGCCCGTGGCTACTCCGGGAAGCAAAAAGAGGCCGTTTCGAGCCATTTCGAACACTTTTAGTTCGCAGCTACTGTTTTTCGGCACGTTTAAGATTGTGGGACCCGCTCGTCACCGGCTCGTGGAGTTTGTCGTACTTTTTGTCCTCGTACTCGACAACAGCTAATCGAGTGTCGGACCACATCAAGACCAACTGAACGGAAAAAAAAATGAACGCACTCGCAAAAAAAGGGGTGCAACACGAGGACTTCCCAGGGGGTCACCCATCCTAGTACTACTCTCGCCCAAGCACGCTTAACTTCGGAGTTCTGATGGGATCCGGTGCATTAGGGCTGGTATGATCGCACCCATCAATAGCCTCGCACTTTATTCTTTCATATCGTACGCTCCCGTGCGCAGGTTCTGATCCCCCACCCTTCACACAGGCATAACTTTTGATCCGGAAGGAGTTACGGGACCCACAGCATATCACCGCGAAGCTCTCGCCGAGCCCTACGTTCTGAGCTACGGGTACAGCCCGTGGCTACTCCAGGAAGCAAAAAGAGGCCGTTTCGAGCCATTTCGAACACTTTTAGTTCGCAGCTACAGTTTTTCGGCACGTTTAAGATTGTGGGACCCGCTCATCACCGGCTCGTGGAGATTGTCGTACTTTTTGTCCTCGTACTCGACAACAGCTAATCGAGTGTCGGACCACATCAAGACCAAATGAATGGAAAAAAAAAATGAACGCACTCGCAAAAAAAGGGGTGCAACACGAGGACTTCCCAGGGGGTCACCCATCCTAGTACTACTCTCGCCCAAGCACGCATAACTTCGGAGTTCTGATGGGATCCGGTGCATTAGTACTGGTATGATCGCACCCATTAATAGCCTCGCACTTTATTCTGTCATAGCGTACGCTCCCGTGCGCAGGTTCTGATCCCCCACCCTTCACACAGGCATAACTTTTGATCCGGAAGGAGTTACGGGACCCACAGCATATCACCGCGAAGCTCTCGCCGAGCCCCACGTTCTGAGCTAAGTGTACAGCCCGTGGCTACTCCGGGAAGCAAAAAGAGGCCGTTTCGAGCCATTTCGAACACTTTTAGTTCGCAGCTACTGTTTTTCGGCACGTTTAAGATTGTGGGACCCGCTCGTCACCGGCTCGTGGAGATTGTCGTACTTTTTGTCCTCGTACTCGACAACCACTAATCGACTGTCGGACCACATCAAGACCAACTGAACGGAAAAAAAATGAACGCACTCGCAAAAAAAGGGGTGCAACAGGGGGTCACCCATCCTAGTACTACTCTCGCCCAAGCACGCTTAACTTCGGAGTTCTGATGGGATCCGGTGCATTAGTGCTGGTATGATCGCACCCATCAATAGCCCCGCACTTTATTCTTTCATAGCGTACGCTCCCGTGCGCAGGTTCTGATCCCCCACCCTCCAGACGGGTATAACTTTTGATCGGGAATGAGTTACGGGACCCACAACATATCACCGCGAAGCTCTCGCCGAGCCCCACGTTCTGAGCTATGGGTACAGCCCGTGGCTACTCCGGGAAGCAAAAAGAGGCCGTTTCGAGCCATTTCGAACACTTTTAGTTCGCAGCCACTGTTTTTCGGCACGTTTAAGATTGTGGGACCCGCTCGTCACCGGCTCGTGGAGATTGTCGTACTTTTTGTCCTCGTACTCGACAACCACTAATCGAGTGTCGGACCACATCAAGACCAACTGAACGGAAAAAAAATGAACGCACTTGCAAAAAAAGGGGTGCAACAGGGGGTCACCCATCCTAGTACTACTCTCGCCCAAGCACGCTTAACTTCGGAGTTCTGATGGGATCCGGTGCATTAGTGCTGGTATGATCGCACCCATCAATAGCCCCGCACTTTATTCTTTCATAGCGTACGCTCCCGTGCGCAGGTTCTGATCCCCCACCCTCCAGACGGGTATAACTTTTGATCGGGAATGAGTTACGGGACCCACAACATATCACCGCGAAGCTCTCGCCGAGCCCCACGTTCTGAGCTACGGGTACAGCCCGTGGCTACTCCGGGAAGCAAAAAGAGGCCGTTTCGAGCCATTTCGAACACTTTTAGTTCGCAGCTACTGTTTTTCAGCACGTTTAAGATTGTGGGACCCGCTCGTCACCGGCTCGTGGAGATTGTCGTACTTTTTGTCCTCGTACTCGACAACAGCTAATCGAGTGTCGGACCACATCAAGACCAAATGAATGGAAAAAAAAAATGAACGCACTCGCAAAAAAAGGGGTGCAACACGAGGACTTCCCAGGGGGTCACCCATCCTAGTACTACTCTCGCCCAAGCACGCATAACTTCGGAGTTCTGATGGGATCCGGTGCATTAGTGCTGGTATGATCGCACCCATCAATAGCCTCGCACTTTATTCTGTCATAGCGTACGCTCCCGTGCGCAGGTTCTGATCCCCCACCCTTCACACAGGCATAACTTTTGATCCGGAAGGAGTTACGGGACCCACAGCATATCACCGCGAAGCTCTCGCCGAGCCCCACGTTCTGAGCTAAGTGTACAGCCCGTGGCTACTCCGGGAAGCAAAAAGAGGCCGTTTCGAGCCATTTCGAACACTTTTAGTTCGCAGCTACTGTTTTTCGGCACGTTTAAGATTGTGGGACCCGCTCGTCACCGGCTCGTGGAGTTTGTCGTACTTTTTGTCCTCGTACTCGACAACAGCTAATCGAGTGTCGGACCACATCAAGACCAACTGAACGGAAAAAAAAATGAACGCACTCGCAAAAAAAGGGGTGCAACACGAGGACTTCCCAGGGGGTCACCCATCCTAGTACTACTCTCGCCCAAGCACGCTTAACTTCGGAGTTCTGATGGGATCCGGTGCATTAGGGCTGGTATGATCGCACCCATCAATAGGCTCGCACTTTATTCTTTCATATCGTACGCTCCCGTGCGCAGGTTCTGATCCCCCACCCTTCACACAGGCATAACTTTTGATCCGGAAGGAGTTACGGGACCCACAGCATATCACCGCGAAGCTCTCGCCGAGCCCCACGTTCTGAGCTACGGGTACAGCCCGTGGCTACTCCGGGAAGCAAAAAGAGGCCGTTTCGAGCCATTTCGAACACTTTTAGTTCGCAGCTACAGTTTTTCGGCACGTTTAAGATTGTGGGACCCGCTCATCACCGGCTCGTGGAGATTGTCGTACTTTTTGTCCTCGTACTCGACAACAGCTAATCGAGTGTCGGACCACATCAAGACCAAATGAATGGAAAAAAAAAATGAACGCACTCGCAAAAAAAGGGGTGCAACACGAGGACTTCCCAGGGGGTCACCCATCCTAGTACTACTCTCGCCCAAGCACGCATAACTTCGGAGTTCTGATGGGATCCGGTGCATTAGTGCTGGTATGATCGCACCCATGAATAGCCTCGCACTTTATTCTGTCATAGCGTACGCTCCCGTGCGCAGGTTCTGATCCCCCACCCTTCACACAGGCATAACTTTTGATCCGGAAGGAGTTACGGGACCCACAGCATATCACCGCGAAGCTCTCGCCGAGCCCCACGTTCTGAGCTAAGTGTACAGCCCGTGGCTACTCCGGGAAGCAAAAAGAGGCCGTTTCGAGCCATTTCGAACACTTTTAGTTCGCAGCTACTGTTTTTCGGCACGTTTAAGATTGTGGGACCCGCTCGTCACCGGCTCGTGGAGTTTGTCGTACTTTTTGTCCTCGTACTCGACAACAGCTAATCGAGTGTCGGACCACATCAAGACCAACTGAACGAAAAAAAAAATGAACGCACTCGCAAAAAAAGGGGAGCAACACGAGGACTTCCCAGGGGGTCACCCATCCTAGTACTACTCTCGCCCAAGCACGCTTAACTTCGGAGTTCTGATGGGATCCGGTGCATTAGGGCTGGTATGATCGCACCCATCAATAGCCTCGCACTTTATTCTTTCATATCGTACGCTCCCGTGCGCAGGTTCTGATCCCCCACCCTTCACACTGGCATAACTTTTGATCCGGAAGGAGTTACGGGACCCACAGCATATCACCGCGAAGCTCTCGCCGAGCCCCACGTTCTGAGCTACGGGTACAGCCCGTGGCTACTCCGGGAAGCAAAAAGAGGCCGTTTCGAGCCATTTCGAACACTTTTAGTTCGCAGCTACAGTTTTTCGGCACGTTTAAGATTGTGGGACCCGCTCATCACCGGCTCGTGGAGATTGTCGTACTTTTTGTCCTCGTACTCGACAACAGCTAATCGAGTGTCGGACCACATCAAGACCAAATGAATGGAAAAAAAAAATGAACGCACTCGCAAAAAAAGGGGTGCAACACGAGGACTTCCCAGGGGGTCACCCATCCTAGTACTACTCTCGCCCAAGCACGCATAACTTCGGAGTTCTGATGGGATCCGGTGCATTAGTGCTGGTATGATCGCACCCATCAATAGCCTCGCACTTTATTCTGTCATAGCGTACGCTCCCGTGCGCAGGTTCTGATCCCCCACCCTTCACACAGGCATAACTTTTGATCCGGAAGGAGTTACGGGACCCACAGCATATCACCGCGAAGCTCTCGCCGAGCCCCACGTTCTGAGCTAAGTGTACAGCCCGTGGCTACTCCGGGAAGCAAAAAGAGGCCGTTTCGAGCCATTTCGAACACTTTTAGTTCGCAGCTACTGTTTTTCGGCACGTTTAAGATTGTGGGACCCGCTCGTCACCGGCTCGTGGAGTTTGTCGTACTTTTTGTCCTCGTACTCGACAACAGCTAATCGAGTGTCGGACCACATCAAGACCAACTGAACGGAAAAAAAAAATGAACGCACTCGCAAAAAAAGGGGTGCAACACGAGGACTTCCCAGGGGGTCACCCATCCTAGTACTACTCTCGCCCAAGCACGCTTAACTTCGGAGTTCTGATGGGATCCGGTGCATTAGGGCTGGTATGATCGCACCCATCAATAGCCTCGCACTTTATTCTTTCATATCGTACGCTCCCGTGCGCAGGTTCTGATCCCCCACCCATCACACAGGCATAACTTTTGATCCGGAAGGAGTTACGGGACCCACAGCATATCAACGCGAAGCTCTCGCCGAGCCCCACGTTCTGAGTTACGGGTACAGCCCGTGGCTACTCCGGGAAGCAAAAAGAGGCCGTTTCGAGCCATTTCGAACACTTTTAGTTCGCAGCTACAGTTTTTCGGCACGTTTAAGATTGTGGGACCCGCTCATCACCGGCTCGTGGAGATTGTCGTACTTTTTGTCCTCGTACTCGACAACAGCTAATCGAGTGTCGGACCACATCAAGACCAAATGAATGGAAAAAAAAAATGAACGCACTCGCAAAAAAAGGGGTGCAACACGAGGACTTCCCAGGGGGTCACCCATCCTAGTACTACTCTCGCCCAAGCACGCATAACTTCGGAGTTCTGATGGGATCCGGTGCATTAGTGCTGGTATGATCGCACCCATCAATAGCCTCGCACTTTATTCTGTCATAGCGTACGCTCCCGTGCGCAGGTTCTGATCCCCCACCCTTCACACAGGCATAACTTTTGATCCGGAAGGAGTTACGGGACCCACAGCATATCACCGCGAAGCTCTCGCCGAGCCCCACGTTCTGAGCTAAGTGTACAGCCCGTGGCTACTCCGGGAAGCAAAAAGAGGCCGTTTCGAGCCATTTCGAACACTTTTAGTTCGCAGCTACTGTTTTTCGGCACGTTTAAGATTGTGGGACCCGCTCGTCACCGGCTCGTGGAGTTTGTCGTACTTTTTGTCCTCGTACTCGACAACAGCTAATCGAGTGTCGGACCACATCAAGACCAACTGAACGAAAAAAAAAATGAACGCACTCGCAAAAAAAGGGGAGCAACACGAGGACTTCCCAGGGGGTCACCCATCCTAGTACTACTCTCGCCCAAGCACGCTTAACTTCAGAGTTCTGATGGGATCCGGTGCATTAGGGCTGGTATGATCGCACCCATCAATAGGCTCGCACTTTATTCTGTCATAGCGTACGCTCCCGTGCGCAGGTTCTGATCCCCCACCCTTCACACAGGCATAACTTTTGATCCGGAAGGAGTTACGGGACCCACAGCATATCACCGCGAAGCTCTCGCCGAGCCCCACGTTCTGAGCTAAGTGTACAGCCCGTGGCTACTCCGGGAAGCAAAAAGAGGCCGTTTCGAGCCATTTCGAACACTTTTAGTTCGCAGCTACAGTTTTTCGGCACGTTTAAGATTGTGGGACCCGCTCATCACCGGCTCGTGGAGATTGTCGTACTTTTTGTCCTCGTACTCGACAACAGCTAATCGAGTGTCGGACCACATCAAGACCAAATGAATGGAAAAAAAAAATGAACGCACTCGCAAAAAAAGGGGTGCAACACGAGGACTTCCCAGGGGGTCACCCATCCTAGTACTACTCTCGCCCAAGCACGCATAACTTCGGAGTTCTGATGGGATCCGGTGCATTAGTGCTGGTATGATCGCACCCATCAATAGCCTCGCACTTTATTCTGTCATAGCGTACGCTCCCGTGCGCAGGTTCTGATCCCCCACCCTTCACACAGGCATAACTTTTGATCCGGAAGGAGTTACGGGACCCACAGCATATCACCGCGAAGCTCTCGCCGAGCCCCACGTTCTGAGCTAAGTGTACAGCCCGTGGCTACTCCGGGAAGCAAAAAGAGGCCGTTTCGAGCCATTTCGAACACTTTTAGTTCGCAGCTACTGTTTTTCGGCACGTTTAAGATTGTGGGACCCGCTCGTCACCGGCTCGTGGAGTTTGTCGTACTTTTTGTCCTCGTACTCGACAACAGCTAATCGAGTGTCGGACCACATCAAGACCAACTGAACGGAAAAAAAAAATGAACGCACTCGCAAAAAAAGGGGTGCAACACGAGGACTTCCCAGGGGGTCACCCATCCTAGTACTACTCTCGCCCAAGCACGCTTAACTTCGGAGTTCTGATGGGATCCGGTGCATTAGGGCTGGTATGATCGCACCCATCAATAGCCTCGCACTTTATTCTTTCATATCGTACGCTCCCGTGCGCAGGTTCTGATCCCCCACCCATCACACAGGCATAACTTTTGATCCGGAAGGAGTTACGGGACCCACAGCATATCAACGCGAAGCTCTCGCCGAGCCCCACGTTCTGAGCTACGGGTACAGCCCGTGGCTACTCCGGGAAGCAAAAAGAGGCCGTTTCGAGCCATTTCGAACACTTTTAGTTCGCAGCTACAGTTTTTCGGCACGTTTAAGATTGTGGGACCCGCTCATCACCGGCTCGTGGAGATTGTCGTACTTTTTGTCCTCGTACTCGACAACAGCTAATCGAGTGTCGGACCACATCAAGACCAAATGAATGGAAAAAAAAAATGAACGCACTCGCAAAAAAAGGGGTGCAACACGAGGACTTCCCAGGGGGTCACCCATCCTAGTACTACTCTCGCCCAAGCACGCATAACTTCGGAGTTCTGATGGGATCCGGTGCATTAGTGCTGGTATGATCGCACCCATCAATAGCCTCGCACTTTATTCTGTCATAGCGTACGCTCCCGTGCGCAGGTTCTGATCCCCCACCCTTCACACAGGCATAACTTTTGATCCGGAAGGAGTTACGGGACCCACAGCATATCACCGCGAAGCTCTCGCCGAGCCCCACGTTCTGAGCTAAGTGTACAGCCCGTGGCTACTCCGGGAAGCAAAAAGAGGCCGTTTCGAGCCATTTCGAACACTTTTAGTTCGCAGCTACTGTTTTTCGGCACGTTTAAGATTGTGGGACCCGCTCGTCACCGGCTCGTGGAGTTTGTCGTACTTTTTGTCCTCGTACTCGACAACAGCTAATCGAGTGTCGGACCACATCAAGACCAACTGAACGAAAAAAAAAATGAACGCACTCGCAAAAAAAGGGGAGCAACACGAGGACTTCCCAGGGGGTCACCCATCCTAGTACTACTCTCGCCCAAGCACGCTTAACTTCAGAGTTCTGATGGGATCCGGTGCATTAGGGCTGGTATGATCGCACCCATCAATAGCCTCGCACTTTATTCTTTCATATCGTACGCTCCCGTGCGCAGGTTCTGATCCCCCACCCTTCACACTGGCATAACTTTTGATCCGGAAGGAGTTACGGGACCCACAGCATATCACCGCGAAGCTCTCGCCGAGCCCCACGTTCTGAGCTACGGGTACAGCCCGTGGCTACTCCGGGAAGCAAAAAGAGGCCGTTTCGAGCCATTTCGAACACTTTTAGTTCGCAGCTACAGTTTTTCGGCACGTTTAAGATTGTGGGACCCGCTCATCACCGGCTCGTGGAGATTGTCGTACTTTTTGTCCTCGTACTCGACAACAGCTAATCGAGTGTCGGACCACATCAAGACCAAATGAATGGAAAAAAAAAATGAACGCACTCGCAAAAAAAGGGGTGCAACACGAGGACTTCCCAGGGGGTCACCCATCCTAGTACTACTCTCGCCCAAGCACGCATAACTTCGGAGTTCTGATGGGATCCGGTGCATTAGTGCTGGTATGATCGCACCCATCAATAGCCTCGCACTTTATTCTGTCATAGCGTACGCTCCCGTGCGCAGGTTCTGATCCCCCACCCTTCACACAGGCATAACTTTTGATCCGGAAGGAGTTACGGGACCCACAGCATATCACCGCGAAGCTCTCGCCGAGCCCCACGTTCTGAGCTAAGTGTACAGCCCGTGGCTACTCCGGGAAGCAAAAAGAGGCCGTTTCGAGCCATTTCGAACACTTTTAGTTCGCAGCTACTGTTTTTCGGCACGTTTAAGATTGTGGGACCCGCTCGTCACCGGCTCGTGGAGTTTGTCGTACTTTTTGTCCTCGTACTCGACAACAGCTAATCGAGTGTCGGACCACATCAAGACCAACTGAACGGAAAAAAAAAATGAACGCACTCGCAAAAAAAGGGGTGCAACACGAGGACTTCCCAGGGGGTCACCCATCCTAGTACTACTCTCGCCCAAGCACGCTTAACTTCGGAGTTCTGATGGGATCCGGTGCATTAGGGCTGGTATGATCGCACCCATCAATAGCCTCGCACTTTATTCTTTCATATCGTACGCTCCCGTGCGCAGGTTCTGATCCCCCACCCATCACACAGGCATAACTTTTGATCCGGAAGGAGTTACGGGACCCACAGCATATCAACGCGAAGCTCTCGCCGAGCCCCACGTTCTGAGCTACGGGTACAGCCCGTGGCTACTCCGGGAAGCAAAAAGAGGCCGTTTCGAGCCATTTCGAACACTTTTAGTTCGCAGCTACAGTTTTTCGGCACGTTTAAGATTGTGGGACCCGCTCATCACCGGCTCGTGGAGATTGTCGTACTTTTTGTCCTCGTACTCGACAACAGCTAATCGAGTGTCGGACCACATCAAGACCAAATGAATGGAAAAAAAAAATGAACGCACTCGCAAAAAAAGGGGTGCAACACGAGGACTTCCCAGGGGGTCACCCATCCTAGTACTACTCTCGCCCAAGCACGCATAACTTCGGAGTTCTGATGGGATCCGGTGCATTAGTGCTGGTATGATCGCACCCATCAATAGCCTCGCACTTTATTCTGTCATAGCGTACGCTCCCGTGCGCAGGTTCTGATCCCCCACCCTTCACACAGGCATAACTTTTGATCCGGAAGGAGTTACGGGACCCACAGCATATCACCGCGAAGCTCTCGCCGAGCCCCACGTTCTGAGCTAAGTGTACAGCCCGTGGCTACTCCGGGAAGCAAAAAGAGGCCGTTTCGAGCCATTTCGAACACTTTTAGCTCGCAGCTACTGTTTTTCGGCACGTTTAAGATTGTGGGACCCGCTCGTCACCGGCTCGTGGAGTTTGTCGTACTTTTTGTCCTCGTACTCGACAACAGCTAATCGAGTGTCGGACCACATCAAGACCAACTGAACGAAAAAAAAAATGAACGCACTCGCAAAAAAAGGGGAGCAACACGAGGACTTCCCAGGGGGTCACCCATCCTAGTACTACTCTCGCCCAAGCACGCTTAACTTCGGAGTTCTGATGGGATCCGGTGCATTAGGGCTGGTATGATCGCACCCATCAATAGCCTCGCACTTTATTCTTTCATATCGTACGCTCCCGTGCGCAGGTTCTGATCCCCCACCCTTCACACTGGCATAACTTTTGATCCGGAAGGAGTTACGGGACCCACAGCATATCACCGCGAAGCTCTCGCCGAGCCCCACGTTCTGAGCTACGGGTACAGCCCGTGGCTACTCCGGGAAGCAAAAAGAGGCCGTTTCGAGCCATTTCGAACACTTTTAGTTCGCAGCTACAGTTTTTCGGCACGTTTAAGATTGTGGGACCCGCTCATCACCGGCTCGTGGAGATTGTCGTACTTTTTGTCCTCGTACTCGACAACAGCTAATCGAGTGTCGGACCACATCAAGACCAAATGAATGGAAAAAAAAAATGAACGCACTCGCAAAAAAAGGGGTGCAACACGAGGACTTCCCAGGGGGTCACCCATCCTAGTACTACTCTCGCCCAAGCACGCATAACTTCGGAGTTCTGATGGGATCCGGTGCATTAGTGCTGGTATGATCGCACCCATCAATAGCCTCGCACTTTATTCTGTCATAGCGTACGCTCCCGTGCGCAGGTTCTGATCCCCCACCCTTCACACAGGCATAACTTTTGATCCGGAAGGAGTTACGGGACCCACAGCATATCACCGCGAAGCTCTCGCCGAGCCCCACGTTCTGAGCTAAGTGTACAGCCCGTGGCTACTCCGGGAAGCAAAAAGAGGCCGTTTCGAGCCATTTCGAACACTTTTAGTTCGCAGCTACTGTTTTTCGGCACGTTTAAGATTGTGGGACCCGCTCGTCACCGGCTCGTGGAGTTTGTCGTACTTTTTGTCCTCGTACTCGACAACAGCTAATCGAGTGTCGGACCACATCAAGACCAACTGAACGGAAAAAAAAAATGAACGCACTCGCAAAAAAAGGGGTGCAACACGAGGACTTCCCAGGGGGTCACCCATCCTAGTACTACTCTCGCCCAAGCACGCTTAACTTCGGAGTTCTGATGGGATCCGGTGCATTAGGGCTGGTATGATCGCACCCATCAATAGCCTCGCACTTTATTCTTTCATATCGTACGCTCCCGTGCGCAGGTTCTGATCCCCCACCCATCACACAGGCATAACTTTTGATCCGGAAGGAGTTACGGGACCCACAGCATATCAACGCGAAGCTCTCGCCGAGCCCCACGTTCTGAGCTACGGGTACAGCCCGTGGCTACTCCGGGAAGCAAAAAGAGGCCGTTTCGAGCCATTTCGAACACTTTTAGTTCGCAGCTACAGTTTTTCGGCACGTTTAAGATTGTGGGACCCGCTCATCACCGGCTCGTGGAGATTGTCGTACTTTTTGTCCTCGTACTCGACAACAGCTAATCGAGTGTCGGACCACATCAATACCAAATGAATGGAAAAAAAAAATGAACGCACTCGCAAAAAAAGGGGTGCAACACGAGGACTTCCCAGGGGGTCACCCATCCTAGTACTACTCTCGCCCAAGCACGCATAACTTCGGAGTTCTGATGGGATCCGGTGCATTAGTGCTGGTATGATCGCACCCATCAATAGCCTCGCACTTTATTCTGTCATAGCGTACGCTCCCGTGCGCAGGTTCTGATCCCCCACCCTTCACACAGGCATAACTTTTGATCCGGAAGGAGTTACGGGACCCACAGCATATCACCGCGAAGCTCTCGCCGAGCCCCACGTTCTGAGCTAAGTGTACAGCCCGTGGCTACTCCGGGAAGCAAAAAGAGGCCGTTTCGAGCCATTTCGAACACTTTTAGTTCGCAGCTACTGTTTTTCGGCACGTTTAAGATTGTGGGACCCGCTCGTCACCGGCTCATGGAGTTTGTCGTACTTTTTGTCCTCGTACTCGACAACAGCTAATCGAGTGTCGGACCACATCAAGACCAACTGAACGGAAAAAAAAAATGAACGCACTCGCAAAAAAAGGGGTGCAACACGAGGACTTCCCAGGGGGTCACCCATCCTAGTACTACTCTCGCCCAAGCACGCTTAACTTCGGAGTTCTGATGGGATCCGGTGCATTAGGGCTGGTATGATCGCACCCATCAATAGCCTCGCACTTTATTCTTTCATATCGTACGCTCCCGTGCGCAGGTTCTGATCCCCCACCCTTCACACAGGCATAACTTTTGATCCGGAAGGAGTTACGGGACCCACAGCATATCACCGCGAAGCTCTCGCCGAGCCCCACGTTCTGAGCTACGGGTACAGCCCGTGGCTACTCCGGGAAGCAAAAAGAGGCCGTTTCGAGCCATTTCGAACACTTTTAGTTCGCAGCTACAGTTTTTCGGCACGTTTAAGATTGTGGGACCCGCTCATCACCGGCTCGTGGAGATTGTCGTACTTTTTGTCCTCGTACTCGACAACCACTAATAGAGTGTCGGACCACATCAAGACCAACTGAACGGAAAAAAAATGAACGCACTCGCAAAAAAAGGGGTGCAACAGGGGGTCACCCATCCTAGTACTACTCTCGCCCAAGCACGCTTAACTTCGGAGTTCTGATGGGATCCGGTGCATTAGTGCTGGTATGATCGCACCCATCAATAGCCCCGCACTTTATTCTTTCATAGCGTACGCTCCCGTGCGCAGGTTCTGATCCCCCACCCTCCAGACGGGTATAACTTTTGATCGGGAATGAGTTACGGGACCCACAGCATATCACCGCGAAGCTCTCGCCGAGCCCCACGTTCTGAGCTACGGGTACAGCCCGTGGCTACTCCGGGAAGCAAAAAGAGGCCGTTTCGAGCCATTTCGAACACTTTTAGTTCGCAGCTACAGTTTTTCGGCACGTTTAAGATTGTGGGACCCGCTCGTCACCGGCTCGTGGAGATTGTCGTACTTTTTGTCCTCGTACTCGACAACAGCTAATCGAGTGTCGGACCACATCAAGACCAAATGAATGGAAAAAAAAAATGAACGCACTCGCAAAAAAAGGGGTGCAACAGGGGGTCACCCATCCTAGTACTACTCTCGCCCAAGCACGCATAACTTCGGAGTTCTGATGGGATCCGGTGCATTAGTGCTGGTATGATCGCACCCATCAATAGCCTCGCACTTTATTCTGTCATAGCGTACGCTCCCGTGCGCAGGTTCTGATCCCCCACCCTCCAGACGGGTATAACTTTTGATCGGGAATGAGTTACGGGACCCACAACATATCACCGCAAAGCTCTCGCCGAGCCCCACGTTCTGAGCTACGGGTACAGCCCGTGGTTACTCCGGGAAGCAAAAAGAGGCCGTTTCGAGCCATTTCGAACACTTTTAGTTCGCAGCTACTGTTTTTCGACACGTTTAAGATTGTGGGACCCGCTCATCACCGGCTCGTGGAGATTGTCGTACTTTTTGTCCTCGTACTCGACAACAGCTAATCGAGTGTCGGACCACATCAAGACCAAATGAATGGAAAAAAAAAATGAACGCACTCGCAAAAAAAGGGGTGCAACACGAGGACTTCCCAGGGGGTCACCCATCCTAGTACTACTCTCGCCCAAGCACGCATAACTTCGGAGTTCTGATGGGATCCGGTGCATTAGTGCTGGTATGATCGCACCCATCAATAGCCTCGCACTTTATTCTGTCATAGCGTACGCTCCCGTGCGCAGGTTCTGATCCCCCACCCTTCACACAGGCATAACTTTTGATCCGGAAGGAGTTACGGGACCCACAGCATATCACCGCGAAGCTCTCGCCGAGCCCCACGTTCTGAGCTAAGTGTACAGCCCGTGGCTACTCCGGGAAGCAAAAAGAGGCCGTTTCGAGCCATTTCGAACACTTTTAGTTCGCAGCTACTGTTTTTCGGCACGTTTAAGATTGTGGGACCCGCTCGTCACCGGCTCATGGAGTTTGTCGTACTTTTTGTCCTCGTACTCGACAACAGCTAATCGAGTGTCGGACCACATCAAGACCAACTGAACGGAAAAAAAAAATGAACGCACTCGCAAAAAAAGGGGTGCAACACGAGGACTTCCCAGGGGGTCACCCATCCTAGTACTACTCTCGCCCAAGCACGCTTAACTTCGGAGTTCTGATGGGATCCGGTGCATTAGGGCTGGTATGATCGCACCCATCAATAGCCTCGCACTTTATTCTTTCATATCGTACGCTCCCGTGCGCAGGTTCTGATCCCCCACCCTTCACACAGGCATAACTTTTGATCCGGAAGGAGTTACGGGACCCACAGCATATCACCGCGAAGCTCTCGCCGAGCCCCACGTTCTGAGCTACGGGTACAGCCCGTGGCTACTCCGGGAAGCAAAAAGAGGCCGTTTCGAGCCATTTCGAGCACTTTTAGTTCGCAGCTACAGTTTTTCGGCACGTTTAAGATTGTGGGACCCGCTCATCACCGGCTCGTGGAGATTGTCGTACTTTTTGTCCTCGTACTCGACAACCACTAATAGAGTGTCGGACCACATCAAGACCAACTGAACGGAAAAAAAATGAACGCACTCGCAAAAAAAGGGGTGCAACAGGGGGTCACCCATCCTAGTACTACTCTCGCCCAAGCACGCTTAACTTCGGAGTTCTGATGGGATCCGGTGCATTAGTGCTGGTATGATCGCACCCATCAATAGCCCCGCACTTTATTCTTTCATAGCGTACGCTCCCGTGCGCAGGTTCTGATCCCCCACCCTCCAGACGGGTATAACTTTTGATCGGGAATGAGTTACGGGACCCACAACATATCACCGCAAAGCTCTCGCCGAGCCCCACGTTCTGAGCTACGGGTACAGCCCGTGGCTACTCCGGGAAGCAAAAAGAGGCCGTTTCGAGCCATTTCGAACACTTTTAGTTCGCAGCTACTGTTTTTCGACACGTTTAAGATTGTGGGACCCGCTCGTCACCGGCTCGTGGAGATTGTCGTACTTTTTGTCCTCGTACTCGACAACAGCTAATCGAGTGTCGGACCACATCAAGACCAAATGAATGGAAACAAAAAATGAACGCACTCGCAAAAAAAGGGGTGCAACACGAGGACTTCCCAGGGGGTCACCCATCCTAGTACTACTCTCGCCCAAGCACGCATAACATCGGAGTTCTGATGGGATCCGGTGCATTAGTGCTGGTATGATCGCACCCATCAATAGCCTCGCACTTTATTCTGTCATAGCGTACGCTCCCGTGCGCAGGTTCTGATCCCCCACCCTTCACACAGGCATAACTTTTGATCCGGAAGGAGTTACGGGACCCACAGCATATCACCGCGAAGCTCTCGCCGAGCCCCACGTTCTGAGCTAAGTGTACAGCCCGTGGCTACTCCGGGAAGCAAAAAGAGGCCGTTTCGAGCCATTTCGAACACTTTTAGTTCGCAGCTACTGTTTTTCGGCACGTTTAAGATTGTGGGACCCGCTCGTCACCGGCTCGTGGAGTTTGTCGTACTTTTTGTCCTCGTACTCGACAACAGCTAATCGAGTGTCGGACCACATCAAGACCAAATGAATGGAAAAAAAAAATGAACGCACTCGCAAAAAAAGGGGTGCAACACGAGGACTTCCCAGGGGGTCACCCATCCTAGTACTACTCTCGCCCAAGCACGCATAACTTCGGAGTTCTGATGGGATCCGGTGCATTAGTGCTGGTATGATCGCACCCATCAATAGCCTCGCACTTTATTCTGTCATAGCGTACGCTCCCGTGCGCAGGTTCTGATCCCCCACCCTTCACACAGGCATAACTTTTGATCCGGAAGGAGTTACGGGACCCACAGCATATCACCGCGAAGCTCTCGCCGAGCCCCACGTTCTGAGCTAAGTGTACAGCCCGTGGCTACTCCGGGAAGCAAAAAGAGGCCGTTTCGAGCCATTTCGAACACTTTTAGTTCGCAGCTACTGTTTTTCGGCACGTTTAAGATTGTGGGACCCGCTCGTCACCGGCTCGTGGAGTTTGTCGTACTTTTTGTCCTCGTACTCGACAACAGCTAATCGAGTGTCGGACCACATCAAGACCAACTGAACGGAAAAAAAAAATGAACGCACTCGCAAAAAAAGGGGTGCAACACGAGGACTTCCCAGGGGGTCACCCATCCTAGTACTACTCTCGCCCAAGCACGCTTAACTTCGGAGTTCTGATGGGATCCGGTGCATTAGGGCTGGTATGATCGCACCCATCAATAGCCTCGCACTTTATTCTTTCATATCGTACGCTCCCGTGCGCAGGTTCTGATCCCCCACCCTTCACACAGGCATAACTTTTGATCCGGAAGGAGTTACGGGACCCACAGCATATCACCGCGAAGCTCTCGCCGAGCCCCACGTTCTGAGCTACGGGTACAGCCCGTGGCTACTCCGGGAAGCAAAAAGAGGCCGTTTCGAGCCATTTCGAACACTTTTAGTTCGCAGCTACAGTTTTTCGGCACGTTTAAGATTGTGGGACCCGCTCATCACCGGCTCGTGGAGATTGTCGTACTTTTTGTCCTCGTACTCGACAACCACTAATAGAGTGTCGGACCACATCAAGACCAACTGAACGGAAAAAAAATGAACGCACTCGCAAAAAAAGGGGTGCAACAGGGGGTCACCCATCCTAGTACTACTCTCGCCCAAGCACGCTTAACTTCGGAGTTCTGATGGGATCCGGTGCATTAGTGCTGGTATGATCGCACCCATCAATAGCCCCGCACTTTATTCTTTCATAGCGTACGCTCCCGTGCGCAGGTTCTGATCCCCCACCCTCCAGACGGGTATAACTTTTGATCGGGAATGAGTTACGGGACCCACAGCATATCACCGCGAAGCTCTCGCCGAGCCCCACGTTCTGAGCTACGGGTACAGCCCGTGGCTACTCCGGGAAGCAAAAAGAGGCCGTTTCGAGCCATTTCGAACACTTTTAGTTCGCAGCTACAGTTTTTCGGCACGTTTAAGATTGTGGGACCCGCTCGTCACCGGCTCGTGGAGATTGTCGTACTTTTTGTCCTCGTACTCGACAACAGCTAATCGAGTGTCGGACCACATCAAGACCAAATGAATGGAAAAAAAAAATGAACGCACTCGCAAAAAAAGGGGTGCAACAGGGGGTCACCCATCCTAGTACTACTCTCGCCCAAGCACGCATAACTTCGGAGTTCTGATGGGATCCGGTGCATTAGTGCTGGTATGATCGCACCCATCAATAGCCTCGCACTTTATTCTGTCATAGCGTACGCTCCCGTGCGCAGGTTCTGATCCCCCACCCTCCAGACGGGTATAACTTTTGATCGGGAATGAGTTACGGGACCCACAACATATCACCGCAAAGCTCTCGCCGAGCCCCACGTTCTGAGCTACGGGTACAGCCCGTGGCTACTCCGGGAAGCAAAAAGAGGCCGTTTCGAGCCATTTCGAACACTTTTAGTTCGCAGCTACTGTTTTTCGACACGTTTAAGATTGTGGGACCCGCTCATCACCGGCTCGTGGAGATTGTCGTACTTTTTGTCCTCGTACTCGACAACAGCTAATCGAGTGTCGGACCACATCAAGACCAAATGAATGGAAAAAAAAAATGAACGCACTCGCAAAAAAAGGGGTGCAACACGAGGACTTCCCAGGGGGTCACCCATCCTAGTACTACTCTCGCCCAAGCACGCATAACTTCGGAGTTCTGATGGGATCCGGTGCATTAGTGCTGGTATGATCGCACCCATCAATAGCCTCGCACTTTATTCTGTCATAGCGTACGCTCCCGTGCGCAGGTTCTGATCCCCCACCCTTCACACAGGCATAACTTTTGATCCGGAAGGAGTTACGGGACCCACAGCATATCACCGCGAAGCTCTCGCCGAGCCCCACGTTCTGAGCTAAGTGTACAGCCCGTGGCTACTCCGGGAAGCAAAAAGAGGCCGTTTCGAGCCATTTCGAACACTTTTAGTTCGCAGCTACTGTTTTTCGGCACGTTTAAGATTGTGGGACCCGCTCGTCACCGGCTCATGGAGTTTGTCGTACTTTTTGTCCTCGTACTCGACAACAGCTAATCGAGTGTCGGACCACATCAAGACCAACTGAACGGAAAAAAAAAATTAACGCACTCGCAAAAAAAGGGGTGCAACACGAGGACTTCCCAGGGGGTCACCCATCCTAGTACTACTCTCGCCCAAGCACGCTTAACTTCGGAGTTCTGATGGGATCCGGTGCATTAGGGCTGGTATGATCGCACCCATCAATAGCCTCGCACTTTATTCTTTCATATCGTACGCTCCCGTGCGCAGGTTCTGATCCCCCACCCTTCACACAGGCATAACTTTTGATCCGGAAGGAGTTACGGGACCCACAGCATATCACCGCGAAGCTCTCGCCGAGCCCCACGTTCTGAGCTACGGGTACAGCCCGTGGCTACTCCGGGAAGCAAAAAGAGGCCGTTTCGAGCCATTTCGAGCACTTTTAGTTCGCAGCTACAGTTTTTCGGCACGTTTAAGATTGTGGGACCCGCTCATCACCGGCTCGTGGAGATTGTCGTACTTTTTGTCCTCGTACTCGACAACCACTAATAGAGTGTCGGACCACATCAAGACCAACTGAACGGAAAAAAAATGAACGCACTCGCAAAAAAAGGGGTGCAACAGGGGGTCACCCATCCTAGTACTACTCTCGCCCAAGCACGCTTAACTTCGGAGTTCTGATGGGATCCGGTGCATTAGTGCTGGTATGATCGCACCCATCAATAGCCCCGCACTTTATTCTTTCATAGCGTACGCTCCCGTGCGCAGGTTCTGATCCCCCACCCTCCAGACGGGTATAACTTTTGATCGGGAATGAGTTACGGGACCCACAACATATCACCGCAAAGCTCTCGCCGAGCCCCACGTTCTGAGCTACGGGTACAGCCCGTGGCTACTCCGGGAAGCAAAAAGAGGCCGTTTCGAGCCATTTCGAACACTTTTAGTTCGCAGCTACTGTTTTTCGACACGTTTAAGATTGTGGGACCCGCTCGTCACCGGCTCGTGGAGATTGTCGTACTTTTTGTCCTCGTACTCGACAACAGCTAATCGAGTGTCGGACCACATCAAGACCAAATGAATGGAAACAAAAAATGAACGCACTCGCAAAAAAAGGGGTGCAACACGAGGACTTCCCAGGGGGTCACCCATCCTAGTACTACTCTCGCCCAAGCACGCATAACATCGGAGTTCTGATGGGATCCGGTGCATTAGTGCTGGTATGATCGCACCCATCAATAGCCTCGCACTTTATTCTGTCATAGCGTACGCTCCCGTGCGCAGGTTCTGATCCCCCACCCTTCACACAGGCATAACTTTTGATCCGGAAGGAGTTACGGGACCCACAGCATATCACCGCGAAGCTCTCGCCGAGCCCCACGTTCTGAGCTAAGTGTACAGCCCGTGGCTACTCCGGGAAGCAAAAAGAGGCCGTTTCGAGCCATTTCGAACACTTTTAGTTCGCAGCTACTGTTTTTCGGCACGTTTAAGATTGTGGGACCCGCTCGTCACCGGCTCGTGGAGTTTGTCGTACTTTTTGTCCTCGTACTCGACAACAGCTAATCGAGTGTCGGACCACATCAAGACCAAATGAATGGAAAAAAAAAATGAACGCACTCGCAAAAAAAGGGGTGCAACACGAGGACTTCCCAGGGGGTCACCCATCCTAGTACTACTCTCGCCCAAGCACGCATAACTTCGGAGTTCTGATGGGATCCGGTGCATTAGTGCTGGTATGATCGCACCCATCAATAGCCTCGCACTTTATTCTGTCATAGCGTACGCTCCCGTGCGCAGGTTCTGATCCCCCACCCTTCACACAGGCATAACTTTTGATCCGGAAGGAGTTACGGGACCCACAGCATATCACCGCGAAGCTCTCGCCGAGCCCCACGTTCTGAGCTAAGTGTACAGCCCGTGGCTACTCCGGGAAGCAAAAAGAGGCCGTTTCGAGCCATTTCGAACACTTTTAGTTCGCAGCTACTGTTTTTCGGCACGTTTAAGATTGTGGGACCCGCTCGTCACCGGCTCGTGGAGTTTGTCGTACTTTTTGTCCTCGTACTCGACAACAGCTAATCGAGTGTCGGACCACATCAAGACCAACTGAACGGAAAAAAAAAATGAACGCACTCGCAAAAAAAGGGGTGCAACACGAGGACTTCCCAGGGGGTCACCCATCCTAGTACTACTCTCGCCCAAGCACGCTTAACTTCGGAGTTCTGATGGGATCCGGTGCATTAGGGCTGGTATGATCGCACCCATCAATAGCCTCGCACTTTATTCTTTCATATCGTACGCTCCCGTGCGCAGGTTCTGATCCCCCACCCTTCACACAGGCATAACTTTTGATCCGGAAGGAGTTACGGGACCCACAGCATATCACCGCGAAGCTCTCGCCGAGCCCCACGTTCTGAGCTACGGGTACAGCCCGTGGCTACTCCGGGAAGCAAAAAGAGGCCGTTTCGAGCCATTTCGAACACTTTTAGTTCGCAGCTACAGTTTTTCGGCACGTTTAAGATTGTGGGACCCGCTCATCACCGGCTCGTGGAGATTGTCGTACTTTTTGTCCTCGTACTCGACAACCACTAATAGAGTGTCGGACCACATCAAGACCAACTGAACGGAAAAAAAATGAACGCACTCGCAAAAAAAGGGGTGCAACAGGGGGTCACCCATCCTAGTACTACTCTCGCCCAAGCACGCTTAACTTCGGAGTTCTGATGGGATCCGGTGCATTAGTGCTGGTATGATCGCACCCATCAATAGCCCCGCACTTTATTCTTTCATAGCGTACGCTCCCGTGCGCAGGTTCTGATCCCCCACCCTCCAGACGGGTATAACTTTTGATCGGGAATGAGTTACGGGACCCACAACATATCACCGCAAAGCTCTCGCCGAGCCCCACGTTCTGAGCTACGGGTACAGCCCGTGGCTACTCCGGGAAGCAAAAAGAGGCCGTTTCGAGCCATTTCGAACACTTTTAGTTCGCAGCTACTGTTTTTCGACACGTTTAAGATTGTGGGACCCGCTCGTCACCGGCTCGTGGAGATTGTCGTACTTTTTGTCCTCGTACTCGACAACAGCTAATCGAGTGTCGGACCACATCAAGACCAAATGAATGGAAAAAAAAATTGAACGCACTCGCAAAAAAAGGGGTGCAACACGAGGACTTCCCAGGGGGTCACCCATCCTAGTACTACTCTCGCCCAAGCACGCATAACTTCGGAGTTCTGATGGGATCCGGTGCATTAGTGCTGGTATGATCGCACCCATCAATAGCCTCGCACTTTATTCTGTCATAGCGTACGCTCCCGTGCGCAGGTTCTGATCCCCCACCCTTCACACAGGCATAACTTTTGATCCGGAAGGAGTTACGGGACCCACAGCATATCACCGCGAAGCTCTCGCCGAGCCCCACGTTCTGAGCTAAGTGTACAACCCGTGGCTACTCCGGGAAGCAAAAAGAGGCCGTTTCGAGCCATTTCGAACACTTTTAGTTCGCAGCTACTGTTTTTCGGCACGTTTAAGATTGTGGGACCCGCTCGTCACCGGCTCGTGGAGTTTGTCGTACTTTTTGTCCTCGTACTCGACAACAGCTAATCGAGTGTCGGACCACATCAAGACCAACTGAACGGAAAAAAAAATGAACGCACTCGCAAAAAAAGGGGTGCAACACGAGGACTTCCCAGGGGGTCACCCATCCTAGTACTACTCTCGCCCAAGCACGCTTAACTTCGGAGTTCTGATGGGATCCGGTGCATTAGGGCTGGTATGATCGCACCCATCAATAGCCTCGCACTTTATTCTTTCATATCGTACGCTCCCGTGCGCAGGTTCTGATCCCCCACCCTTCACACAGGCATAACTTTTGATCCGGAAGGAGTTACGGGACCCACAGCATATCACCGCGAAGCTCTCGCCGAGCCCCACGTTCTGAGCTACGGGTACAGCCCGTGGCTACTCCGGGAAGCAAAAAGAGGCCGTTTCGAGCCATTTCGAACACTTTTAGTTCGCAGCTACAGTTTTTCGGCACGTTTAAGATTGTGGGACCCGCTCATCACCGGCTCGTGGAGATTGTCGTACTTTTTGTCCTCGTACTCGACAACCACTAATCGAGTGTCGGACCACATCAAGACCAACTGAACGGAAAAAAAATGAACGCACTCGCAAAAAAAGGGGTGCAACAGGGGGTCACCCATCCTAGTACTACTCTCGCCCAAGCACGCTTAACTTCGGAGTTCTGATGGGATCCGGTGCATTAGTGCTGGTATGATCGCACCCATCAATAGCCCCGCACTTTATTCTTTCATAGCGTACGCTCCCGTGCGCAGGTTCTGATCCCCCACCCTCCAGACGGGTATAACTTTTGATCGGGAATGAGTTACGGGACCCACAACATATCACCGCAAAGCTCTCGCCGAGCCCCACGTTCTGAGCTACGGGTACAGCCCGTGGCTACCCCGGGAAGCAAAAAGAGGCCGTTTCGAGCCATTTCGAACACTTTTAGTTCGCAGCTACTGTTTTTCGACACGTTTAAGATTGTGGGACCCGCTCGTCACCGGCTCGTGGAGATTGTCGTACTTTTTGTCCTCGTACTCGACAACAGCTAATCGAGTGTCGGACCACATCAAGACCAAATGAATGGAAACAAAAAATGAACGCACTCGCAAAAAAAGGGGTGCAACACGAGGACTTCCCAGGGGGTCACCCATCCTAGTACTACTCTCGCCCAAGCACGCTTAACTTCGGAGTTCTGATGGGATCCGGTGCATTAGGGCTGGTATGATCGCACCCATCAATAGCCTCGCACTTTATTCTTTCATATCGTACGCTCCCGTGCGCAGGTTCTGATCCCCCACCCTTCACACAGGCATAACTTTTGATCCGGAAGGAGTTACGGGACCCACAGCATATCACCGCGAAGCTCTCGCCGAGCCCCACGTTCTGAGCTACGGGTACAGCCCGTGGCTACTCCGGGAAGCAAAAAGAGGCCGTTTCGAGCCATTTCGAACACTTTTAGTTCGCAGCTACAGTTTTTCGGCACGTTTAAGATTGTGGGACCCGCTCATCACCGGCTCGTGGAGATTGTCGTACTTTTTGTCCTCGTACTCGACAACCACTAATCGAGTGTCGGACCACATCAAGACCAACTGAACGGAAAAAAAATGAACGCACTCGCAAAAAAAGGGGTGCAACAGGGGGTCACCCATCCTAGTACTACTCTCGCCCAAGCACGCTTAACTTCGGAGTTCTGATGGGATCCGGTGCATTAGTGCTGGTATGATCGCACCCATCAATAGCCCCGCACTTTATTCTTTCATAGCGTACGCTCCCGTGCGCAGGTTCTGATCCCCCACCCTCCAGACGGGTATAACTTTTGATCGGGAATGAGTTACGGGACCCACAACATATCACCGCAAAGCTCTCGCCGAGCCCCACGTTCTGAGCTACGGGTACAGCCCGTGGCTACCCCGGGAAGCAAAAAGAGGCCGTTTCGAGCCATTTCGAACACTTTTAGTTCGCAGCTACTGTTTTTCGACACGTTTAAGATTGTGGGACCCGCTCGTCACCGGCTCGTGGAGATTGTCGTACTTTTTGTCCTCGTACTCGACAACAGCTAATCGAGTGTCGGACCACATCAAGACCAAATGAATGGAAACAAAAAATGAACGCACTCGCAAAAAAAGGGGTGCAACACGAGGACTTCCCAGGGGGTCACCCATCCTAGTACTACTCTCGCCCAAGCACGCATAACATCGGAGTTCTGATGGGATCCGGTGCATTAGTGCTGGTATGATCGCACCCATCAATAGCCTCGCACTTTATTCTGTCATAGCGTACGCTCCCGTGCGCAGGTTCTGATCCCCCACCCTTCACACAGGCATAACTTTTGATCCGGAAGGAGTTACGGGACCCAAAGCATATCACCGCGAAGCTCTCGCCGAGCCCCACGTTCTGAGCTAAGTGTACAGCCCGTGGCTACTCCGGGAAGCAAAAAGAGGCCGTTTCGAGCCATTTCGAACACTTTTAGTTCGCAGCTACTGTTTTTCGGCACGTTTAAGATTGTGGGACCCGCTCGTCACCGGCTCGTGGAGTTTGTCGTACTTTTTGTCCTCATACTCGACAACAGCTAATCGAGTGTCGGACCACATCAAGACCAACTGAACGGAAAAAAAAAATGAACGCACTCGCAAAAAAAGGGGTGCAACACGAGGACTTCCCAGGGGTTCACCCATCCTAGTACTACTCTCGCCCAAGCACGCTTAACTTCGGAGTTCTGATGGGATCCGGTGCATTAGGGCTGGTATGATCGCACCCATCAATAGCCTCGCACTTTATTCTGTCATAGCGTACGCTCCCGTGCGCAGGTTCTGATCCCCCACCCTTCACACAGGCATAACTTTTGATCCGGAAGGAGTTACGGGACCCAAAGCATATCACCGCGAAGCTCTCGCCGAGCCCCACGTTCTGAGCTAAGTGTACAGCCCGTGGCTACTCCGGGAAGCAAAAAGAGGCCGTTTCGAGCCATTTCGAACACTTTTAGTTCGCAGCTACTGTTTTTCGGCACGTTTAAGATTGTGGGACCCGCTCGTCACCGGCTCGTGGAGTTTGTCGTACTTTTTGTCCTCGTACTCGACAACAGCTAATCGAGTGTCGGACCACATCAAGACCAACTGAACGGAAAAAAAAAATGAACGCACTCGCAAAAAAAGGGGTGCAACACGAGGACTTCCCAGGGGTTCACCCATCCTAGTACTACTCTCGCCCAAGCACGCTTAACTTCGGAGTTCTGATGGGATCCGGTGCATTAGGGCTGGTATGATCGCACCCATCAATAGCCTCGCACTTTATTCTTTCATATCGTACGCTCCCGTGCGCAGGTTCTGATCCCCCACCCTTCACACAGGCATAACTTTTGATCCGGAAGGAGTTACGGGACCCACAGCATATCACCGCGAAGCTCTCGCCGAGCCCCACGTTCTGAGCTACGGGTACAGCCCGTGGCTACTCCGGGAAGCAAAAAGAGGCCGTTTCGAGCCATTTCGAACACTTTTAGTTCGCAGCTACAGTTTTTCGGCACGTTTAAGATTGTGGGACCCGCTCATCACCGGCTCGTGGAGATTGTCGTACTTTTTGTCCTCGTACTCGACAACCACTAATCGAGTGTCGGACCACATCAAGACCAACTGAACGGAAAAAAAATGAACGCACTCGCAAAAAAAGGGGTGCAACAGGGGGTCACCCATCCTAGTACTACTCTCGCCCAAGCACGCTTAACTTCGGAGTTCTGATGGGATCCGGTGCATTAGTGCTGGTATGATCGCACCCATCAATAGCCCCGCACTTTATTCTTTCATAGCGTACGCTCCCGTGCGCAGGTTCTGATCCCCCACCCTCCAGACGGGTATAACTTTTGATCGGGAATGAGTTACGGGACCCACAACATATCACCGCGAAGCTCTCGCCGAGCCCCACGTTCTGAGCTACGGGTACAGCCCGTGGCTACTCCGGGAAGCAAAAAGAGGCCGTTTCGAGCCATTTCGAACACTTTTAGTTCGCAGCTACTGTTTTTTGGCACGTTTAAGATTGTGGGACCCGCTCGTCACCGGCTCGTGGAGATTGTCGTACTTTTTGTCCTCGTACTCGACAACAGCTAATCGAGTGTCGGACCACATCAAGACCAAATGAATGGAAAAAAAAAATGAACGCACTCGCAAAAAAAGGGGTGCAACACGAGGACTTCCCAGGGGGTCACCCATCCTAGTACTACTCTCGCCCAAGCACGCATAACTTCGGAGTTCTGATGGGATCCGGTGCATTAGTGCTGGTATGATCGCACCCATCAATAGCCTCGCACTTTATTCTGTCATAGCGTACGCTCCCGTGCGCAGGTTCTGATCCCCCACCCTTCACACAGGCATAACTTTTGATCCGGAAGGAGTTACGGGACCCACAGCATATCACCGCGAAGCTCTCGCCGAGCCCCACGTTCTGAGCTAAGTGTACAGCCCGTGGCTACTCCGGGAAGCAAAAAGAGGCCGTTTCGAGCCATTTCGAACACTTTTAGTTCGCAGCTACTGTTTTTCGGCACGTTTAAGATTGTGGGACCCGCTCGTCACCGGCTCGTGGAGTTTGTCGTACTTTTTGTCCTCGTACTCGACAACAGCTAATCGAGTGTCGGACCACATCAAGACCAACTGAACGGAAAAAAAAATGAACGCACTCGCAAAAAAAGGGGTGCAACACGAGGACTTCCCAGGGGGTCACCCATCCTAGTACTACTCTCGCCCAAGCACGCATAACTTCGGAGTTCTGATGGGATCCGGTGCATTAGTGCTGGTATGATCGCACCCATCAATAGCCTCGCACTTTATTCTGTCATAGCGTACGCTCCCGTGCGCAGGTTCTGATCCCCCACCCTTCACACAGGCATAACTTTTGATCCGGAAGGAGTTACGGGACCCACAGCATATCACCGCGAAGCTCTCGCCGAGCCCCACGTTCTGAGCTAAGTGTACAGCCCGTGGCTACTCCGGGAAGCAAAAAGAGGCCGTTTCGAGCCATTTCGAACACTTTTAGTTCGCAGCTACTGTTTTTCGGCACGTTTAAGATTGTGGGACCCGCTCGTCACCGGCTCGTGGAGTTTGTCGTACTTTTTGTCCTCGTACTCGACAACAGCTAATCGAGTGTCGGACCACATCAAGACCAACTGAACGGAAAAAAAAATGAACGCACTCGCAAAAAAAGGGGTGCAACACGAGGACTTCCCAGGGGGTCACCCATCCTAGTACTACTCTCGCCCAAGCACGCTTAACTTCGGAGTTCTGATGGGATCCGGTGCATTAGGGCTGGTATGATCGCACCCATCAATAGCCTCGCACTTTATTCTTTCATATCGTACGCTCCCGTGCGCAGGTTCTGATCCCCCACCCTTCACACAGGCATAACTTTTGATCCGGAAGGAGTTACGGGACCCACAGCATATCACCGCGAAGCTCTCGCCGAGCCCCACGTTCTGAGCTACGGGTACAGCCCGTGGCTACTCCGGGAAGCAAAAAGAGGCCGTTTCGAGCCATTTCGAACACTTTTAGTTCGCAGCTACAGTTTTTCGGCACGTTTAAGATTGTGGGACCCGCTCATCACCGGCTCGTGGAGATTGTCGTACTTTTTGTCCTCGTACTCGACAACCACTAATCGAGTGTCGGACCACATCAAGACCAACTGAACGGAAAAAAAATGAACGCACTCGCAAAAAAAGGGGTGCAACAGGGGGTCACCCATCCTAGTACTACTCTCGCCCAAGCACGCTTAACTTCGGAGTTCTGATGGGATCCGGTGCATTAGTGCTGGTATGATCGCACCCATCAATAGCCCCGCACTTTATTCTTTCATAGCGTACGCTCCCGTGCGCAGGTTCTGATCCCCCACCCTCCAGACGGGTATAACTTTTGATCGGGAATGAGTTACGGGACCCACAACATATCACCGCAAAGCTCTCGCCGAGCCCCACGTTCTGAGCTACGGGTACAGCCCGTGGCTACTCCGGGAAGCAAAAAGAGGCCGTTTCGAGCCATTTCGAACACTTTTAGTTCGCAGCTACTGTTTTTCGACACGTTTAAGATTGTGGGACCCGCTCGTCACCGGCTCGTGGAGATTGTCGTACTTTTTGTCCTCGTACTCGACAACAGCTAATCGAGTGTCGGACCACATCAAGACCAAATGAATGGAAACAAAAAATGAACGCACTCGCAAAAAAAGGGGTGCAACACGAGGACTTCCCAGGGGGTCACCCATCCTAGTACTACTCTCGCCCAAGCACGCATAACATCGGAGTTCTGATGGGATCCGGTGCATTAGTGCTGGTATGATCGCACCCATCAATAGCCTCGCACTTTATTCTGTCATAGCGTACGCTCCCGTGCGCAGGTTCTGATCCCCCACCCTTCACACAGGCATAACTTTTGATCCGGAAGGAGTTACGGGACCCAAAGCATATCACCGCGAAGCTCTCGCCGAGCCCCACGTTCTGAGCTAAGTGTACAGCCCGTGGCTACTCCGGGAAGCAAAAAGAGGCCGTTTCGAGCCATTTCGAACACTTTTAGTTCGCAGCTACTGTTTTTCGGCACGTTTAAGATTGTGGGACCCGCTCGTCACCGGCTCGTGGAGTTTGTCGTACTTTTTGTCCTCGTACTCGACAACAGCTAATCGAGTGTCGGACCACATCAAGACCAACTGAACGGAAAAAAAAAATGAACGCACTCGCAAAAAAAGGGGTGCAACACGAGGACTTCCCAGGGGTTCACCCATCCTAGTACTACTCTCGCCCAAGCACGCTTAACTTCGGAGTTCTGATGGGATCCGGTGCATTAGGGCTGGTATGATCGCACCCATCAATAGCCTCGCACTTTATTCTTTCATATCGTACGCTCCCGTGCGCAGGTTCTGATCCCCCACCCTTCACACAGGCATAACTTTTGATCCGGAAGGAGTTACGGGACCCACAGCATATCACCGCGAAGCTCTCGCCGAGCCCCACGTTCTGAGCTACGGGTACAGCCCGTGGCTACTCCGGGAAGCAAAAAGAGGCCGTTTCGAGCCATTTCGAACACTTTTAGTTCGCAGCTACTGTTTTTTGGCACGTTTAAGATTGTGGGACCCGCTCGTCACCGGCTCGTGGAGATTGTCGTACTTTTTGTCCTCGTACTCGACAACAGCTAATCGAGTGTCGGACCACATCAAGACCAAATGAATGGAAAAAAAAAATGAACGCACTCGCAAAAAAAGGGGTGCAACACGAGGACTTCCCAGGGGGTCACCCATCCTAGTACTACTCTCGCCCAAGCACGCATAACTTCGGAGTTCTGATGGGATCCGGTGCATTAGTGCTGGTATGATCGCACCCATCAATAGCCTCGCACTTTATTCTGTCATAGCGTACGCTCCCGTGCGCAGGTTCTGATCCCCCACCCTTCACACAGGCATAACTTTTGATCCGGAAGGAGTTACGGGACCCACAGCATATCACCGCGAAGCTCTCGCCGAGCCCCACGTTCTGAGCTAAGTGTACAGCCCGTGGCTACTCCGGGAAGCAAAAAGAGGCCGTTTCGAGCCATTTCGAACACTTTTAGTTCGCAGCTACTGTTTTTCGGCACGTTTAAGATTGTGGGACCCGCTCGTCACCGGCTCGTGGAGTTTGTCGTACTTTTTGTCCTCGTACTCGACAACAGCTAATCGAGTGTCGGACCACATCAAGACCAACTGAACGGAAAAAAAAATGAACGCACTCGCAAAAAAAGGGGTGCAACACGAGGACTTCCCAGGGGGTCACCCATCCTAGTACTACTCTCGCCCAAGCACGCTTAACTTCGGAGTTCTGATGGGATCCGGTGCATTAGGGCTGGTATGATCGCACCCATCAATAGCCTCGCACTTTATTCTTTCATATCGTACGCTCCCGTGCGCAGGTTCTGATCCCCCACCCTTCACACAGGCATAACTTTTGATCCGGAAGGAGTTACGGGACCCACAGCATATCACCGCGAAGCTCTCGCCGAGCCCCACGTTCTGAGCTACGGGTACAGCCCGTGGCTACTCCGGGAAGCAAAAAGAGGCCGTTTCGAGCCATTTCGAACACTTTTAGTTCGCAGCTACAGTTTTTCGGCACGTTTAAGATTGTGGGACCCGCTCATCACCGGCTCGTGGAGATTGTCGTACTTTTTGTCCTCGTACTCGACAACCACTAATCGAGTGTCGGACCACATCAAGACCAACTGAACGGAAAAAAAATGAACGCACTCGCAAAAAAAGGGGTGCAACAGGGGGTCACCCATCCTAGTACTACTCTCGCCCAAGCACGCATAACTTCGGAGTTCTGATGGGATCCGGTGCATTAGTGCTGGTATGATCGCACCCATCAATAGCCCCGCACTTTATTCTTTCATAGCGTACGCTCCCGTGCGCAGGTTCTGATCCCCCACCCTCCAGACGGGTATAACTTTTGATCGGGAATGAGTTACGGGACCCACAACATATCACCGCAAAGCTCTCGCCGAGCCCCACGTTCTGAGCTACGGGTACAGCCCGTGGCTACTCCGGGAAGCAAAAAGAGGCCGTTTCGAGCCATTTCGAACACTTTTAGTTCGCAGCTACTGTTTTTCGACACGTTTAAGATTGTGGGACCCGCTCGTCACCGGCTCGTGGAGATTGTCGTACTTTTTGTCCTCGTACTCGACAACAGCTAATCGAGTGTCGGACCACATCAAGACCAAATGAATGGAAACAAAAAATGAACGCACTCGCAAAAAAAGGGGTGCAACACGAGGACTTCCCAGGGGGTCACCCATCCTAGTACTACTCTCGCCCAAGCACGCATAACATCGGAGTTCTGATGGGATCCGGTGCATTAGTGCTGGTATGATCGCACCCATCAATAGCCTCGCACTTTATTCTGTCATAGCGTACGCTCCCGTGCGCAGGTTCTGATCCCCCACCCTTCACACAGGCATAACTTTTGATCCGGAAGGAGTTACGGGACCCAAAGCATATCACCGCGAAGCTCTCGCCGAGCCCCACGTTCTGAGCTAAGTGTACAGCCCGTGGCTACTCCGGGAAGCAAAAAGAGGCCGTTTCGAGCCATTTCGAACACTTTTAGTTCGCAGCTACTGTTTTTCGGCACGTTTAAGATTGTGGGACCCGCTCGTCACCGGCTCGTGGAGTTTGTTGTACTTTTTGTCCTCGTACTCGACAACAGCTAATCGAGTGTCGGACCACATCAAGACCAACTGAACGGAAAAAAAAAATGAACGCACTCGCAAAAAAAGGGGTGCAACACGAGGAATTCCCAGGGGTTCACCCATCCTAGTACTACTCTCGCCCAAGCACGCTTAACTTCGGAGTTCTGATGGGATCCGGTGCATTAGGGCTGGTATGATCGCACCCATCAATAGCCTCGCACTTTATTCTTTCATATCGTACGCTCCCGTGCGCAGGTTCTGATCCCCCACCCTTCACACAGGCATAACTTTTGATCCGGAAGGAGTTACGGGACCCACAGCATATCACCGCGAAGCTCTCGCCGAGCCCCACGTTCTGAGCTACGGGTACAGCCCGTGGCTACTCCGGGAAGCAAAAAGAGGCCGTTTCGAGCCATTTCGAACACTTTTAGTTCGCAGCTACAGTTTTTCGGCACGTTTAAGATTGTGGGACCCGCTCATCACCGGCTCGTGGAGATTGTCGTACTTTTTGTCCTCGTACTCGACAACCACTAATCGAGTGTCGGACCACATCAAGACCAACTGAACGGAAAAAAAATGAACGCACTCGCAAAAAAAGGGGTGCAACAGGGGGTCACCCATCCTAGTACTACTCTCGCCCAAGCACGCTTAACTTCGGAGTTCTGATGGGATCCGGTGCATTAGTGCTGGTATGATCGCACCCATCAATAGCCCCGCACTTTATTCTTTCATAGCGTACGCTCCCGTGCGCAGGTTCTGATCCCCCACCCTCCAGACGGGTATAACTTTTGATCGGGAATGAGTTACGGGACCCACAACATATCACCGCGAAGCTCTCGCCGAGCCCCACGTTCTGAGCTACGGGTACAGCCCGTGGCTACTCCGGGAAGCAAAAAGAGGCCGTTTCGAGCCATTTCGAACACTTTTAGTTCGCAGCTACTGTTTTTTGGCACGTTTAAGATTGTGGGACCCGTTCGTCACCGGCTCGTGGAGATTGTCGTACTTTTTGTCCTCGTACTCGACAACAGCTAATCGAGTGTCGGACCACATCAAGACCAAATGAATGGAAAAAAAAAATGAACGCACTCGCAAAAAAAGGGGTGCAACACGAGGACTTCCCAGGGGGTCACCCATCCTAGTACTACTCTCGCCCAAGCACGCATAACTTCGGAGTTCTGATGGGATCCGGTGCATTAGTGCTGGTATGATCGCACCCATCAATAGCCTCGCACTTTATTCTGTCATAGCGTACGCTCCCGTGCGCAGGTTCTGATCCCCCACCCTTCACACAGGCATAACTTTTGATCCGGAAGGAGTTACGGGACCCACAGCATATCACCGCGAAGCTCTCGCCGAGCCCCACGTTCTGAGCTAAGTGTACAGCCCGTGGCTACTCCGGGAAGCAAAAAGAGGCCGTTTCGAGCCATTTCGAACACTTTTAGTTCGCAGCTACTGTTTTTCGGCACGTTTAAGATTGTGGGACCCGCTCGTCACCGGCTCGTGGAGTTTGTCGTACTTTTTGTCCTCGTACTCGACAACAGCTAATCGAGTGTCGGACCACATCAAGACCAACTGAACGGAAAAAAAAATGAACGCACTCGCAAAAAAAGGGGTGCAACACGAGGACTTCCCAGGGGGTCACCCATCCTAGTACTACTCTCGCCCAAGCACGCATAACTTCGGAGTTCTGATGGGATCCGGTGCATTAGTGCTGGTATGATCGCACCCATCAATAGCCTCGCACTTTATTCTGTCATAGCGTACGCTCCCGTGCGCAGGTTCTGATCCCCCACCCTTCACACAGGCATAACTTTTGATCCGGAAGGAGTTACGGGACCCACAGCATATCACCGCGAAGCTCTCGCCGAGCCCCACGTTCTGAGCTAAGTGTACAGCCCGTGGCTACTCCGGGAAGCAAAAAGAGGCCGTTTCGAGCCATTTCGAACACTTTTAGTTCGCAGCTACTGTTTTTCGGCACGTTTAAGATTGTGGGACCCGCTCGTCACCGGCTCGTGGAGTTTGTCGTACTTTTTGTCCTCGTACTCGACAACAGCTAATCGAGTGTCGGACCACATCAAGACCAACTGAACGGAAAAAAAAATGAACGCACTCGCAAAAAAAGGGGTGCAACACGAGGACTTCCCAGGGGGTCACCCATCCTAGTACTACTCTCGCCCAAGCACGCTTAACTTCGGAGTTCTGATGGGATCCGGTGCATTAGGGCTGGTATGATCGCACCCATCAATAGCCTCGCACTTTATTCTTTCATATCGTACGCTCCCGTGCGCAGGTTCTGATCCCCCACCCTTCACACAGGCATAACTTTTGATCCGGAAGGAGTTACGGGACCCACAGCATATCACCGCGAAGCTCTCGCCGAGCCCCACGTTCTGAGCTACGGGTACAGCCCGTGGCTACTCCGGGAAGCAAAAAGAGGCCGTTTCGAGCCATTTCGAACACTTTTAGTTCGCAGCTACAGTTTTTCGGCACGTTTAAGATTGTGGGACCCGCTCATCACCGGCTCGTGGAGATTGTCGTACTTTTTGTCCTCGTACTCGACAACCACTAATCGAGTGTCGGACCACATCAAGACCAACTGAACGGAAAAAAAATGAACGCACTCGCAAAAAAAGGGGTGCAACAGGGGGTCACCCATCCTAGTACTACTCTCGCCCAAGCACGCTTAACTTCGGAGTTCTGATGGGATCCGGTGCATTAGTGCTGGTATGATCGCACCCATCAATAGCCCCGCACTTTATTCTTTCATAGCGTACGCTCCCGTGCGCAGGTTCTGATCCCCCACCCTCCAGACGGGTATAACTTTTGATCGGGAATGAGTTACGGGACCCACAACATATCACCGCAAAGCTCTCGCCGAGCCCCACGTTCTGAGCTACGGGTACAGCCCGTGGCTACTCCGGGAAGCAAAAAGAGGCCGTTTCGAGCCATTTCGAACACTTTTAGTTCGCAGCTACTGTTTTTCGACACGTTTAAGATTGTGGGACCCGCTCGTCACCGGCTCGTGGAGATTGTCGTACTTTTTGTCCTCGTACTCGACAACAGCTAATCGAGTGTCGGACCACATCAAGACCAAATGAATGGAAACAAAAAATGAACGCACTCGCAAAAAAAGGGGTGCAACACGAGGACTTCCCAGGGGGTCACCCATCCTAGTACTACTCTCGCCCAAGCACGCATAACATCGGAGTTCTGATGGGATCCGGTGCATTAGTGCTGGTATGATCGCACCCATCAATAGCCTCGCACTTTATTCTGTCATAGCGTACGCTCCCGTGCGCAGGTTCTGATCCCCCACCCTTCACACAGGCATAACTTTTGATCCGGAAGGAGTTACGGGACCCAAAGCATATCACCGCGAAGCTCTCGCCGAGCCCCACGTTCTGAGCTAAGTGTACAGCCCGTGGCTACTCCGGGAAGCAAAAAGAGGCCGTTTCGAGCCATTTCGAACACTTTTAGTTCGCAGCTACTGTTTTTCGGCACGTTTAAGATTGTGGGACCCGCTCGTCACCGGCTCGTGGAGTTTGTCGTACTTTTTGTCCTCGTACTCGACAACAGCTAATCGAGTGTCGGACCACATCAAGACCAACTGAACGGAAAAAAAAAATGAACGCACTCGCAAAAAAAGGGGTGCAACACGAGGACTTCCCAGGGGTTCACCCATCCTAGTACTACTCTCGCCCAAGCACGCTTAACTTCGGAGTTCTGATGGGATCCGGTGCATTAGGGCTGGTATGATCGCACCCATCAATAGCCTCGCACTTTATTCTTTCATATCGTACGCTCCCGTGCGCAGGTTCTGATCCCCCACCCTTCACACAGGCATAACTTTTGATCCGGAAGGAGTTACGGGACCCACAGCATATCACCGCGAAGCTCTCGCCGAGCCCCACGTTCTGAGCTACGGGTACAGCCCGTGGCTACTCCGGGAAGCAAAAAGAGGCCGTTTCGAGCCATTTCGAACACTTTTAGTTCGCAGCTACTGTTTTTTGGCACGTTTAAGATTGTGGGACCCGCTCGTCACCGGCTCGTGGAGATTGTCGTACTTTTTGTCCTCGTACTCGACAACAGCTAATCGAGTGTCGGACCACATCAAGACCAAATGAATGGAAAAAAAAAATGAACGCACTCGCAAAAAAAGGGGTGCAACACGAGGACTTCCCAGGGGGTCACCCATCCTAGTACTACTCTCGCCCAAGCACGCATAACTTCGGAGTTCTGATGGGATCCGGTGCATTAGTGCTGGTATGATCGCACCCATCAATAGCCTCGCACTTTATTCTGTCATAGCGTACGCTCCCGTGCGCAGGTTCTGATCCCCCACCCTTCACACAGGCATAACTTTTGATCCGGAAGGAGTTACGGGACCCACAGCATATCACCGCGAAGCTCTCGCCGAGCCCCACGTTCTGAGCTAAGTGTACAGCCCGTGGCTACTCCGGGAAGCAAAAAGAGGCCGTTTCGAGCCATTTCGAACACTTTTAGTTCGCAGCTACTGTTTTTCGGCACGTTTAAGATTGTGGGACCCGCTCGTCACCGGCTCGTGGAGTTTGTCGTACTTTTTGTCCTCGTACTCGACAACAGCTAATCGAGTGTCGGACCACATCAAGACCAACTGAACGGAAAAAAAAATGAACGCACTCGCAAAAAAAGGGGTGCAACACGAGGACTTCCCAGGGGGTCACCCATCCTAGTACTACTCTCGCCCAAGCACGCTTAACTTCGGAGTTCTGATGGGATCCGGTGCATTAGGGCTGGTATGATCGCACCCATCAATAGCCTCGCACTTTATTCTTTCATATCGTACGCTCCCGTGCGCAGGTTCTGATCCCCCACCCTTCACACAGGCATAACTTTTGATCCGGAAGGAGTTACGGGACCCACAGCATATCACCGCGAAGCTCTCGCCGAGCCCCACGTTCTGAGCTACGGGTACAGCCCGTGGCTACTCCGGGAAGCAAAAAGAGGCCGTTTCGAGCCATTTCGAACACTTTTAGTTCGCAGCTACAGTTTTTCGGCACGTTTAAGATTGTGGGACCCGCTCATCACCGGCTCGTGGAGATTGTCGTACTTTTTGTCCTCGTACTCGACAACCACTAATCGAGTGTCGGACCACATCAAGACCAACTGAACGGAAAAAAAATGAACGCACTCGCAAAAAAAGGGGTGCAACAGGGGGTCACCCATCCTAGTACTACTCTCGCCCAAGCACGCTTAACTTCGGAGTTCTGATGGGATCCGGTGCATTAGTGCTGGTATGATCGCACCCATCAATAGCCCCGCACTTTATTCTTTCATAGCGTACGCTCCCGTGCGCAGGTTCTGATCCCCCACCCTCCAGACGGGTATAACTTTTGATCGGGAATGAGTTACGGGACCCACAACATATCACCGCAAAGCTCTCGCCGAGCCCCACGTTCTGAGCTACGGGTACAGCCCGTGGCTACTCCGGGAAGCAAAAAGAGGCCGTTTCGAGCCATTTCGAACACTTTTAGTTCGCAGCTACTGTTTTTCGACACGTTTAAGATTGTGGGACCCGCTCGTCACCGGCTCGTGGAGATTGTCGTACTTTTTGTCCTCGTACTCGACAACAGCTAATCGAGTGTCGGACCACATCAAGACCAAATGAATGGAAACAAAAAATGAACGCACTCGCAAAAAAAGGGGTGCAACACGAGGACTTCCCAGGGGGTCACCCATCCTAGTACTACTCTCGCCCAAGCACGCATAACATCGGAGTTCTGATGGGATCCGGTGCATTAGTGCTGGTATGATCGCACCCATCAATAGCCTCGCACTTTATTCTGTCATAGCGTACGCTCCCGTGCGCAGGTTCTGATCCCCCACCCTTCACACAGGCATAACTTTTGATCCGGAAGGAGTTACGGGACCCAAAGCATATCACCGCGAAGCTCTCGCCGAGCCCCACGTTCTGAGCTAAGTGTACAGCCCGTGGCTACTCCGGGAAGCAAAAAGAGGCCGTTTCGAGCCATTTCGAACACTTTTAGTTCGCAGCTACTGTTTTTCGGCACGTTTAAGATTGTGGGACCCGCTCGTCACCGGCTCGTGGAGTTTGTCGTACTTTTTGTCCTCGTACTCGACAACAGCTAATCGAGTGTCGGACCACATCAAGACCAACTGAACGGAAAAAAAAAATGAACGCACTCGCAAAAAAAGGGGTGCAACACGAGGAATTCCCAGGGGTTCACCCATCCTAGTACTACTCTCGCCCAAGCACGCTTAACTTCGGAGTTCTGATGGGATCCGGTGCATTAGGGCTGGTATGATCGCACCCATCAATAGCCTCGCACTTTATTCTTTCATATCGTACGCTCCCGTGCGCAGGTTCTGATCCCCCACCCTTCACACAGGCATAACTTTTGATCCGGAAGGAGTTACGGGACCCACAGCATATCACCGCGAAGCTCTCGCCGAGCCCCACGTTCTGAGCTACGGGTACAGCCCGTGGCTACTCCGGGAAGCAAAAAGAGGCCGTTTCGAGCCATTTCGAACACTTTTAGTTCGCAGCTACAGTTTTTCGGCACGTTTAAGATTGTGGGACCCGCTCATCACCGGCTCGTGGAGATTGTCGTACTTTTTGTCCTCGTACTCGACAACCACTAATCGAGTGTCGGACCACATCAAGACCAACTGAACGGAAAAAAAATGAACGCACTCGCAAAAAAAGGGGTGCAACAGGGGGTCACCCATCCTAGTACTACTCTCGCCCAAGCACGCTTAACTTCGGAGTTCTGATGGGATTCGGTGCATTAGTGCTGGTATGATCGCACCCATCAATAGCCCCGCACTTTATTCTTTCATAGCGTACGCTCCCGTGCGCAGGTTCTGATCCCCCACCCTCCAGACGGGTATAACTTTTGATCGGGAATGAGTTACGGGACCCACAACATATCACCGCGAAGCTCTCGCCGAGCCCCACGTTCTGAGCTACGGGTACAGCCCGTGGCTACTCCGGGAAGCAAAAAGAGGCCGTTTCGAGCCATTTCGAACACTTTTAGTTCGCAGCTACTGTTTTTTGGCACGTTTAAGATTGTGGGACCCGTTCGTCACCGGCTCGTGGAGATTGTCGTACTTTTTGTCCTCGTACTCGACAACAGCTAATCGAGTGTCGGACCACATCAAGACCAAATGAATGGAAAAAAAAAATGAACGCACTCGCAAAAAAAGGGGTGCAACACGAGGACTTCCCAGGGGGTCACCCATCCTAGTACTACTCTCGCCCAAGCACGCATAACTTCGGAGTTCTGATGGGATCCGGTGCATTAGTGCTGGTATGATCGCACCCATCAATAGCCTCGCACTTTATTCTGTCATAGCGTACGCTCCCGTGCGCAGGTTCTGATCCCCCACCCTTCACACAGGCATAACTTTTGATCCGGAAGGAGTTACGGGACCCACAGCATATCACCGCGAAGCTCTCGCCGAGCCCCACGTTCTGAGCTAAGTGTACAGCCCGTGGCTACTCCGGGAAGCAAAAAGAGGCCGTTTCGAGCCATTTCGAACACTTTTAGTTCGCAGCTACTGTTTTTCGGCACGTTTAAGATTGTGGGACCCGCTCGTCACCGGCTCGTGGAGTTTGTCGTACTTTTTGTCCTCGTACTCGACAACAGCTAATCGAGTGTCGGACCACATCAAGACCAACTGAACGGAAAAAAAAATGAACGCACTCGCAAAAAAAGGGGTGCAACACGAGGACTTCCCAGGGGGTCACCCATCCTAGTACTACTCTCGCCCAAGCACGCATAACTTCGGAGTTCTGATGGGATCCGGTGCATTAGTGCTGGTATGATCGCACCCATCAATAGCCTCGCACTTTATTCTGTCATAGCGTACGCTCCCGTGCGCAGGTTCTGATCCCCCACCCTTCACACAGGCATAACTTTTGATCCGGAAGGAGTTACGGGACCCACAGCATATCACCGCGAAGCTCTCGCCGAGCCCCACGTTCTGAGCTAAGTGTACAGCCCGTGGCTACTCCGGGAAGCAAAAAGAGGCCGTTTCGAGCCATTTCGAACACTTTTAGTTCGCAGCTACTGTTTTTCGGCACGTTTAAGATTGTGGGACCCGCTCGTCACCGGCTCGTGGAGTTTGTCGTACTTTTTGTCCTCGTACTCGACAACAGCTAATCGAGTGTCGGACCACATCAAGACCAACTGAACGGAAAAAAAAATGAACGCACTCGCAAAAAAAGGGGTGCAACACGAGGACTTCCCAGGGGGTCACCCATCCTAGTACTACTCTCGCCCAAGCACGCTTAACTTCGGAGTTCTGATGGGATCCGGTGCATTAGGGCTGGTATGATCGCACCCATCAATAGCCTCGCACTTTATTCTTTCATATCGTACGCTCCCGTGCGCAGGTTCTGATCCCCCACCCTTCACACAGGCATAACTTTTGATCCGGAAGGAGTTACGGGACCCACAGCATATCACCGCGAAGCTCTCGCCGAGCCCCACGTTCTGAGCTACGGGTGCAGCCCGTGGCTACTCCGGGAAGCAAAAAGAGGCCGTTTCGAGCCATTTCGAACACTTTTAGTTCGCAGCTACAGTTTTTCGGCACGTTTAAGATTGTGGGACCCGCTCATCACCGGCTCGTGGAGATTGTCGTACTTTTTGTCCTCGTACTCGACAACCACTAATCGAGTGTCGGACCACATCAAGACCAACTGAACGGAAAAAAAATGAACGCACTCGCAAAAAAAGGGGTGCAACAGGGGGTCACCCATCCTAGTACTACTCTCGCCCAAGCACGCTTAACTTCGGAGTTCTGATGGGATCCGGTGCATTAGTGCTGGTATGATCGCACCCATCAATAGCCCCGCACTTTATTCTTTCATAGCGTACGCTCCCGTGCGCAGGTTCTGATCCCCCACCCTCCAGACGGGTATAACTTTTGATCGGGAATGAGTTACGGGACCCACAACATATCACCGCAAAGCTCTCGCCGAGCCCCACGTTCTGAGCTACGGGTACAGCCCGTGGCTACTCCGGGAAGCAAAAAGAGGCCGTTTCGAGCCATTTCGAACACTTTTAGTTCGCAGCTACTGTTTTTCGACACGTTTAAGATTGTGGGACCCGCTCGTCACCGGCTCGTGGAGATTGTCGTACTTTTTGTCCTCGTACTCGACAACAGCTAATCGAGTGTCGGACCACATCAAGACCAAATGAATGGAAACAAAAAATGAACGCACTCGCAAAAAAAGGGGTGCAACACGAGGACTTCCCAGGGGGTCACCCATCCTAGTACTACTCTCGCCCAAGCACGCATAACATCGGAGTTCTGATGGGATCCGGTGCATTAGTGCTGGTATGATCGCACCCATCAATAGCCTCGCACTTTATTCTGTCATAGCGTACGCTCCCGTGCGCAGGTTCTGATCCCCCACCCTTCACACAGGCATAACTTTTGATCCGGAAGGAGTTACGGGACCCAAAGCATATCACCGCGAAGCTCTCGCCGAGCCCCACGTTCTGAGCTAAGTGTACAGCCCGTGGCTACTCCGGGAAGCAAAAAGAGGCCGTTTCGAGCCATTTCGAACACTTTTAGTTCGCAGCTACTGTTTTTCGGCACGTTTAAGATTGTGGGACCCGCTCGTCACCGGCTCGTGGAGTTTGTCGTACTTTTTGTCCTCGTACTCGACAACAGCTAATCGAGTGTCGGACCACATCAAGACCAACTGAACGGAAAAAAAAAATGAACGCACTCGCAAAAAAAGGGGTGCAACACGAGGACTTCCCAGGGGTTCACCCATCCTAGTACTACTCTCGCCCAAGCACGCTTAACTTCGGAGTTCTGATGGGATCCGGTGCATTAGGGCTGGTATGATCGCACCCATCAATAGCCTCGCACTTTATTCTTTCATATCGTACGCTCCCGTGCGCAGGTTCTGATCCCCCACCCTTCACACAGGCATAACTTTTGATCCGGAAGGAGTTACGGGACCCACAGCATATCACCGCGAAGCTCTCGCCGAGCCCCACGTTCTGAGCTACGGGTACAGCCCGTGGCTACTCCGGGAAGCAAAAAGAGGCCGTTTCGAGCCATTTCGAACACTTTTAGTTCGCAGCTACTGTTTTTTGGCACGTTTAAGATTGTGGGACCCGCTCGTCACCGGCTCGTGGAGATTGTCGTACTTTTTGTCCTCGTACTCGACAACAGCTAATCGAGTGTCGGACCACATCAAGACCAAATGAATGGAAAAAAAAAATGAACGCACTCGCAAAAAAAGGGGTGCAACACGAGGACTTCCCAGGGGGTCACCCATCCTAGTACTACTCTCGCCCAAGCACGCATAACTTCGGAGTTCTGATGGGATCCGGTGCATTAGTGCTGGTATGATCGCACCCATCAATAGCCTCGCACTTTATTCTGTCATAGCGTACGCTCCCGTGCGCAGGTTCTGATCCCCCACCCTTCACACAGGCATAACTTTTGATCCGGAAGGAGTTACGGGACCCACAGCATATCACCGCGAAGCTCTCGCCGAGCCCCACGTTCTGAGCTAAGTGTACAGCCCGTGGCTACTCCGGGAAGCAAAAAGAGGCCGTTTCGAGCCATTTCGAACACTTTTAGTTCGCAGCTACTGTTTTTCGGCACGTTTAAGATTGTGGGACCCGCTCGTCACCGGCTCGTGGAGTTTGTCGTACTTTTTGTCCTCGTACTCGACAACAGCTAATCGAGTGTCGGACCACATCAAGACCAACTGAACGGAAAAAAAAATGAACGCACTCGCAAAAAAAGGGGTGCAACACGAGGACTTCCCAGGGGGTCACCCATCCTAGTACTACTCTCGCCCAAGCACGCTTAACTTCGGAGTTCTGATGGGATCCGGTGCATTAGGGCTGGTATGATCGCACCCATCAATAGCCTCGCACTTTATTCTTTCATATCGTACGCTCCCGTGCGCAGGTTCTGATCCCCCACCCTTCACACAGGCATAACTTTTGATCCGGAAGGAGTTACGGGACCCACAGCATATCACCGCGAAGCTCTCGCCGAGCCCCACGTTCTGAGCTACGGGTACAGCCCGTGGCTACTCCGGGAAGCAAAAAGAGGCCGTTTCGAGCCATTTCGAACACTTTTAGTTCGCAGCTACAGTTTTTCGGCACGTTTAAGATTGTGGGACCCGCTCATCACCGGCTCGTGGAGATTGTCGTACTTTTTGTCCTCGTACTCGACAACCACTAATCGAGTGTCGGACCACATCAAGACCAACTGAACGGAAAAAAAATGAACGCACTCGCAAAAAAAGGGGTGCAACAGGGGGTCACCCATCCTAGTACTACTCTCGCCCAAGCACGCTTAACTTCGGAGTTCTGATGGGATCCGGTGCATTAGTGCTGGTATGATCGCACCCATCAATAGCCCCGCACTTTATTCTTTCATAGCGTACGCTCCCGTGCGCAGGTTCTGATCCCCCACCCTCCAGACGGGTATAACTTTTGATCGGGAATGAGTTACGGGACCCACAACATATCACCGCAAAGCTCTCGCCGAGCCCCACGTTCTGAGCTACGGGTACAGCCCGTGGCTACTCCGGGAAGCAAAAAGAGGCCGTTTCGAGCCATTTCGAACACTTTTAGTTCGCAGCTACTGTTTTTCGACACGTTTAAGATTGTGGGACCCGCTCGTCACCGGCTCGTGGAGATTGTCGTACTTTTTGTCCTCGTACTCGACAACAGCTAATCGAGTGTCGGACCACATCAAGACCAAATGAATGGAAACAAAAAATGAACGCACTCGCAAAAAAAGGGGTGCAACACGAGGACTTCCCAGGGGGTCACCCATCCTAGTACTACTCTCGCCCAAGCACGCATAACATCGGAGTTCTGATGGGATCCGGTGCATTAGTGCTGGTATGATCGCACCCATCAATAGCCTCGCACTTTATTCTGTCATAGCGTACGCTCCCGTGCGCAGGTTCTGATCCCCCACCCTTCACACAGGCATAACTTTTGATCCGGAAGGAGTTACGGGACCCAAAGCATATCACCGCGAAGCTCTCGCCGAGCCCCACGTTCTGAGCTAAGTGTACAGCCCGTGGCTACTCCGGGAAGCAAAAAGAGGCCGTTTCGAGCCATTTCGAACACTTTTAGTTCGCAGCTACTGTTTTTCGGCACGTTTAAGATTGTGGGACCCGCTCGTCACCGGCTCGTGGAGTTTGTCGTACTTTTTGTCCTCGTACTCGACAACAGCTAATCGAGTGTCGGACCACATCAAGACCAACTGAACGGAAAAAAAAAATGAACGCACTCGCAAAAAAAGGGGTGCAACACGAGGAATTCCCAGGGGTTCACCCATCCTAGTACTACTCTCGCCCAAGCACGCTTAACTTCGGAGTTCTGATGGGATCCGGTGCATTAGGGCTGGTATGATCGCACCCATCAATAGCCTCGC